>NC_081160.1:2008004-2353004 GCF_012432095.1 Onychostoma macrolepis | reverse complement strand
ATTTTTTTTCATTGCAAACAAGGAAAACTCTGTTCTCATCTGTCGTAAGCTGCGTGAAGCTATATGCGCTCAACAAAGATGCAGTTAATATCCCGCTGCAGACGGGGAACATCCCGCCCCAGGGCATGATGGGAGGGTTGGCTGTCCATTCCCTGAATCACAGACACGTGTTGTGCGGTTGTTGGCGTCTCATTGTGTAGCGCCTGCGGTTGCTCTGTAACGCGTCTGCGCTCTCGTGTCACGATCAGCAGCTCAATCACTGCTGGAGTGGATTTCATCTGAGATTGAATGCCTCCGGCCGCTCCAGACCACTCTAAGACCCTCGTCTCTCTCTCTGTGTCTCTGCAGGATCGTGTGTCGACTGGCCGATGCCACAGGTTACCGTGTGCAGGACGCTCAGGTGGAGGTGTGCGTGCGCGACTGTCTGCCGGAGTACAGGGCCGTGTCTCCCAAAGCCTTCACGTTTGTGGTGAGCTTCACTCTCAAACTGTGTGATTTCTAACTGAAACTCTGTGGAATGTCATTGAAAACTCTCTCTCTCTGTGTGTCTGTGTCCAGTCGCCGTACTTCACTCGTGTGCAGCCGTCATACGGGCCCATTTCTGGAGGAACGAGGATCACCATTCACGGCAGCCATCTGAACTCGGGCAGCGCCGTCTCCATCAAGATCGGACTCAACACCTGCCTCTTTGAGAGGTGCGCTGATCTGTTCCTCTCATCTGAACATGCATTCAGACATAATATACTGACATGCACTGTTATTTCAATTAGTCAACACTGTAGCATTTTCAAAACTAAGGCAGATGGAAAAATCAAGTTTTACGCTTCTAGATGCATCCCTCTGTGTTCCTAGTTAAATAAATCCAAAGCTATTAGAAATACTGTTTGTTCATTGAAATGACCTGAAATTAAATTAAATATAAATATTATAATAAAAGCTTAAACTTAAAAAAAAATTGTTACCTTGGCAGTTGAATGAAATAAAATAAGTTGAATTATTGAAATAATAAAATCCAAAACTGAAATTAATATTTGTAAATTATTTTTAATGAATTAATACAAATAAATTAAAGCCAAGTAGAAAAAACAACAAAAATAAAATAATCACTTAAAAATAATTACTAAAACTTGAACAAAAATTAAATAGAAAACTGAAAATATAAAATAAGAGCCAAATTCAAAATATTAATAAATACTATGTTAGCATTTCTGAAATAACACTGATTTCTCTGACAAAAAGCACCACAGCTTGATTTGAATTTATTGGAATACTGTTTAATTTTATCCCAAATTCAAGAATTAAATGTTGCACAAGAAAATTTCCCCTCCAAATTTCATTACCATAATGCATCTGTGTGATCTAATCTATTTTAATATCATTTTTATATGTACATAAAATATATTTGCACAATTGCACATTTTTGGCACATCAAAAAATGAATTTTTTAAATATTTTTTTTATATATATTTGTATGTGATGTTACAAAATCACCTTATTCTTCCCCTTACTAGCTGATAACATTAAGTCATGGTAATGTCCTAGTACTGTATTGTAAGGGTGAAACATGGGTTAATGCATCCCATTTTTAAGACTCATCTCAGGAAAAAGATTTTGTGGAGTAAATTTTAAACAGTGCTGTCATCAGGTGTTCAGAGCAACTGGTTTCTTTTTGTCATCAGGTCTGAAAGCAGACAGAAATGATTGATGTGTGTGTGTGTATAGACCTGTTTTTCTATTCAGGTGGGGACTTAAACCTCAATACACACAGACTCATGGGGACTCGTGTCACGGGTAAACAAGCTAATAAATCACACAGAATGAAGTTTTTTGAAAATCTAAAAATGCAGAAAGTTTCCTGTAAGGGGTAGGTTTAGGTGTAGGACAATAGAATATACGGTCTGTACAGTAGAAAAAGCATTACGCCTATGGAGAGTCCCCACAAGGATAGCAAACCAGACGTGTGTGTGTGTGTGACGACAGTCCTGTCAAAATATGTCCAGAACTCAGCAGGTTTCACCGCTGTGTGTTGTGAACAGTTGCCTAGGCAACAGTTGCCTAGTGTTGAAGGACACACACACACACACACACACACTCTCTCTCACATACACACACACACGCGTCTGGTTTGCTATCCTTGTGGGGACTCTCCATAGGCGTAATGCTTTTTCTACTGTACAGACCGTATATTCTATTGTCCTACACCTAAACCTACTCCTTACAGGAAACTTTCTGCATTTTTAGATTTTCAAAAAACTTCATTCTGTGTGATTTTATTAGCTTGTTTACCCGTGACACGAGTCCCCATGAGTCTGTGTGTATTCAGGTTTAAGTCCCCACCTGAATAGAAAAACAGGTACACACACACACACACACACACACACGCACACACACACGCACGCATGTCTGATCAAACATTGGAACAAACCTTCAGACTGAATCTCATCTTGCTCTTATCTGTCACATGACTAAATGCGCCGTCAGTCGTGCATGTGTTGGTTTGATCAGATTAAAGTCTGTCATGTTCGGAGCCGTCGCTCTGAATGATCTTTGAACATCCAAACCTGATGCAACCTGATGAAACCGTATTGTCTCACACTCTGCACACATGATCGCCGTCATTCTTCAGACGCAGCTCAGGTCAATGAGGTTGTGTTCTTATTCTGAAATCTAAAATGCATAGAAACGAGTCCAACGAGTTATTTGTTTAATTTTATTTATTTACTTTTTAATGGTGTCCACTTATAATGTTAGTCAGGCTTCCTTGCACAAAAAACAGGTGTAATGTACTTGTTAATCAATATTTTCCCCACGCTGATGAGTTTTTCAATGGCTGAAGACTAATACAATGCCCATTTATGTGCATAAAATACAAATAAACTAGAAAAATTATTTAAAAAACAAAATAAAATCACAGTATAATAATACAGCACAATATTTACTACATTACTCACAGTTGTAATTTAATTGTGAATGGCTGTAAAATAAAATAAAACACAAAATAAAATAAGATAATAAAACAACAATATAAAGTAAAATAAACTAAATAATAAATAAATTTGCACCATATTTTTAAATGAAACAAATTACCACAATATTTACAATAATAATCACAGTTGTAATTTAGTTGTTAATCACTATTTTCCCTTCTTTTTAATGGGGGTTTCAATTGCTGATGACCAATGAAATGCCAATATGTGTTCATAAAATGCTTATAAATAAAATTAGAAATAAAAAAATAAATAAAAATCAAATAAAATCACACATTTTTAAATGAAAAATATTTTTGCTACATTACTCGCATTTGTAATTTAATTGGGAATAACTAAAAAAACAAACAAAATTCCTTCTTTCTAATGGGTTTGTCAATGGCTGATGAAATGCCCGTATGTGTGCATAAACTAATTATAAATAAAAGTATAAATAAAAAGTGAATTAAATAAGTTAAATATAAATATATATATATTTCTAAATGAAATAAATTAAGTAAAAGAGCAGTATTCACTACATTACTCACAGTTAGTTAAATTTTCCTTATATGTGGTGAGTTTGGCCAATAAAATACCCAAATACAATATACAATCTACAAAAAAAAAAAAAATCAATTAAATGAAATAATTAAATTGACTTCTAAAGACTAAGCGGTTCCAGTTTTCTGCGACTTGAGTCCTTTAACAGAAGTAAAGCTGGAGGTTTTGTGGTTGTGTGTGTTCAGGCGCAGCGCCCGTGAGATCGTGTGTGTGACTCCGGCGGGTTTGGGCACGGGAGGGACCCCGGTGATGGTGGACATAAACGCGGCCGAGCTCAGAAACCCGGAGGTGAAGTTCAACTACACAGACGACCCCACCATCCTGAAGATGGAGCCCGACTGGAGCATCTCCAGGTCAGACTCATCAACACACTGTGACCTGTTTGGTTATATGAGAGCGTTTCTCTGTGAAAATAAAGTCCACTTGAGCAGCTCGCAGGTGCTTCAGCGCGAACATTTGCAGCTCCGTCTCTGGAGGTTTGAGTAACATCACAGCCTGCAGACACATGAATCTGACGGCAGAGAAATGCTGCAAACACACTCACACTGACGTCTACACACAGCTGCGAAGAAGCGTTTCACATCCACAGGGAGAGAGACATGAGTGATGAAAGAGAGAGAGAGACAGGTGTGAAGAGAGACCGGTTAAGCAGGTTAACACTCCAGCGGTTTGCTTTTATGCTGGAAATCGTGGAAATTCATTTACGACTTGTAGAGGCACCATTCACATACGTGAATAACGCGGCTGTTTCATCTGTTTTAAATAAATGTGAGATTGTTTACAGCATCCTGACTAGTTATACTGATTTAACACGGCTATTTATAGGCATTTTCATCGCAAATGTAAACACACACACACACACATATATGCATTTTAATTGTATTTTTTACAGTTCTATGGTATTATGCACTACCAATTTAAAAAAAAAAAAATCTTTTAAGTCTCTTTTGCTCACTGAGGCTGTATTTATTTAATCAAAAATACAGTAAAAACAGTGAAATATTATTACAATTTAAAATAGCTGTTTTCTATGTGAATATTTGTTAAAATGTAATTTATTTCTGTGATGCAGCACTGAATTTTCAGCATCATTACTCCAGTCTTCAGTGTCACATGATCTTCAGAAATCTTTCTAATATGCTGATTTGCTGCTCAAGAAACATTTGATTATTTTCAATGTTGAAAACAGCTGTGCTGATGAATATTTTTATTGGATTTTAGATTCTTTAATTAATCAAAAAATCAAAAGAGCAGCATTTATTTGAAACAGAAATCTTTTGTCACATTATAAATGTCTTTACTGTCACACTTGATCAATTCAATGCGTCCTTTCTGAATAAAAGTATTAATTTCTTTCAAAATACAAAATACTAACCACAAACTTTTGAACGGTAGTGTTCAGCATGTTTAAAAAGACACTCTTTACCTTCACCAGTTCAGTACATAATGAAAATGTTGTGTAAGGTGATGGATGGTTAAGAAGTTGTTCATGTTTTCTAGATGTTAACGTTGTTGTTTTTCTCTCTGTTAGTGGTGGAACCCCGTTAACAGTGATCGGCAGCAACCTCGCCACCATCAGAGAGCCGAAGATGAGAGCCAAATACGGCAGCATCAGTTCAGTCAACGTAAGTCTCTAACACACTAGCTATGTTTGCATCCACCTATTTTTATGCGCATTTTGGGAAATCGCATTAAAAAAACGCTGGATGGAAATTCCAAGATGTGCATAAATTCTAAAAATGTGCATAAAAAATGTATGTACACAATTGAGTAGGATAAACTTTTTTCATCCGATAAGAAAAAATGTGCATAAACTACGATGGAAACACATTTACCGAATAAATTCCACCATGTGCATTGAAAAAGTCATGTGACTTTGTGCTGCTTTGTGCAGCGGACCGATCTCGTTCACAGCATCTATATGTTGTTATGGTCGTTCTGAAAAGCCTGAGCAAAGTCTGTCATCAAAGTATTTCTGTGTAATTACTGTCTTAAACGACTGCGTTCCCAAACAGCAGGCATACGCCTCCGAAAGCAATGACCGCACTTATTGTGCTCTCTCTGAGACGCAAGTAATATATTAGGCTATATATGCAAATTATTATATTCAGTGGCTTCTCCTAGTTTTCTTAGTGATATTTAGTGCCAGTTTATCAGAAAGTGACGATTTTGTTCTCTTTGACTCGTTGAATGGAAACAGTGCTAATGTTTTAATGCGATTATTCCAGTTTTGCGCATAAGTTAAATTCGCACCTTTGGATGGAAACATAGCTACTGATTCACCACTGCAGATTGACTTTATCATCACATTATTCCTTCCTTATACCCAATAGTTTATCAATAGTTTACCCAAAAAATAATACTTTAAGTATTTCTACAAAAAAGCAATCAGCTTCAACTTTGATGATCAGAAGTGAGCAGCAAATCAGCATATTAGAATGATTTCTGAAGGATCATGTGACACTGAAGACTGGAGCAATGATGCTGAAAATTCAGCACTGCATCACAGAAATAAAATACATTTTATAAAATATTCACATAGAAAATGTTTATTTTAATTTCTAATAATATTTAACATTTTTTCTGTTTTTGCTGTATTTTTGATCAAATCAATGCAATGTTAGTGAATAGAAGAGACTTCTTTTAAAAACAAATCTTACTAACTCCAAACTTTTGATTGCTAGAGTCTAGACTAGTTTTATGGTGTTTTGTTCGCTCTGAGCTCTAAAGCAGCAGGAACAGACAAACGAGTGTGTTCAACCGAAGCCCTGTGTGCCTGCACATGTTTTTCTTTGCGTATGTGTGACATTGAATCACCTTTTCCCAGTTTAACCTTTAAAATGTCAACGGCTGACGGGATATAGAACATAAAATGGCTCTGTAAAGCCCTGAGAAAGTCCCGCAGGGTGAATGTGACCTTTTCTTCTCCTTGACCCACTCATCTGAGAGGCTCTGGCTGCTGTTTTCCTCCTCTCTGCTTCTTGTGTCTTCTCTTTATTGGCTCTTAAGCAGCGTTAGTGTCTTCAGTAATGCGTGATGTTTGCTGTCTCTCACAGAACTGCACTGTGCTCAATAACACCGTGATGGTGTGTCTGGTGCCGTCCGTGGCGGGGTCCGACAGGGGTTTCTCAGAGGTGGGCAGCGGGCCGGATGAGATCGGGTTCATCATGGATAACGTTCAGACGCTCCTGGTGGTGAACGAGACCTTCAGTTTCTATCCCGACCCTGTGTTTGAACCCTTCGGTCCGTCCATGCTGGAGCTCAAACCGGGATCTCCTCTCATACTGAAGGTGAGATCTCATTACACGTGCTGGAGCTGTTACTGCATTTCTTTATTTTTGTAGTATAACAATCCCCCTCAGAGCAACACTGCAACTATAAGGCCACCTGCATGTCTGTTATTGCATTCATACACAGTTTTTACAGTGTTTAAGAATAGCAGCACTGGAGTGATATTTCTCAAACGTGTTATTAGTAACAGCATTATTATAGTTAAGTAAAGCCTTAAAAAACTCAAACTAAAACCGTTCGTTACTTGAAATAAAAATAAACGTGAACTGAAATAAATAAAATGAAAGAGTTTAATTTGCTAGATGCCAAGACTGAAATTAAAAAAAGTAATAAAAACTATATAACATTTATAAAAAAATAAATAAAAAACCCCTGAAATTAAGTAATAAATAGTAGGAGAAACATTTGAACTTTAAATTATTTGGAAAATTAGAAATGTTGTCTTGGCAGCTTACCTTAAATAAGTACAAAATTTACTAAAACTGAAACTAGAAATAGAAAATGTAAAAATAGACAATAATAAATTTTTAAAATTAAATTTAAATTTATATAATAAAATTACAAATAAAATAAAATCACTAAAACTTTAACTAAAATCAATACAGAAAATCTAAAAATAAAAACTTCAAAATAATAAAAAAAATATAATGTATTAGTGCCGTCAAACGGTTAATCGCGATTAAGTTTTTTTCACATAATATATGTGTGTATACTGTGTATATTTATTATGTATATATAAATACAAACACATGCATGTATACATTTAAGAAAAAAAATTACTTTTATATATTAAATATATATAATATAATAATATAAATATATAAATTTTTATTTTAAATATTTTCAAAATATATACTGTATGTGTGTTTATTTATATATACATAATAAATAAACAGCACACAAACATATAGTATGTAAACAAAAACTTTTATTTTGAATGTGATTAATCGTGATTAATTGTTTGACGGCACTAAATAGTATATTATACTAAAATAACACAGATTAGTACACTATTACTATATGTGCATCCCAATTTGTGTACATTTTGTGGTATAAATAGTGCAAGTAGTTTGTTGAAAATTCCAGTATAGAAGACGTCTCAAAGCATTACATTTTTGCGCACAATTCTTCCAACACCCTTTGTGCTACAGACATGAATTATTGTTCAAATCATGAAGTGTTATTACTTTTCTAAGCAAATACATTTTCACATGGCAGCTGGCAAAAACAAGACTTGAGAGAGGAACATGGGACATTTCTAAAGATCTGAATATTGTAGAAACTTAAGGGTGTACTTTTTAGATTTGGGCCACTAAGAAACCGCATAGCAACACCCTGGCAACCAAGCCATCGAGACACATTTACTTAAGGAAATAGCCTAAATAAATCTAGTTCATTAAAATGCATGTGTGGTGTTGAGGTCCTGCCTCACTCATGTGCAGCGTTAAATAATTTCAGAAAAATTACATGCATCGGATTATCTGTAATTCAATTTCCCATGCAAACCCTTCTGGGTAATGTGCTGTATGAGTTGAGTCTACATGTTAAATGGAGCCCTTCAGTAACACACGGCTCTAAATGAAGCATGCAAATATTTATGCATGGTTCTGCCTCCAGGTTTTGCCTTCCCATAAGCCCCTTGGGCAGAGAGAGATAGTGAGTGCTGGAAATCTGGTTAAGCAATCGCATCGTAAGTTCAGACTGGAGAATATGTATAGGAATTTAACCATTCTAGTTCACTGTTATTTAAAATTATTACTTTTGTAGTATTTAAGTTTTAATTTAATACTTTCATCCATTTAAGTTTGAGTAATTGTATGTTCTTTTGTCGTTTTTTAATATTTCTATTAAAAAAATAGCTTTACTTTTGTTTCTATTTCAGTCATTTTAATACTTATTGTATTTCACAAAGTTTTTCATCTAATGTTTACATTTTAATTCAGCTTTTTTTTTTTCATTTAACAAAAATAATTTTTAATTTAGCTTTAGTTAACAACACTGGTTCATAGGATTAGATTCCACTTCAGATTCTGGTTCTTTAAAAATGTAAGATACAAATACTATGCACTAAATATTTCTGTTAATATATTTGAATGTTTTACTTGAACTAAAATAGTGCACAGAAAGTGCAATTGCACAGACTGATTTGATAAACTGATTTAAAACCAAAACTGATGAGTTTGAGACTAATTTAAAAGAGCAGTCCAACTACTGGTTGTTTTTGTACATTTAGGGCCAGTTTTACTAACAGCTTGCGCCAGCACAACTCGTCTTTTGGTGTTAAAATTGTACTGTTAGGTTTCACTACACGCAGTGAAGAATTAGCGCTGAAAAGGCGTGGACACAGTTATTTTTGGGCCTGACCTTATTGAATATGCATTTGTAGGAGTTTCCCTTTCAGACGCAACGTGTTTTACTAGCATTTGCGCTCGTCATATTACTGGCATTTGCACCATTATTTAACGCCCAAAAAAAGCATGTCTTAAACTATTTTGCGCTTGAAATGGCTGCAATTTTTTGTTGCTAGAGGAGGCACCGCAGAGAACAGAGAGCGTGTGATAGAAGGGTAGAAAACATATCGTTTGCCAAGCCATGTTATTTTTAATTTGCTTCAGGAAATAAAAGACGACTTTGAACCCTCAACTAGGATTCTAAAAACTTCTAGCAAGCCTTTAGTTTTTGGCCTCTGGTTCTTTTCAATGTACTGTGGCTTCTTTATATCTGTATTATTTATTTGCGACTACGCTCATTTGCGCTGTGCTTGGTATATTGTGTTGGGCGATATCTAAATGAGATGTTGCATCTGTGTTCTTTAATTTGCACATTGTTAGTAAATCACCCGCAGGCATTTCCCCTCCCATCAGCGCTGTTTTGGAATTACGCTCTTGCGCTTATTTGCCCTGTTTAGTAAAACTGGCCCTTGGTTAGCAGGAGGTTTTTTAGGATGATGTTCAAAATATGATTGTGTGTTTGTGTTTCAGGGCAAGAATCTGATTCCTTCGGCTGCTGGTAACTACAGGTTGAACTACACCGTTCTGATCGGTGACAAGCCGTGTGTGTTAACCGTGTCAGAGACTCAGCTGCTGTGTGAATGGCCAGACCTCTCCGGACAACATAAAGTCACTGTAAGTGTGTCATGTGATGATTCCCTTCTCTTCTTCTGATCTCTTTCCCACGACTATCACGCGTCTCATCCTGTGCCTCTTTCTCTCATCCACGTGTATTGTTCTGCGTTTCAGCCCATGTTTCTCAGCATCAGATTACTGCTGGGAGTTTCTGTCGCTGCTCTCTGGGGTTTTGTGTTGTATTTATTTACACTGAGTTTGCAAAGAATCTGAGACGCAGATCTGTATTTACATGTAGTCGGTTTCATCTTTAAATAGCTGTCTTTATTTGCTGCCCATGCACGTTCAATTATATTTTGTATGGCAGAGTTATTAAAACATCACTCCCATGTTTTTTCCCAAGCCGTCTGCTCTCTTTCTGTGTGATACTCGCCTGAAGGGAGAACGACAGAGACGCTGCGACCCACATGTTTGTCCTCGACCTATATATCATGACCCATATCGACGCTGTGTGACAGCGAGAGAATGCCATTGAGCTACCGCTTTACTCACGATATAAAACGTCACACTCACCCGTTTGACCCCTTTAGTCTCCTTAAACCCGGTCAAATGCGATCTACATTATTAAAGCGATAGTTCAGCCAAAAATTACAATTCTGTCGTCATTTACTCATCTTCAAGCTGTTCCAAAACTGCGTGAATTATTATATACACATTTGCTGGTGCCTGTTATCCATAGTATTTTTTTTCATACTATGGAAGTCAATGGGCGCCAACCACTGATTGGTTTCCAACACTATCCCTTTAATATTATCTAAAGATGCAGGTTTGTTTGAGAGATGTGGAATTATGGGTTATATTTGGGTAGTGCTGTATGAGATGCATTCGCATTGGGATTGTGAGATGGATTGTTATTTTAATCACAGCTGTTTTAGTAGCTCATTTCATATTTATGATTTCCCCTAAAGTCCTCTTATAATGTAAGTTTAGGTTTCTTAAACCAAAAACAATCATAGTTTATTTTTTATGATAATTTTCCACCCTCTATCTGATGTTTACCATTAAATATGCTGATGTTATGATTGGCTGAGTTTTTGCATATGAAATGAGAAGCACCACCTCTTCATTTCATATGCAAAACACACTTTGCTTTTTTTGCTCCTTTTTTTCTTTCCTTCTTTCTTTTCTTTCTTTTAAGAGCTTCTAAAGATGCAGGTTCACTTGAGAGATGTGGACTGTGAGGTACATTCACCGTGGGATTGTGGGATAGATTGTTATTGCAGTCGTAACTGTTTTAAGAGATCATTTTATGCATTTTATGTTTTCTCATGAAGTCCACTTCTAGTTCTAGTCTAGGTTTATTGAACCAAAAGCAATTATAGTTTGTTTTTATGTCTATTTCCACCATCTCTGGCATTTACAATAAAACAGGCTAGTGTTCCATATGTAAATGACCTCTCTTATGATTGGCTGACCTTTTTGCAAATGAAATGAGGAGCCAACACCTCTGCTGAGTTGCTGTTGAAAGAGTGATTTTAATGAGCTCATGGTCATGAAGTCATGACAGTGATTTCTGAACTGTTTTTGTTGTTTAGTTATAAGAACCGTTTTTTGTGGACTAGTTTGTCAAACTCTATTATTTCATTCCTGTTTTCCATGCAGTGGCTGTTTTGACAGCTGTCAGGTGTCATGGTGTGATATGATGTGTGACGCTCAGCGTGTGTGTGTGTGTGTGTGTGTGTCGTGCAGGTTCTGGCTGGAGGTTTCCGCTATTCTCCAGGAACTCTGCAGATCTACTCCGACAGCCTGCTGACGCTCCCCGCCATCATCGGGATCGGTGGAGGAGGAGGTCTTCTTCTGCTCGTCATCATCATCATCCTCATCGCATACAAGCGTAAATCCCGTGACGCGGACCGAACGCTCAAACGACTGCAGCTGCAGATGCACAATCTGGAGTCCAGAGTCGCCCTGGAGTGCAAAGAGGGTAAAATTACATCACTGCGTTCACCAGTGCTCTTTCTGACTTTCACTCTCCTTCATGCTTTGTTTTGCTCTTTTTTGTCTGCTGCTCTTTCTTTCTTTCACACTCTTTTTTTAAATGTTTTCACTCTTGTGCTTTCTTTCATGCTTTATTTTCTTCCTTTTGCACTCTTTTACACTTCTTTCTTCCACTCCTTTCCCCCTTTGTTTTTCATTTGCTCTTTTGCACTTTTAACGCTTCATTTTGCACTGTCTTTTGTGCTTTTTTCGTGCTTTCTTCCTTGTGCACTTTTTTCTTTTTGTTTTCTTTTGCTCCTTTTGTTCTTTCTGTTTCTTTTTCACTCTTGTGCTTTCATGTTTTTTCACACTTTCTTTAGCACTTTCTGTTGCATGCTGTCTTTCTTTTTCTCCTTTCTCTTTCTTTCTTTCTTTCTTTCTTTCTTTCTTTCTTTTTCTCTCTTACTTTATTTTGAGTGTTCTTTCACACTTGCACACTTTTTCACATTTTCTTACACTTTCTTTCACTCTCCTTTGTACTTTCTTTGCTTTTTCATGCTCTTTCGCTTTTGCTCTTTTTTGCCCTTTCTTTCACTTTCACATTTCCATGTGTTCGTTTTCTTTTGCACTTTTCCTTTCTTTCATGTTTTCATTCACCTTTTGCTCTTAATCCCATTCCCATTCTTTCTTTCATGCTTGCTTTGATGCTTTTTGCTTTCTTTCTTTCTTTTGTGCATTCATTCACACTTTTTTTTGGCTCTTTATGTGTTCCTTTGTTCTCTTTCGTTAATTTGTTTGTTCTCTCCATCTCATCACTCTAACTTCAATCTCTTCCAATTGTTCACAATTGGTTTTCCTGGTTTAATTTTATCTTCCGTTTTCTCGTCGCATCTCTCTCTCTCTCTCTCTCTCTCTGATTGGCTCTGTTTTCTGTGGTCTCCTGTTAGCAATGACCTCATGATGCTCACATCATTTATCATACACACACGTGCACCAAACGCCCGTCTCATTCCCGCCGCGGTCACGAGGGCGTGAGACGAGCCGCCCATTATCTGTCTCTGTCGGGCCCGAGGTGACGACCTTGTCTGTCTGCAGACTTGGAGAGAGGGATGAGGACAGGGAAGAGAGGATAAAAGAGATGGATAGCAGGAGGTGAGAGTGACAGGTCACTGATAAGTGATGAGACATCCTCCAGGATGAATAAAAAGAGGCAATAAATAACCACAACATCCAGATTGATTAGGTGAGTGGCAGCAGTAGCAGACTGGATCAGAAGTTTGGGAACAAAAGCAAATATTTCTGATATTCCATATAGATTTATAAGAGGAGCGGAGACAGCGTTGGGACCATGCGGTAGAAGTGCTGGTGTCATTCACGGCCATCAGACCATTCATTTTAAAAGCCATCACAAATCAGAAAGCTCCAGTCTGATTGGTTGGCTTAATGCAGTTTCCAGGAGTGCACAGGTTCATATCAGTCCAGCACAGGGAGCGAAGTTACCAGACTGATACAGTGTAGACTACTACTACTAGTAAAGAACTAGTCACTGGATTTGACGTCAAATTTTTGACAGATTGTGGATTTTGACAAGTAGTGGTCAACCAATTTGGATATTTGATTGCCAATGCCGATACCTTAGAAAACGAAGTAACCGATGTTTATATAAAGCCAATATATATGATATAGCACTATTTAATTTGATTATAGCATATAACACATGCTGCAAATAGATATTTGTTTTACATGATATTTACTAAACTATACGTAAATAATTTGAAAATGAATAAATATGAAACAAATTAATTCAAACTTCTTGAAGTAATCATATTAAATCCTATTACATTTCTTAGTTAAGAAATTGTTCAAAAAAATTTAAAGCAAGTAAACACTTTAACCGACAATGATACATAACACAAATGCACTTGCTGAATATTAAAGCTTATTATAGTGCTTGCCTTTGTGTTACTATAGAAAAGCAAACAATAAAGTGCTTTTTCATATACTGTTTACTTTCTTAGTTTACCAGTCCTGTCTAATAAATGATTAGTAAACTAATGAAGGAGAATCATGTGCGTCCTGCTGAAAATAATAGTCCTACTTCCAACTCTTATCAGTAAAAAAGAAATGCTCATTGGAAGAATGCACATAATTAAAAAATGCAAGATATATAGACTGACGATGTTGTTGTATGGTTGCTAGGGTATTCTGAGTGGTTGCTAGGGTGCTCTGGCTGTTTCCCGGGATGTTGCTATGTGGTTTTTAGGGTAATCTTTGAGCACGTCACTACAGACTGAAATTCTGATTGAAGTTCACATTTTCTACAACTTTTTTTCTTCTTCTATTTAGAGCCTTTTTGTGGAGAATCTGGAGATCTTAGCTTCCACTCAGTGGTTTGCACAACACAAAGGTTTACTCTTTCTCTTGGTTTCTGTGTTTCCAGCGTTTGCGGAGCTGCAGACTGATATCCATGAGCTGACGCAGGATCTGGATGGAGCTGGAATCCCGTTCCTGGAGTACCGCACTTATGCCATGAGAGTGCTTTTCCCTGGAATAGAGGACCATCCGGTGCTGAAGGAGATGGAGGTGACAGCTGGACACCTGTCAGATTTAATGCATTCGGCTGAACTGTATGGGTCCGTTTACACCTGGTCACTTCATGCGTTTTGTCTGATTGGATAGCTATCTGATCATGAAAAGACCAGGTGTACATTCCCTCTGAGACGGATATAAATCCAATTGCTCGAACCACTTCAGGAGGAGGTCTGGGCCGCATTCCGGACGAAACTGGACAAGTGTAAATGCATCTGGTTGTTGAAACCATGTATGCAAATTTTACTCCTCCCAAAATATTGAAATAATAAACCCGTGAGAGCATTTTATAGGCTATATGGCATGTTATAGTCAGATATGACAGCGCTAATGCGACACGCATCGCCGTGGATGAGTATCTCTTCAGCAAGCCGACGCACAAACTGACACAAATCAAACTGAAAGCAAGTCGCAGACGCTCAACACACAATCATCTTCATTGAAAGTAGTGAGACTAACCTGTCTTTCCAGCGCTGATGCTGCGCTCTCTCCTGTTGCGGTCTTTAATCTTGAAATCAGCTGTTGATGAATAAAATAGCATAAAATGTAGCACTTATCTGTTGAAGTGAACTCTATTAAATTTGCATATAGCACGGGAATTGAAGACTGGATGTATATCCGTTTTGTGTAGACACATTTATGTGGCCAAATGTAAATGGAAACGTTTTAACAAATCAGATAGATATCCGATCAGAGAAAATGCATGAAGTGACCAGGTGTTTCTCCGTCTCTCTCAGGTGCCGGCGAATGTGGAGAAGGCTCTGACTCTGTTTGGCCAGCTCTTAAATAAGAAGCATTTTCTGCTGACGTTCATCCGGACGCTAGAGGCCCAGCGCTCGTTCTCCATGCGCGACCGCGGGAACGTGGCGTCTCTCATCATGAGCGCCCTGCAGGGCGAGATGGAGTACGCCACCGGCGTCCTGAAACAGCTCCTGTCCGACCTCATCGACAAGAACCTGGAGAGCAAGAACCACCCCAAACTCCTGCTGCGAAGGTACCGCGTGTTACTGAACATCTGACGGACTTTCTTAAATCTTCCTTTAAATCTTCTTCAAATCTTAAATTGAGACACAAGCAGATGACCTAAGAGATTAAGTAGGGCTGTCGATTTAACTCGTTAATTTGGTGCTATTCTTGATGCAGGACGTCTGACTGCGTGATGGAGCCTATTACAATGCAGTTATATGACTCTAAAATTCAATATATGAGGGCAAAAAATGTCATATGATATAGTTTTTGCAATATCACACAAGCATTAGTGCTGTTTTTTCTCAAATGTTTGCATGATTGCAAATGTGATATAGATTTGTATACAATAGTTCAATAAACAAGAAGTCAGTATTGTTACATTTTAGACACAATATTTTCAATGTTGTCTGTTATGCTCAATTTTGCAAATGAAAATAGTTCCAATCGAAGCCAAAGCAGAACTGTCAGCACTATTTCGTTACTGTATGTTTTTGCACAAATGGAGCGAGTCAATGATTCAGTGTTTCATTCATAATGTTATATTTCTGAATGAATCCGCCGTTTGAACAAATCAGTTGAATTAATGACTGAACGACTCGCTCATTAAGACACTTGTGGTTTTAGTTTAATATTGAGAGTATCATTAAAAAAAATCATATTTCAATATTCAAATAAAAAATGTTGATGCCAGTTATCATCACTATTTATGCAATGTAAAAATCTAAATATTTCTATCTCAAGCCACTTTTATGTAATATCTACTCAATGACAATTCAGTTTTAACACAATGACACATACAGTAATTGATGTGCGATTGATTTGCGATTAATCAACACATCATGTAATCAATTAGATTAAAAAATGTCATTGCTTGACAGCCCTAATATCAACCTTCCTTTCTGAAAAATCTATCAAAATGAGTTTATGTTCAGAACAAGAGAAAATATCTGCCAATGGGGTCAGAAAAATAAACTTAATTTAAATGGAAAACAAATGTATTTTTCTGACTGTATTGACAGATTTTTTTAAAGCATAAAAGCACAATCTTTTTAGAAAACAAGACTTAATATCTTATGTAATTTTGCTTTCTAAGTAAATATATCTCGGTAGAAGAATGTTTAGATATTTGTGCTGGAAAACAAGACAGAAATATTAAGGAAATCATTTTTTGAACTCTAATGACTTGATGTTCAAAAGTTCCCATGTTGCACCTGGTTAGTCACAGTGTTAATGGAAATGATGAAAATGATGAGGATGAGTTTGACTTCTAGGGGTCACATTTGCTCTCCCATCATCGTTCTCCATCCCTCCGTTTCTCGGTTTGCCCTTTCGCGTCCGTGGCTGTGTTTCTGTCAGATGGTATTACACACCTGAGCACACACTGGTTCCCTGCGGAGCGCCGGCGTGAGGAGGAGCGCGGTGGGAGATGAAGCTCCTGGAGGAGAAGAGAGACGTGAGGAGCTGATGACTTTAGTCTGAACATGCTGCTGTAATCTCTCCTTTCCCTCATGTCTGTCTAGAATCAATATCACAGGAAACAAATCAACGCTTTGTGAAATGTCTTTTTGCATTTCAGCGTTTCGTCTGCAGTAACTCTTTGACATCGGCTTTATTTACAGCCGAATCTAATGAATCTAATAATAGCATGTTACAATACAACAATAGCATGGGACATTTTTCCATTTTCTCCCAAATTAAAAGGAAATAAAAATTGCATAAAGAAAAAGAAGCCTGTTTTTAGAACAATTAATACTCTTTCACATTGTGACATTATTTGCATGACAAATCAAGCATTTTTCATGCTGAATACAGTAGAAATTAATATATGAAAGTGGTTTGTTTAATCAGTTAATATACAAATATATGCAAATTATATTCTGAGGTATATGTACCATTCCAGCCACGAGAAAGGGTTTAATTGTCATGAAAATGATATCACTATAATACTTGTCAGTGGTCCTTAATAGGCTTAATTTTCTTTAAACTAAATTTAAAATTTTTATTTAGTTATTTTTTGTTATTGTATTTATTTACTATAACAATTTATTATTATTATTTAATGTATTGTTAATGAATGTTAATGTATTTACTCTTACCTATTTATTTATTTATTTATTTATTTATTTATGTATTTATATTCATTTATTATTATACTGTGTCTTTTTATAATTTATTTACCTTAATTTATTCATTTATTATTATTATTATTATTATTTACCTTAACTAATTACTTTTAATTACTTTTTACATTACATTACATTATTTTATTAATGTATTTAACCATACCTATTTATTATTACTCTTGGTGTTGTTTATTTTTTAATGATTTTTATTATCATTTATCTTAACTCATTTATTATTATTTAATGTATTGTTAATGAATGTTAATGTTACTCTTACCCATTTATTAATTAATGAATCAATTAATTACTTTTTATTTATTTATTATATAATACTATTTATTTATATTCATTATTACTACATTTTTCTTTATTTATTTTTACATAATTTATTTACCTTAATTTATTCATTTATTATTATTATTATTATTTACCTTAACTAATTACTTTTAATTACTTTCTAATTACATTATTTTATTAATGTATTTAACCATACCTATTTATTATTACTCTTGGTGTTATTTATTTTTAATGATTTTTATTATTATTATTTTTATTCTAAAATATGACGAGACTTTTTTTTTGTGATTCATACCTAAGCCATATGTAACAATATCTCAAAAATGACAGTTCTTTTCTGTCTGTTATAAGTCGACTGTACACTCGTCTAGTTTTTCCTCAGTTTCTCTCTCACACATGACAAACATCACCTGAAGATCAAATAAATGTGAGCAGACAAATCTCAATCTTTCACCCCTCCAGAACTGTTTCCAGCACAATATTCTCAGGTTTTTTAATAACTCCTCACAGTGTGTCGTTCACGCCGAGCTCTCGTGCCTTATCGGTTTCCTCTGCATCTGTCTTGGCGTCAGAACGAGTGAATATTTCAGCAGAGATGGTAAAAACAAACACATTTCACCAGATTCCTCGTCTACGCCTCCTCTCGCACGCCGTGAGCAGATTAGAGCTAATAAGGTCCGTTAATTACCAAGCCGTGTAATTAGCCTCATTCCGAGGGACTTTTTTTGGAGGGTTGTTATTGTGCGGCAGGTTTAGGTTTAATGACAGAAGATACGGAATATTTTTAATTGGTGTTTTCTTAATGAAGTTTAGTGGTTTGCTTTGCGAGGAAAGAGAGAGCAGCGCTTTGGTTTGTTATTAATGCGAAATTATTAGCTTGTTTGCTTTGCGCTGGGGTCCTTTGAAGGTTTTTCCCCGAGCCGTGTTTCACCAGCGCTGCTGGAATAATTCGGCCGCGGCACTTTGATGTCAAATGGGAGTTTAATACAACATCCCCCTGAAAGATGTTGGTTATCAGAATGGCTGTTTTTCTTGTTGTGAGACTTGGGAAATTGGGGAATGAAGAAGCCTTCAAAGCATCTCTCTCTGCTCTTAAAGGTTACCTCAGGGACTCCGACACCCAAGTAAATAAATCCTTGACATTTATTTTTTACTCTGTTTTCCCCTCAGGACTGAATCTGTGGCTGAGAAGATGCTAACAAACTGGTTTACTTTCCTCCTCTACAAGTTTCTTAAGGTGAGTGGAAGGAACTGTATGACTATCTTAAGTGATGTTACTCATTATATAGTTCCCTTGCTAACAAAAAATAGGTTTGCTGGTCTTCCACTGGTCTGGTTTACTGGTTTCAAAGAGGTTTTGTCACATGTTCTATTTATGTTTGACACGATAATATTTGTGCAATTTAAATACATTTATTTACATGTATACATTTATACACCACGTTTTATTTAGGAAGGATGCATTAAGTTGATCAAACTCGACAGTAAAGACATAATGTTACAAAAGATTTCTTTTGAACTTTCTGTTCAGCAAAGAATCCTGAAAAATAAAATGTATCACGGTTTCCACAAAAATATTGGGCAGCACAACTGTTTTCAACATTGATAATAATCAGAAATGTTTCTTGAGCAGCAAATATTAGAATGATTTCTGAAGGATCATGTGACAGTAATGATGCTGAAAATTCAGCTGCGCATCACAGAAATCAATTACAGCTTAACAGATATTCGCATAGAAAACACTTATTTTACATTTCACAATTTTCCTGTTTTTCCTGTATTTTTGATTAATAAATGCAGCCTTTGTGAGCAGAAGAGACTAAAAAGTCTTACTGACCCCAAACTTTTAAACTTTTAGTCTGCAGTTTCTTTTTAATTTTGATATTTGCATCAACTTTTAGTTTTATCGGCTAAAATTATATACCATTACAGTCAATTACAAAATTACCTAAAACTAACGAGTATGACCAAATGTAAAGGAAATTTTCATCCACATACAAAAACACTGACTGAAACCAGTAAACCATTTTTTTTAAACAGGGTCATGAGTGATTTAATAAATGCAGTGGTTATTGATTGCATATTTAAAGTCCAGACACTCTCTGTACACGATCATGTTGCCGTTGGATTATTGTTTCACCTTGAGTTTGTTTGTGGCCACGTCTTGAGATTCAGATACAAGACAGACAGATGTACGTTATCATTCCCGCAGGGGAAGTTCATTATTATAATCTTTAAGAAC
Source organism: Onychostoma macrolepis (assembly GCF_012432095.1). Lineage (NCBI taxonomy): Eukaryota > Metazoa > Chordata > Actinopteri > Cypriniformes > Cyprinidae > Onychostoma > Onychostoma macrolepis. The sequence continues at coordinate 2,332,924 of NC_081160.1, read as the reverse complement.
CTGCATTAATATAAAGCGCTTCCATAAACACACTGAGAGTGAGGGGTGTGTGTGTGTGTGTGTCGTCTCCTGCTGCTCATTAACAGCTGTGTGTTTAATTATCCCCTGTGCTAATGAGCCCAGCGTGGCAAGACCGGCATATGGATGGGCCGCACCGTCCCGCTACGGATCCCAGTGAGGGACATGAGACACAACAAACATCCAGCAGGAGTCACACGTGGCTGTTTGTCGATCAGTGTCTTCACCTGAGAGCGCGAGCGCCGCTGATTAAACTTGTCTGAGTTTTATACAGTTTAATTACTTTGGGTAATTAGCCATGAGCCTTAAAGAAGCGGCTTTTGCGACGCATTTAACTTTTAATAATGTGGCATATTTTCAAAACTGGTTCCTGACCACACCCCCGTCTGCCATTGGTCAGTTAAACCATTAGCCCCGCCCCCACACTCTCGCCATTGGTTAAATCAGCTGTGTGAATGTTTTGAAAGCAGCCTTACGCATTTTTTTCCTCTGCATATTGAGCTGAGACACAAGAAGGTGTTTTAACCATTATAAAAACACAAAATTTGATGTCATAAAGCGAGTGCACTCATTCACTCTCATTTGGGCACATTTGCATCAGACAACAGAGACACACTCTCAGGAGACAGACGGGACTGATAGAAGGAAGATGATGATCAAATTAGTGAGACGGAGACGAGAAGAGCAGCAGTTGTGAATGATGAAAGCCAGAGAGTGTGTGTAGGAGGAAGAGACTGAGCCAAACGCGGAGAGAGAGGCGTGTGATTGGCTGTTTGACACGTATCATGCTCTGAAGTGTTTCTCCAGCTCTCTCCTCCACAGTCATTAGCCTTCTATTAACCCTCCATCGCTCGTCTGTTCGCCTCGGGTCTGTGCACGTGCCCGCCGCTCATTTCCACGTCTAAACTGCAGCTTTTACACGCCTGATGCTCCTGGGAGGTGCAGGAGTTGTCTGTGTTTTGTCTGATTTATTTTTGTAGGAGTTGCACATTAGATCTTCAAGATAGCGCTGAGGTAATAAACTCAACTCTAAACTTTGAAAGGAGCCGTTTGATTGCATTTTGACTCCCGTTTAAGCACTAAAGCTGTGGTTAGTGACCAAAAGGGTATAGTCTGTTTTGATAGCAAAATTTGTTAATCTAATTTAAATAAATAAAAATATATAAACCAGTGATTTATTTATAATTTAATTTTAGTTAAATAATACTATAATTTTTATTTTATAATTAAATTTGTAAATTATCACATTTATATATCATTTTGATTAATTTTATTTATTAATTGTTTTAAATAACTAAATTTCACAAGTAAATGTAATGAAATTAAAACGGATAAAGCCCTACTGCTGTAGCTTGCAAATCATATTTTAATACATTTTGGTCATGCAACCTTCATCAGACATTGTTTTATAAATAATAATTGAATTAAAATCCTTTTTTTCCCAGCTGAAATCTATTATACAGTAACATTTACTTTGCATGGTTTGTTTTAAATCAGTCAAATAGTAAAATAATTTTAAGTAATGTCAGTATTTCTACTGACATTACTTAAAATCAACTGCACATAGGCCTATACTGTATGCGATCAGAAACCAAATATAAATATGACGGCAAGAGAGCAGAAACATCTCTGATATAATGACCAGGCATTATTAAAGTTGGGAGTTGTTTTGTTATTAGTGAGATGGGAGAACAGGAAAGTGAAGTGGTACAATCTCTGTATATCTCATTGAATGTTTACTTTGCATGGTTTATTTTAGATCAGTGAAATAGTAATGATAAATGTTATCATTACTGATGTTTGTGATTAGAAACCAAATATGAAGACATAATGGTCAGAAGTTATTGAAATATATAATGAAATAGATAAAATAGGGACTTTTATTATTAGTGAAATGGGTGAAAGGGAAAGTGAAGTGGCTTGAGTAGATGTGCAACACATCAAAAATAAAAAATGGGGTGTGACTTATCTGTTTTGCACTCATTTCATGGTCACATGAGGTGGTTTTGAAAGCGGTGGAGTGCTGTGAAATGGCCAGAATGAAAGCGAGAGGGACGAGTAAAAATATATCCAAAAGTGTCAATCACCGCAAAGTGGAGAAAATGACCACAATTGGCAAAATTGGAAGAATAGATGCTGCAGACAGAGTTATCCAGTGGTGGAAAACTTCTCGATCACAGTTAAGGTGACACTTTGGTTATAACGGCCTCCAGGACCAGAAATTGATGTCATTTGGGACACATCCTCAGATTGTCCTGCTGTCCACATTGTGTTATGAGGGTTATGGGCCACTTCTAAATATTTAATTTGCTCAAATCTGACAAATGGGTTTAGAAATTAATTATTTTAACAAGGTTTGTTTTAGGCCTTTCAACAAACCCAGTCATGTAAATTGGGATGTATTTGAAAGTCCGAAAGAGGAAATTGTCATCATTTAACTCACCTTCAGGTCATTCCAAAGTTGCTAACCAAACAGTTGCTGGTAGCCATTGAGTTCCATAGTATTTTCTTCCGTAATATGGAAGTTAATGAGGACCAAAAACTGTCTGGTTTCCCGCATTTTTCAAAGTATCATCTTTTATGTTCAACAGAAGAAAGAAGATTTGGATCAACTTGAGGGCGAGTTCAATGATGACAGAATTTTCATTTTTTGGTGAACTGTCCCTTTAACAGTGGAAAAGTTAATTAGGAAAATCCTGTTTTTTTTTTCAAATGAAGGTTTGAAACCTTTTCTGTCACATACAGTTATTTTCACATAAAGTAACACTTATTATAGTACCACCTTCAATTCTCACAAAATATAAAAATCACGTTGTTTGCGTCCCATGATCTATTGATATCACTGCTGTGTAAAACTCAAAATGCCGCCTTCCTTGGGATGAAATGGAGAAAATGAAGGATTAATTTGCCCCATACAGCCCTGATTTCGAAGCTAACACGTGAATTGGCTTGTTACAGCTCCTCCTAGAGTCAGACGGGTGTGTGCGCATGAGTTATGGGTGGGATTTGGGTCTGTTTTAGGACATGAAAATAATGCAAACACTTTCTGTTATATAAATATACAAGTGCTTGCATTGAGTGTGTGTTCATGTGTTATTCTGAGGTCTAATCTCACTCTCCATTATCTGTGTGTTCAGGAGTGTGCAGGTGAGCCTCTCTTCATGCTGTATTGTGCTATAAAGCAGCAGATGGAAAAAGGGCCGATAGATGCCATCACCGGAGAGGCCAGATACTCGCTCAGCGAGGACAAACTCATCCGACAACAGATCGACTACAAAACACTGGTCAGTTCTGACTCAAAATCAACAAGAAACGTTTCTGAAGGAGTCAGAAACACAAATCTTTTTATTGCATTTTGTCATAGTTGTCTATATTATATGGAAGCCCATTTCTGACACTCAATAAAAAAATTAAAAAGGTAATTGTGACTTTCTCACAATTCTAACTTTTTTGTCTCGCAATTGTGTTTACATCCTGCAAATTTTCACAGTTATGACTTCTTTTCTTAGAAAAGTGAGACAAACTCAAAATTGCAGGTTATACAGTCCAATTCTGCCAAAAAAAAAATTCTTACAATTGGGAGTTCATATCATGCAATTCTGAGAAAAAAAGTAAATTGCGAGATGTAAAACCGTAAGTTGTGAGAAAAAAAGTCAGAATTGTGAGGCAATAAACCACAATTACCTCTTTTATTTTTATTCAGCAGCAGAAACGAGCCCTCATAGTATATGCATGTTATAAGAGTTAAACACTGTAATTTTTATTCAGCTATACTTGAATGGATTTATTTAAGTGGGAGGGTGTTTTAATACTCTCAAATGTGTTTCTCTGGTCTGCAGACGCTGCACTGCATTAACCCAGAGAATGAGAACGCAGCCGAGGTCACCGTTAAGTGCCTGAACTGCGACACCATCACACAAGTCAAAGAGAAGCTGCTGGACGCCGTCTTTAAAGGCACTCCATACTCACAGCGACCCAAAGTGGGAGACATGGACCTCGGTATGAAAATAATGAATGCTGGAAAATCAAGCTGCTTTATCGTGGTTACAGTGTGGTCTACCAGCTTGAGCAAGATGTTTGACCTTAACCCCACCAGCTGGACGTCCAGCAAATGACCATAAATAAAAAAATTTACAGTAGGGATCGGTCGAAAATGTCTAGATTAGCTGCTCAGACGGCTGATTTTGTGTTTTCTCTGCTCAGAGTGGCGTCAGGGTCGCATGGCTCGTATCATTCTCCAGGACGAGGACGTCACTACTAAGATCGACAACGACTGGAAGCGTCTCAACACACTGGCGCACTATCAGGTAACTGCAGTGGCCTCGCCGCATCCTCTGCCAAGTTACTATGGCAATACCTCTACACCCCGCTGCCCAGTAACCATGGCAACCCCTCAGCAAGTTACTAGGTAACAATTGAAGCTTTTTAACACGTAGCACACGAACAGGTAACCATAGCAACACTTTACAAAACATAATTACAAAAGCAGTGTTGGTCAGTAGAGATGCACTGATACAGATATATTCATTGATGTCAATATTTTTATGTTATGGCTGAAAATAAGTGAGTGTTTACATAAAACATGTTTTGCATGTTTACAAATATATAAATGAAACTAAAGAAAGCTGTAATTTTACAAATACTTTTGTACGTGTACATACACGAAATTACAGTTTTAAAATATAATTTATTTATAATTTGATTTATTTATAATTTATTTATAATATGGTGAATTAATATTTTATATTATATCATATTATATTATATTATATTATTTATTAGTTATAAATATTTGCTCCAAAAAATCTAGAATTTTTAGTTTATCTTAAATGTACTTTTAATTTTTATGTTCACAAAATTGTAATTTTACAAAACAAAATTGTACATGTTCGTTTTTTTAAACTTAGTTATACAATATAGATTTAATTAAAAATGTATGGTAATAATATGGTGATAATAATCTGATTGTCAGTATTGTAATTCTGAGCCGACACAAAGCTATAGAATTTAGAATCTATAATTTTACATGTTTATCTTTACAAATGTACAAGTTTGCTTTGAGCCATTTTACATTTTCATGTTTACAAAATGTACATTTTACAAGATAGATTTGTACGTGTTCGTCTTTACAAAATTAGTTTTACTATATAGAATTAATGGCTAATAACTGATATGGTGACTATATTATAAGTCAGCAAAGCTGTAGAAATTAGAATCTAGAATTTGAAATGTAAATTTTTTTAATTTTATTTTTTTTACTTTTTTTGTAATATTGGATGTTTTACAATATAAAACTTTAAATATCTTTACAAAATTTGTTGTACGATAAAGAATTTTCATGTAAATCTTTTTTCAGATTGATGCCCATAATTAAAAATGCTGATCTGGTCTGATTCTGATTTTGATTCTCTATTTGTGGCAGTAATAGAGTGTCAGTGTCAATCTGTCTCTCTCTCTGTCGTCTAGGTAACAGACGGGTCAGCGATCGCATTGGTTCCCAAGCAGAACTCCGCCTACAACATCTCCAACTCCTCAACGTTCACCAAATCCCTCAGCAGATACGGTGAGAGAGAGAGAGAGATGCTTCTCTAACGCTAGTGATGTTTAGACCGTGCAATATAAAATCAGAGCATGAAATACTGTATCCCAGGGGATAAAACGTGGCCTTCTGTTGCCAGTGTATAGCTTTTAATTATTTATTTTTCTTACATTTTCTTATGTGCTTTTGTCATTTTTTTTTTAAAAATACATTTCTGTTTTGTATTTATTTATTTATTTTTATATGCATTTTTAGTTTCAGTTTTAGTACTTAATAATTACAGTTAATTGCCAAGTCAATATTCCATTGACAGTGTAACAAACTGGAATTAATCAGCATACTGTAAATCTGATAGTTTGTACACAGAAATGAAAAACTTTTATTTCACCCGTTTAAAAAAAAAACAGGCAGTACACAGACTATTCTGTTCAGGATGCAGAAAGCATTACCATTGTGGTCTATTTCATTCCAAACATAGCCTTTCTCTCAGTCTTTTTCTGTATATTTCTCTTTGGTGTTTGTTTCTGCGGAAGTGTGTTTGTTGTTGTTGTCGTGTATCCTAATGCTCTGCTCCTCAGTGGGATGAACTCAGCGGTCTGCAACTTCAGACAGAATAGAAAGGATGGATATGAAATCCAAAATCTGTGTTTGACAGTGAGGGAGGAACAGAGAGAAATGATACATGACTTGGTTTTTATCACTAGATAATATAATCCCTAAATTTGGACTATCCCCATACATTTGACTATTTATAATTTTAATAATTTATAATCTCTCTCCAGTCTTCCTCTTAGTTTTCTACAGTTTTAAAGTTTGTTTGCATATTTTTTTCCCCCAAAATTTCTCACCTGCCAAACACCAACCATCCAAGCCGTCCTCTTTGTGTCCACAGAGAGCATGCTGAGAACGGCCAGCAGTCCAGACAGCCTTCGCTCGCGGACGCCCATGATCACTCCAGACCTGGAGAGCGGCACCAAACTCTGGCACCTGGTGAAGAACCACGACCACCCGGACCAGAGGGAGGGCGACCGCGGCAGCAAGATGGTCTCCGAGATCTACCTGACGCGCCTGCTGGCTACCAAGGTGAGGAGAGATGTATTGCACTGCATTTAGAGTTATCAAAGGTAGCTTGAAAAACTTCATGTATTACATACTTCATTTTCAAAATACTTGCTAAAAAGGAGATTAAGCATGTTAAAATAATAGATAACTTTGTTAAAAAATCATGGTTGATAATACATGTCATTCTGCAAAATGAAAGGTTGAGTCAGGCGCATTGCATTGTGGGATACAGTGTCTTGTGCATGTGCTCTGTTGTATACAGCAGATGTAGTACCTACTGCGTACATCTAAATATCATGTAGTGTGCCATTGTGAATATACTCGCATCATTTTAGTATCATTTACACGCTAATATAGTATTTATTAATATTTTGAATTTGTTTTATTTTTCTATTTTCAGTTTTAGTAATTTTATGTGGTTTTGTATTTTTGTAATGCTGTTGCTATTAAGTTTTTCTTATTTTATTGTTGTATGCATTAAAGCTGAATTTCTATTTAGCTTTAATGTATTTTTATTTTTTATTTTTAGTAATTTTAGTTCATTTGAGTCAGTTAATTTCAGTTTATTGCCAGTGCATCATTTCTAATTTTCTCTTTCTTTTTTATTTTATTTTATTTTTTTCATCTAATATTTATTGTATTTTATTTTTAGCTTTATTTCAGTGACCAAAAACAAATTTTAATGGGATTAAATTTTAGTCAACAATATCAACACTGTCACATATTTATTTGTAGTCAGAGCAAATCTGTGCAAATCAAAAAAATAAATGAATAAATGTTTACTACGTTGTCCTGATGTATTACTCAGGCAGGGGTGTTTAGTATGAGTACAGTGAAATCTGTCGCTAATATTCCCCGTCTTGACAAACGCACACACTGGAACTAATTGCCTCACTTTTGAAGCACATGTCTGATTTTCTCAGCTGATGTCCTCAGACAGTTAGTGTTGACCTTTGTGTGTGAATGACTAGTTGCTCATTAACATTTACCAGTGCTCCCACTCTTGTGGAGAACTGTATCTTAATTAGACCAGTGACCTTTGCTTATTGAGCGGTTTGGGAAAAACTATCTCTTTATCCATCCTGTGCTCCGTCTCCATCTAACACTACACTGATATCTCAGCTCAAACCTGCTGCATTTCCCTGAAACCCCATAGTGTTCATGTAAAGAACACATGCATCTCAACCTACTGCGGCTCCAATCACTGATTGGACAAATAAAAATCCTCCATGTCACTGCATTATGTAACAGTGTCACCACATGGGCATCATACACTCTTTTCATGCTCAGTATTTTTGTCTAATTTTCCAGGACACAAATTTAAACATTCTTAAATCAAGACACAAGAAAAACCACATAAGATATTAGTTCTTGCTTTCTGAAAAATAAATTGAGTTTAGGCTTAAACCAAGAAAAATATCTGCCAGTGGGGTCAGAAAAATACACTTAATTCAAATGAAAAACAAGTTTATTTTTCTAACCTCATTGGCAGTTATTGTTCCTATTTTAAAGCATAAACCTGCTTATTTTGATGCTTATTATTATTATTATTTATATATATATTTTTTAGAAAACAGGTTATTGTATATAATTTTGCTTCTTAAGTAAATATATCTTGATTTAAGATTTAGATATTTGTACTGGAAAACACGACTAAAATACTAAGCCAGAAAATCATTTTTCGCAGTGTTTGTTTACAGTATATTCACAATGTTTTTGCTTTCAAATATCTAATTAAGCTACATTGATTTTGCCCTTTTTATCTGACCAAGTTTCTTAAAGAAAAGGTTTTACATCAAGACAGATGTTTTAAAAATAGCATCTCTGATTTATACTTCAGTAGCAAAAATAGCATTAGTTGAGTTGGTAAGTTTGATCCATTTACACGAATCAGTTCAGATTGTCTGTTTGTATGAATCAATTCATCATTTAGAATCAACAATTTATGTTGTCAATCAATTTGTGTATAATGTTTAGTTCTTTGAAGAAAATATATGCTGTAAATGTTTCTGTTCATCACTGTCTTATAATACTGGTACAACATTGCCTTGATTCACTGACCGTCTTTCACAGGGGACACTGCAGAAGTTTGTAGACGACCTGTTTGAGACCATCTTCAGTACGGCCCACCGGGGCAGTGCACTTCCTCTGGCCATCAAATACATGTTTGACTACTTAGACGAGCAGGCCGACAGACACATGATATCAGACCCAGACGTCAGACACACGTGGAAGAGCAACTGGTGAGTTTGTGTGTCTCTCTTGAGGAGCTACAGCTCTTCATCTGTTGGTGTTTGAACGTCGTTCCTCTTTGTCTGCAGTTTGCCGTTGAGGTTCTGGGTGAACGTGATCAAGAACCCTCAGTTTGTGTTCGACATTCATAAGAACAGCATCACAGACGCCTGTCTGTCCGTCGTGGCTCAGACCTTCATGGATTCCTGCTCCACGTCAGAACACAAGCTGGGCAAAGATTCGCCCTCCAACAAGCTGCTCTACGCTAAAGACATCCCCAACTACAAGAACTGGGTGGAGAGGTACGACACTCAGAGATTTCATTTCACAGGATGGTTCTTGCTCTTTTGAATTTATACTCAAAAAACTACCTGCTGCTTCTACAGTGTTGGATGATATATCACATATTCATAATATGTATTTACAATGCATTATGGATGATTTTGCACTTTATGAGCAAGTTTCCTAAAGAAAATCTCATTAGACTAGTTTTGCATTAAGACACCTGTTTTAATAGCATCTCTGATTTATATATATAAAAATATATATATATATACAATAGAATTAGTTGAGTTGGTACATTTGATTCATTTACATAATGTGGTTCAAATTGTCTGTTTGCATGAATCATTTGATCTTTTAAAATCAACAATTTATAGAATCACTCAAAAATGTTCACAGATGTCTCTGGAATATTTTTGTATTATAAATGAAGATTAATATTTAAGATTTTTTGAAGTACATATTTGTTTATCAATGTGTATTTTATTTTGCATCAGTGATTAAATATTATGTTATAATTAGTTAAAAATAGTGTAAAAGTGCCTTGACTATTATAGCTATATTTTTTTTGTTTTAGATCTTGCATTAAAATAATTAGCATGTTAAATATTAAAATGTTGAAAAATATTTATATATAGTCTTTTACAGTTCTGTTAAAAGGTTTGGGGATGGTTCTTCAATCAATCAGTCAATAAATAAATAACAGTAATATTGTCAAATATTATTACAATTTAAAATAGCTGTTTTCTATGTGAATATCTGTTAAAATGTAATTTATTTCTGTGATGCACAGCTGAATTTTCAGCATCGTTACTGCAGTCTTCAGCGTCACATGATCCTTCAGAACTCATTCTAATATGCTGATTTGCTGCTCAAGAAACATTTCTGATTATTATCAGTATTGGAAATATTTTTGTGGAAACTGTGATACGTTTTATCTTTCAGGATTCTTTGATGAATAGAAAGTTCACTTTTGAATTTCTTTAAAACAAAAAATCATATTGACCCCAAACTTTTAACAGAAGTGTACATCTTCCATCCCTACTATGTAGACATACGACTAGTGTTCACAGCGCAAAACTACCTCCCTGGTTCACTAGCCACCTGGTTTTTTCAGAAGCCATGTTTTTGGTGCTCGAGACCATTATAATTGTGCATATAGGAAATGAAATGCTTCAGTGTAAAGGGTGTGTGAGTCTGGATTGACGTGTTTGATCTGCAGATGGATGTTGAACTGCTAATCGATGGCTGTGTGTGTTGTTGCAGGTATTACTCTGATATCTCGCGGATGCCTGTGATCAGCGATCAGGATATGAGCGCGTATCTGGCCGAACAGTCGCGTCTGCATTTAAATCAGTTCAACAGTATGAGCGCGCTGCACGAAATCTTCTCCTACATCACCAAATACAAGGACGAGGTGAGAACCGAACGCAGCTCAGGCCTCTAAACACACTCCGTCTGCTGTGTCACTGAATTGACTGGGTTTTTCTGCTTGTGTGTAGATCCTGTCTGCGCTGGAGAGGGATGAACAGTCCCGCCGCCAGAGACTGAGGGCTAAACTGGAGCAGGTGATCGACACGATGGCTCTTCCCAGCTGATCCGGACTGGAAATCTCTGTGTGTTTTTACACCAGGACAAAACCACAACGCTGAATGTAGGTGGTGTAGATTTTGCGTTGTTTTTGGATGATTTGTTGTTGAGTGCAGTGGACGTTTTCACACAACGCGGACAAAGACACTCTTTCCTGTTTTGAAGAGACAATGAGGACGTTTGGGACCTCTGATGAAGTCATGTGACGTGTCACGAGCCAACGATCGCGACGGATCAAAGGACACTCTAATCTGATTGCGTGTTAACTATGTTTTATTATTTTGTACAAATGTTATCGACCCTCCGCTCTCTTTGCCACTTGTGTTTCTGCTGAATTTGCACAGTTTACAGAATCAACGAGCAACTGCCTCCATCCCATGAACACGACGTCCTGTTTCGGGTTAGGAAACGCAACGACGCGTCTGTTTTAACCTTTACGTACAGTAGTGTTGACGAAAGTGAATTTGACATTACACAAATGACAAAAAGAAGGAAAAAAATAACAAAAAATATGAATAAAAATCTTGTCCTGTGCCATGTTTTATTTGAATGTTGTTTAATGCTAAAAAAGGTTTGTGAAGTAGGAATGTGCACTGATTGTTTTACAATGGAAAAAAAATGATGACAGGAGAAATATTTCATCCAAAAATGTATTAGGTTTGACTGAACTGTTTTTTTTTTAAAGCAAAGCTTTAATTACTGATTCTTTAGATGCTACTCTTGATTTTAACTCGCTCCACTACGTGCGCTCGGATCATTTCAGCAGGTTCATTCTCTGAAGAAATCACTACGTTTAGTGAGACTGAGCGGAAATAAATAAGTGAAAAGGAGGCCGAGTGAATTGTTTGAGATGCATGAGTCAGTGTTTCTGTGGCGTGTCGATACGGAGGGAGGAGACGCTCGTTCATCAGGCCTTCAGCCTCTGTGATCGGAAAAGAGGAAGCCTTTTGTTTTTAATGAGATGGGCTTTCGACTGATCGATCGCTCTGCTTTCATTGAACACTTTAAGAGGAGACGTCTCGTTTGTCAAACTGTTTTTGTTTTGATACGTTTGTTTCCTCTTGAACCTGAGATTCGTCGTTTATTAGTGAATGTTTTAGTGCATCAAAAAGTGGCATGAGTAGGTACGAAATTTAAAATGACGGAGAGAAAAAGAACAACAGTATCAGTGATGAAATATCATTCTAGTTTGTCTATTTTTTTTTTTTTTTTATCGATCTTCCATGTTCTCAGCGAGTCTCTTCCGAAGTTTTTGGCCAGTTTCTCATATCAGATTCAACTTAAAGAGCCCATGAGATCAACATGCCTATTAGATTTGAGTGCATCATATACTGCTCTACTACTAAAAATGACCGAATTAAACTTAAGCTGGTTTACTTTTAGCATTTAAAAACAACAGTCCTTCTCTTCCGGGAAACCTGACCAATAATATTGATGATCTTGCTATTTTTCTCCAATTAAATACAAAGTAAAATGGCTAAATAAAAGCTATTAGCTGTTTAAGAGTACCATCCTAACCTCTCTATTTAATTGGAAATATGTCAGCAAAGGAAAACCGAACTAATCAGGCCTTTTCGTGGGGTCTCTAATGCTTATTTTACCAAAATATCAAATTAAAGGCCTGTTCATACTACGACTGATAACTATATTAGCATCCTCACCAAAGGACAATAATATTGCATATTTTAAATGTGCACTTCTGGTGTGTTTGTGAATGACACTGCAGTGCGCACTTTAAAAAGGAAGATTTTGTTTGACTGTCATTGTTTTTGTTGTTCATCAGCTAGAAAAATAAATTAATCTGAAAGTGATTACAGTGATGCATTTCATTTTAATGTAGACTGCTAAACATTTTGGTTAAAGTTATCCTTCTTGGTGTGAACAAGCCTCAAAACCAGTTTAATGGTTGTATTGTAACTAAAGTAACCAGCTCTGCTCTGATTGTGATGTCAAAGGCAGGTAGTCAGGTCAGATCAGATCAGATTTACCCAAAGACAAAAAGAAGAAAAACAGACTTTATATTAACACTGAAGTTGAGACTTTGTTGGTTTGGCTTTTTCCTCCTGCTACATAATCTTCATGCAATAATCTTGTGCTGTCAGTAGGTTGGTGCACGTCTACACTTTGCACAGTTAATCCTGTATCAGTTGATTTAGACTGATGGAGGTCGTGTTGGTGTTTTTGGTCAGTGTAACTGCAGCCATTGACCTTCTAATCAGTCTGGTTTGACGTTGCATGCTTTAAAATGAGTTCCAAACATCTCAGGATCTTCCTTCCACTCTTGAGTTTGTCTCTCGACCAGAGAACTGCTGTGGTCAGTTTGCTGGACTCACCTATGATGTTCTGGACGTTTGGTTTGCGGTTCTTCCCAGGGACTTTCAATGTTTACACCCAACTTTCAAATCACATGTAAAAAAAAAAAAAATAAGGATTTCACATTGTGTTTTAATTTATTTATATTTTGATCCTGTTGTTGTGTTTCTTAGATTGAAATGTGTCTAAACCAGTGCTGCTGGAGTTTTCTCTGCTCTTCTTTCATATGTTCCTGTAATGGCTTCTACAGTTCTCATGAATCTGCTCTTAAACTCAAGATCACTATGAAGGTCCACGCTGATAAAACGCAATAATACTGCGGCACAGATACAGAAGCTCTCATGTCTAACCTCATCCCTCTTTTGCTTTGTTTCTTTCCAGTAATTTCTGAAAAATGATAATGAAGTATCTATCCCTCAGATCAGAAAAAAGTTGCAGAGATGAAGTGAGACAGTTTGTGGTGTTGGTGAAACTGTAATGACAAAAGACATTTGATCAATTATGATTCAGGACTCAAGACTGTCACTGGTGTCTATTCATGTGTAAATGTTTTTTTTTTTTTTTTCCAGATTTACTATTTGTAAATAAACAAGCATCAAGGAGAAATTAAACATGTTTTTGCAAAAAAAAAAAACGACTCTGGTGTTATTCTTTTTTTATTTATTTTATTTATATATCTAAAATCAAATCCTGCACAACCTGGAATATTTAGTCTCAGTTGTGTCATTGATTAAAATATTAACTATTTTTAATACATTCTGGTACAATTTGATTATTTTACACCAAGAAATATTTTTTATTTTTTTGGTATGATATAACTTGGTTACTTTTGTGATTAGAAATGGTTAAATGACCTTAAGAAATAGTCTCACTTTTACTTATAGCGATCAAAGAATATAAAAATAAAGAGCATTTATTATGGTATCTTTTCTACAAATCAGCCACACACACAAAAAACACCCAGCAATGAAGGGAATACACTGTAAAACATCAAGTATATAAAATGCACACACACACTTATGATCTGGTGTGACTAATAATGCTAAAACAAACAGGGTGAAGTCAGCTAAAACGTTTTGGCAAATGACTAATAATACCAAAAAAAAAAAAAAAAAAGCTATGCTTTGATGATATTCTTATAAATTAGCATGGGTTTCTTAAATATATTTTTATTTTTTAAATGTGAAAAAGTATAAAAGTTTTAAAATGATGAGAGTTAGAGTATCGGCAGGTACCTTCTTGAGCCACAGAACAGCATTCAGGTAAAATGGGCCAATCTAAAAAGAGAACAACACCGGTAATTTCAGCTTAAATCATTTTATTTTTAACAGTAAATTGACACTGTTATCTTTAGTGTGCCATAGCAGCACCATAAATGTATTTCATTAAATAGAAAGTTGAATGACTATTTAATTAAACAATGCAATTAAAAATAAACTGATCACGTTGTATAGGTGTGTGTTTCTGTGCATTGGTGTCTTTTGTGTGCATATGTGTGTATGCTTGTATTTTTTAAAGATTTTGTATGAATACATATCTACAGTAGGCCTATAAACCTATTTTCACCCTCAATTTCTGTGTACAAGTGTGTGTGTGTGTGTGTATGCAGCCCATTTTATCGACATCTTCCTTTCTTTCCCTTTCTCTTCTCTCTTCTTGTCTCTCTGTTTCCTTTCTTTGCTTGTCCTCCTGCCATACTGTCTGCAATGCAATTTTTTTAAGACTGTTAAGATTTTCTATGGATAGGCCTACGTATCTAGGCCTATTAAACCTATTTTCACCCTCAATTTCTGTCTAAAAGTGTGTGTGTGTGTATGCAGCCCATTTTCACTGAAAATTGTGGCCCATTTTAGCTTAACCAGCCATTTCCACCTAAAATGACCACAAAAATCAAAGTTTCTTTTATAAATTAAACATTTTTATTTGAAAGAGCATGTCAAAACGTTGTTCATGAACCTGCTTTGTTGGTTAGCTTCTTATAATTGCTTTAGTACCCTTATTAGTGATTTATGAAATTTATCTAAATATCAGGCTAAATTACCTTACAATTTCTCTGACAAGCTTCTTGTAACACGCTGCCCTGCCCACCTTAAAAAACTCAGACCAATAAAAATTATTGTTACATATCAACCAGTGTTGAAGCAACAATGCAAGATCAGTTATTGTGATTTTCTGTAAAAAAAAAAATTAAAGAGATATGATGCTACAACCTTATTTGGCCCATTTTAGCTGATTGACAAAAGTAGTCTTTGTTAATGTCTAAAGATTTTTGGTGAAATACTATTTTAGTTGTTCTACTTCAAAATGTTGCATTTAATGTAATGTTACTTCACATTTCTTTGTAATTATTTGTGAAATTTACCAGAAATTTTCCTTTTATAAAATGTTTTCCCTAATTCATTTGCACATTGCCAAGTTCATATAATGACGCGTCATTTTAAATGATCGGTCATGATTGGCTGACGCTTCAAGAAGATCGCGGCAAAGAGGTCAAAGTTGAAATTACTAGCATTTGGCGCGCAGTTCAACCGACGGCAGGACAGGAGTGAACGGCTGAACGCTGAAAACCAGTGTGTTGGCTTGCGAATCGCGAAAATGTAAAATATAAATTCCGCCTTAGCGGAATATCAGGGCTAAAATCGTGCTAAATGTCTCTCAGGCGTGCTTCTCTCAGGTCTTTGAAAATTCACACATTTTGATCGTAAATCAAGTGAACAAGCCTCGATTGGCGCCCAATTTAACGACTTATTTGGGTCTGTTACATTTTTAATTGGAATATAGCCCACAAGTCTACAGTTTTGACACTTTGTCATTTTCGAGTTCATCAGCTCCAGTTAAGATGAAAAAAAGCGTCTGGATGTTCTTCAGTATGTGTCGGTGGTTAAAATCATAAAGGTTTGGAACAACATGATGGTGAGTAAATGCAATTTATTTTTAGATCAACTATTCTTTAAATGCTGCAAAGTTCTTAATATTGTGCCAGAAAGTTTTGAAATAAACATAAAGCTTCCTAATTAGCTGATGCCAGTGGCAGTGTTATTTTCCCAGTCTTTTTACATGTATTAAAATTCAGCTAGCTTGTAGATGTGATTATTTCTGGCCTTGCGTGGGTGTACGTGTGAAAAGCACATTAGAACTAAGTTCTGTTAATTACGGAGTTGCAGGTTTTGTGCCCGTCTCTCCGTCACCTCCAGCTCCAGCGGGACGCAGGACACTTCCCGCCCGTCTCTGCTGCTCAGGTGAGGAGATCTCACAGGTGAGTGTGTGTCTGATGGAAACAGACCCAGGAGCTCCAGTCATGTGCCAGGCGGCTCTGTGGGGCTCAGTAGCACCTGTTCTCCCTCACCTTGAGCCTGATGAGAGTGATTCAGCTCTGGAAGACTTCCCTCAGTGTCACCGTTCACTTTAGGGCCAGTGGAGTTTGGCAGCAGATACGTCAACGTGTCTTTTTTCTTTTTTTTTAACAATCTGTATTTACATACTTAATTCAAATGGCAATATATGATTGGATTTTGTTTTGCATCCTAGTAGATTTCTAAACTGAGCTGCATGTGAGATTCAGGTGGTGAAGCTGCTCTGAACTGTGCTCACAGAGGTATAAATGTGGCATCACTCTGATTTACATGCTCCACACAGCCTGATCCCGCCTGGACAAAGAGAGCGCCACAGTCGGGCCGTATGTTCTTTGATTTTTCCGGTGTGTTAATCACGACCTCACGTCTCTGGCTTAAGAAGCAGATTATGGTGATGCAGGCAGAGACCCTCACGCTCACTGACTCTGCTCAGAATAGAATACTAGCGTACTGCTTACTGTATAATACACTGTATATAGGCTACAGCTTTTTTTACTGCTAAAGAAAAGACGTACACAATTCAGTGGTATGCAACATTGCTTGTGAGTGGTGCAAAGTTATATTAATGGCAGTTAATCTTTAATTCAGTTTTGCATATAAATGTCTTAAATTTTGGTATTCTGATAAAATAGTGAGGGGGAAAAAGATGTTAATATGTTAAAGTCAACCTATTTACAATTAAGCACATTACATTTGTATTGAATTCTCTCTCACAATGCAGTGAGTATTTCATGCATGCAGAAATTATCTATACGGTGTATAATTATTTTGAAGACCCCTTCCAAAAGTAGTAACTAAAGTTTTTCAACAAATACCGCAGTATTTCGGTTTGGTTATTTTAAAAGCAAAATTTATGTTTTCAAAAATTGTTATCCAATATATGAGCATGAATGTGGCTTCTTTCCTCATGTCTTTCTTATATTAGCTGTAAATCTAAACTCAATGCTCTGTTGTTTTTCCAACATTTTTTTTTTTTACTATAATAACTAAATTTAAGCTATGAAATATTAAAATTAAAAGGAATACAGTAACTAAACTGCTGCTACCGAAAGCAGAGCTGAAACTCAACTGAAATGTGATGTACGTTTGAAAATGGCCTTCAAATAACAAATCTGAAAATGTAAAACTTGCATAGCCTTGATTAAAACTATGGTTACAATGGTAAGTTTTGTCCAACACCAACTTATAGTGCACCCAAACAGCTGAACAGAACGCTTGTGAGTGCATTTTGCTGCTCTCTTGGATTCACTGAAGACTGATTCAGAGAAGAGCTGGTGGCCAAACTGGGCTGTATCATGAATAATTCTGCTCATCCTCTCCGCAGCACTTTGTCTTAGAGCTGCTTTAGCCACCGGCATCTTCCAGCACAATGTTTTAAGACGTGCTGCCGGGAATCTTCGCTGCCTGCTGGAATGTCTTCTCTTCCTTCTACCACTGAGTTTGCCTGCGTGTGACGGCTGGCTGATACCCAAGCCAAGAGGAATGACATTGCACAAGGACACATCTTCTTATTCATGGGCCCTGTAGCATTATCATGCATATTACACACTCTTTCTGTCTAACTGTACTGTGTGCATGTGTACTACAGCACTTCATGCTTAGTTTGGTGGTGGTAATTTCTCTGGCATCAAATGCATCTATCTGGTTGTCTAAATAATAATTGCATCAAGAATCTGTTGGCATTAAAATAGAGAAGCCTAAGTTTGTGTTCAGTTACTCCGAATTTAGTTAGTGTTCATCCGTGACACAGTCACATTTATATTCAAAACATTTAAAAGATATATTTTTCAATTGAAAGCTCAAACATGAATATTTCATTAAATTTCAGTACCGGTATAAGTCTGTGATGCTCTGAGAGGAAAAGAATGACATTGATTCATATGAAGGCAGCATGCATTGCATTTTTCCACATTTCTGCTTTTGTTTTTCCTTTGCCTTTTCCTTTCTCTCGCTTCGACAGCTATCTTACGATGTCGTTTCCTTTTCCTCCAATCAGGTCAAGCCCCAGAGGAGCAGCGTGTCTTTCTGATGGTAGCAGTCAAGCCTCTCATCCGCAGTGAAGGATGGAGGGGGGTAGGATGGATTAACAGGAACCAGAGTCGTCAGCACAAGTAGAACAGGCATGCACCTGTGAAAGTGGATGATGTTGGGCAGTTCTGCCCAATGATTTAGTTTTAGATTTTATGCATTTAAATGCACCAAATTGAAGTGCACCATCATGGGTCAAATTAAATGTGACTAAAGATTTCCAAAACACTTGTCATTCACATAGTTCTACACAGCTTACCATGTTTAAATCTATTCTACAGACTTTTTCCCCAAACCAGTGCAGCAAATGCAAGAAAAATTAACAACTGTAACATTACAGTAAGTGATTTCAGACATTTTGCTAACTTTAAAGACATGTCCTTTATCCAGAACTCTGGTATTCAAACTCAAACACCCAAATTGATTGACAAAAAAAAAAAAAAAAGCCACTAAATATCAGTCATGTTCTAATACAAAGGCATGTTGAGGGCATGTAGTGCTGTCTCTGTAAGGGTTGAAGAGATGACGCATCGATCCTGGCTAATCTTTATTTAATGATCAGCACAAATCTTGAGCAATATCTGAAATTTGTCCATCAGCACACGCATCTTGATCTCTCTTATGGTTTCTCAGCCTCCAGTGTCTGGAGGTGTGCTGCTGTCCAGGGTGCTGAAGATCTTTCCACCAACCTAAACCCACTCTAACTCTAGGCATCAAACTGATCTCTGTGGACTCTGGAGAAGCGTATTCATTTCTATCTGTATTACCGTAAATTCATGCCAAGAATCGTCAACACCAAATTAGTGGTATTCAGGAAGGTTTTGAAGTACAACACATCATCCTGGAGTGACTGTTTAGTTCTCTGGCATCATTTGATGACTGTTTGATGCCGCACTAATTTCCAGGTGGTCTGGTGTACTTTGACCCCTGGAAGTTGCATAAGGCTAGCCAGTCAGATATATATATGTGTGTGTATAATATATATATATATATATATATATATATATAATTAATTTATTTATTTTTTTGTGAAATGTGCATCAGAGAAGCAATTTGTGGGCCGATGGGTCTCAGGTGCTGGATGGTATAATCAAACAATATTCTCATGTTCCCAGGCAGACCTTGCAGGCAAACCACCAACTCCAGTCAAATACAGTGAGTGGCAGCAAGCAGTTCAGCTGTGTATTTCTATTGCAGAAAGTTTTTCCCTTGTCAGCCAAGGACGACTAGCTGATGATGAGAATCTGTGTCCAGTGAATCAGCAACATTCTCACCACATCTGTATTCTGCAGGGTGGAATAGTCTGTTAAATTAAAATGTATTCTGGATGTAATTAGCTGTATGGTTTTTCATAAGTCATCTCACTTTAGTAGTTGCAGAAGTGGTTGCCATTATTTAGTGAACCAGCACCTTTAAAGAGAGAGTTCACCCATGAATTAATATTGTCATTTGCACGTATGATGAACACGTTGCCAAATGTTTGTTATCGGTAATGACATGCAAGAACCAATGTCATTTGATAAACCAGTGATGTCAGAAACCTGTTATATTACATTTCATTGGTTATTGTGTATTTTATATTTTTTCTTTAACATCAAACCTGGCGGGATGTGTTGTGATGTCACTGCAAATGAGCATGATTATAAAAGAGAACTGCAACAGAAGGGAAGATTTTCATTGTGAAATTTGTCTTTCTGACACAAAGCTATCGTGTAGCTTTAGAAGACAAAAGAAAATGGCACATAAGTTGTATGGCTGATTTTTGCGGTACTTTTTTTGTGCTTTTTTGGTCAACAGCCCCAGTCGTTTTACTGGTTTTCCTCCATAAAATCCCTGTATTGCCCTCTCCTAAGTTGCAAAGCCTCTCAAAGCTGCACTTGCCAGAATCCAGTTCTGGGGAGCAGGCAGATTTTCTACACCAATATCAATTGGCCATTCCCACTGCCAGAGCTCGGCGAGTGATTCCCTGGATGAAGGTGGCATGGAGCGAGCCAGAGGAGAGCAGCAGGCCCGATTGTGTTCTCCTGCTCACCTGTGTTCACCTGACCCTGTTTTGGCCAGTTTCCTTCCATTCTGCCGAACCTCATCTAGCTTGTCAAGCATTAAATCTTAAACTCTTCAACTCAAGAGATCTGTTCCAAAACCTACCGGCTATCTATGTTAGAAGCATTATTAAGATGCACTTATGTTTCAAAAGATAATTTTAAGATGGGAGGAAAATCCAATTTGGGAAGCTTGTTTTTGCAAGGGATAAAACGGATTCTGGTTTGTTCAATATCTGATGTATGACTGAAAATAGTTCAATTGGCAAAATACATTGAAATCAATTGTGAGTCGAGTCTCCTGTGTACCTGTGGAGTTCTATTTGTATGATGTACTATTTTATTATGAGTTGCTGTTTGTGGATTGCCAAATTAGTGACTCAAGAGGTTCCATGACAGTCACGATGCTGCATTAAAAGGCAGGTCACTGAGTTTTGGAACAGAGCCATTGTTGAGCTGTTTCAAATGACCTGCAGATAAGCTCACTACACACTTGGCAACGTTACAGATGCGAAACAAGCTCTGTGTGTTTAATTAATTATGAGAAGGCAGATGGGCCAAGAATCACATATCTGACCGAGACAGAAGACCTGATAGGACCAGATCTGCTTTAATATCTCATGTACCTTGTTCTAGTTTAACATAAAAGTCGATTTTTTCAATGCAATGTGCTTTGCATTGCAACTTTTTACCTTCTCTTTCCAGTGTGAAGAATGAACTGGAAGTGATATGAGTTGTGATTTTTAACTCAATTTGATTGGACTTCCAAAAGTTACTGTAATTTTACACAACAGCAAATTAAAACTTTTTTTTTTTTTTTTAAATAACTAGGCACCACTCAGTTAATTATGATTTTAATGTTTCACTGATTATTTTTCTATAAATAGGTGCTGAAGTATCCAGTATATGTGCTCAGTATTATGTCGATTCCTCACACAGTCCCTGTGTCTCTTGTTTTCCTCAGGCCATGTGTCTTATTAATGATGGAGGCGGAAAGAAGCCACACTTTTCATTAACCTTCAGGATTCATAATTCACAAGCCCATGTTCTTCTCTGCCAGCCGTCACAGATACTGATGACTTCCTGTAACTGTTGCTTATTAAAGCAGCCAATCAGTGTTTACATGATGTCATTCTCCTGCAGCTCCAGTTATAAGTCACATGGCATTTACAGCTCAAAGTTTTCTGGTCCCATCATGTGCCAAGATGGACTTCTGCAGTTCCTGCGGCAGCTGAGCAACTGCCATTGAGATGAATGGGGCTGATAATGGATTCTTTCCCCAGGTATTATAGATGACACAAGGGAGAGTACACAATGGTTTTTGCATTTTTATGTCAAAGACAGTACAATGTAGAAAAGACAAAGATACAAGACAATGCACTTTTTGAGGTAATGAGCTGCGTAATAATGCCACAAAGCATTATCAGTAACAGCAATACTGAACTTACCAGTGTCTGCATAGATAATTTTTTAATGTTATTTATTCATTTATTTTTGTAAGTGCGTAAGTTGCTTGAGAGTGTAGGAAGGCTGATCTGATGTGGTTCATAATGCTCTATAGTGGGTCACTATTTTTCCTGTGCTTCCATAGTACATTTTCTGATTGGTTTTGAGGGTTGTGGGTAATGTAGCTTGACTTTGGCCTGTGTTGAAGGGTTTATATATTATCCCTATAAATCCGTTTCTCCATGGTGAAGATGAATAGTATGTCTTCTTCCAGAACACTACTGTTGCTCTCTGACACACAGTACACTAGGAAATATATACTGCAGAGAAACTCAGAAAGTTTGTCACTGGTAATAGATGAGGAGGATCTTACAGTAACACTGTACTCTGTATGAACCTGAAAACTTTATTCAACACTCGGATCCTTCTTCACTTTGAGTTTTTCATTTTATAACATTAATCACTGTTGACTCATGAAGCTTTTCAAAGCAGCATCATGTAGAGGTTCCAGTTCATTCTGTAGTTTCTGAAGGTCACTCTAAAGAGCATTGCACTTGAGGAAGAGATGGACAGCATGTTATTTCGCAGAAAACTAATCTTGTTAGAAAGTTGGCAGTGTCTGCAAAAAAGGTACTGGAATTGGGATTTAAGCTTTAAATCATT
This sequence comes from Onychostoma macrolepis, assembly GCF_012432095.1. Classification (NCBI taxonomy): domain Eukaryota; kingdom Metazoa; phylum Chordata; class Actinopteri; order Cypriniformes; family Cyprinidae; genus Onychostoma; species Onychostoma macrolepis. The sequence continues at coordinate 2,310,356 of NC_081160.1, read as the reverse complement.
AATAAAGCCACACCAAGTCATTTTTCTTTTCAACAAATGGTTTGTGAAAGGAGGTGCTTAATCTTGCACTTTTGTTCATCCAACTTGGGAGGTAAAAACCAATTTTATTTTCTGTATATTTTATGAGGTTGATGATTTTTGCAGCACTGTTACCAAACGTGTGCATGTATGAACAATTTAAAATGTTTGAATGTGTGATTTTATTATTTTCTTGCAGTAAACATAACTGATTGGGTAGCAAAGTTTACAGTTAGACAAGCTGTGAGGCAAGCTAGTTTAAGACCAAACATTGGTTTTTCAATTGATTTTTAATTTAATTTCAGTTGAACTGATTGTGTCTAAATTGTGATGCTTTTGACACGTTATTATTTTACTCATAAAGGATACATTGAATAGGCAACTCCAGACTAAAGGCCCATTCACACCAAGAGTGATAACGGTTACTATATTCGCTGACACTTAATTTCTAGCGATTATCGTCGATTTGATTGCACAGATACTATTTAAACTGGAGCTAGACAATGACATCTCTGAATTCAATAATGAAATGCCTTTAACTGAAAATTAAGAAAATTGAGTGTTTAATCTTATCATTATACATTACTGACACTCTGTCCTCCAATTTGATACTGTTAAGTGCTTTAACACAATCTGTATTGTTAAAAGCACTATATAAATAAAGGTGACTTGACTTGACTATATTTGCATCCACACCAGCGAAAGATAACTGTGTTTATTCTAAGCGCACACTCCTCTGCTACTTCTCTGCCACATTCTCGAGCTCATTGCAGCAGGATTGATTCTGATTGGCTGTCTATGTTTTTATCATTCAGCAGTTGGAAAAAATCATTCTGTAAGTGATTCCAATGATATTGTTTCTCTGTGCCTTTATCGTTATAGCTGTGGTGTGGACTCTGCTATTCTTTAATATTGAGATCAATTTTTAGAACTATATCTTTATCGTTATCATCCTTGGTGTGAATAGGCCTCAACTCTTTCTTTATGCCCCTCATGCTGAAGTTTTGTTCGATTTTTTTTTTTTTATAAAACTGGATATATAGTTTAATTCATTAATTGATTTGTACTATTTTTCACTTGCTTTTCATCATAAATATCGCTTTTGTAGCTGGCATGGTGCTGATTAATAAACATACAATTACTGGACACAAGACTAAATGTAGGTTGGGAGGGTTTTTGTGTGTGTGTTGTCATGTTTAAAGCTCAATACTTCTTATACTGTTATTGCTTTTTTATTAAATAATAGTTCATTTAACATTTAATGGTTCTTGCTCCAAGGAACACGATTTGTGCTTTTATTGCCTTAATGGGAGACTAATTTGTACCCCATTCGTGTAAAATGTCACTGTGTTTTCCTTTATCCGTTCTGAATTTTTCTTTTACTAGATTGTGCATTTTCTCGTTCTCTCCTGCTGCAGAATAACACACTTCAGTAGCCCTTCAGAAAGCTGTCAGACTCCACCCTGGTGCTGCATCCTTCTGATCTAAAGTGAGAGAGAGACAGAGGACAATGCAGGAGAAACGGCATGGAATGTCTTGGTCTCCATGGTAACATGTTTCTGCTGTATAAACAGCGTTTTAAACGAAACACAGCAAGAAAGCCATAAAAGACTATTTATTCTGTATTATGATCATGAGGCCTAGTAAATAAGAGAAACATTCACGTAAATATCACCACATGCATTTGAATTTGAATCATACAGTCTAGTTTTCTCATTATAGTTTTGTGTCTTTCATCTCTTTGTGAACATCGGAGGTCTGTTTGTCAAAAGTCCTTGCGGACATGGATATTAATATTGTTGCTGTGTGTTGAAATGAAGTGTTTTGGTCGCAGGTGTGGATTGGGCCTGTTTTTCTCCTGTTCTCATCTCGTCTCGATCCTCCTCCATCTTTTATACTCTTGAACTGGATGGATGTTGGTTCAATGCGAGCGTCTCTCTGATTCTCTCGCTGTGTTCCTCTGGTGCGCCCGCTGTCACATCAAACATGCCCAGCAGGTCTGTCGCGCCCCATTTCTCTGGGTTTGCTTCACAGATGTTTCTGGGTCAATCACCTGACCATGTTTAACATGACCATACACTCACTTTCATCACGTGTTGCTGTGGAAACACACCCTCCTGTCTATGTTGATTCGTCATGCATCACATTTTTATCTTAATGTACTATTCATTCAGGAACAAGCTGAAATAATGACTACACTGAAAAACATTGCTTCTCAATGACTTTGATTTTGACTTGTTTTTTGCAATTAAAATATTGAATATATTAAGGTTGAAATATTATATAAAGAGAATATATACTGAATATTATCTTTCAAACATTGAGTTGTTTACACTGAGATTTTTATTTTTATTTCTGAAGCCTTTAACTGAGAGTAGTGGAGGATGATTTGTCTGTACTCCTAATAACACACTTTAGTCTTTCTCTGCATCCCTCTAAACTCACACACACACACACAGAACATCTAATGTGCTTCATCTGTTTTATACAAGAACATTTTTGATTGAATTTTGCGTCTTTAGAAACTCATTGCAAATTACATACATTTGCAACCAATTTTCTTTCTTGAAACTCTTTTCTTCCCCAGAGGCTCTATTGTGTGTTTGCTAGACCTCGAAGATAATTACAGGTTCTACCATAAGAAGGAATATTCCACAAATGTTCTTTTAGGCCTTTCAGAATGAGCTTTACTCAGCTTCAGAGTTAGTTCAGTGCATACAATGGAAATAAATGGTGACTGACTCAGCAAAGCTCTAAAGAGGACAAAAAGAGAGCGCTATATCATAGTTTATTTTATTCAAGCACTGTATTCCAGATCATATAACGTCATACCATATTGTTACGAGACTCAGGGAACCCATTGTGTTCAACACAGTTTATATGTTGGAATATAGTGCTGGAGTAAGTTGTATGAACTCTTTTATGACAATTGTATTGTGCTTTTTTGACAGAATCTGTCCACGTTCACTTTCTGTTCATGGAAAAAAGCAGCATGAACCTTCTATTAAACGTCTCCTTTTGCGTTCCACGCAAGAAAGAAAGTCCTGTGGGTTTGGACCGACATGAAGGTCCATAAGTAATGACAGTTTTCTTTTTTGGGGTGAACTAACCTTTTATAAGCGATGGAAAAACTATTTTCATACCTGGAGAATAACTCATGCCACAGTCGATAATAGAGCTTAAATAATAGATCACAGCCAAATATATATAATGTATGATGAGCGCTAATGACAGAGCTTCATGAGGCACTTTGTCATGACATACACTGAAAAATATTTTGGACATATTCCAGCTCTTTGTGAAAAGTATTTTATAGTGGTATTTAAAGATAGAGCCATTGGAGCTAACAAACACTGGTGTGTAAATGATCTCTTTTATTATATTCAGCAGATTTCCCTCTGGGCTACAAAAGAGATTTTTACTGAGATTAGAAGAGATGTTAGTAAGTAATGTATAAAAGTGAAAAACGAGTTATAAGCTAAAATATCTTCCATAGTTAAGTGTAATTATAATGTTTTGAATTCTTACCACACCATTTAATAACAAGAGCAACAGGTCAATTAAATATTCATTCTAATTTCAGAAGAGATCTTAGAAAAAGATCTTAGACTGCATTTACACTGTAAGGCCTCGTGCTCAGATCTGATATTTTATCATTTACATTCATTTAAAGCATAACTGAAAGTACTAACCAGCCAGTATTTGGCTGTTTTGAAATGATCACAATTAACTGTTCCTGCTTTACTTCTTCTTGCTGTCAGTTCCAAAAAATTTTTTTGGAAGAATTATTGTTTTCAAGCCCTCGTTTTGCACAATATTTTCATTAATTTGTTCATTTCTACAATTTTGTGTATATCTCTGTTGGCATCTTTGAGTTATAACAGCACTGTAACAGCATTTTATCATCATCTTACTCTCTAGGTATTGATAACTGGTATCTGCTTCAATTTTAATAATGGTCCATCACCAGTCAGATGATGCATCGGGTTTAGAGCAGCTTTTGAAAATATCCCAAGTCAGATGCAAAAAATTTGTAAGTCTGCGGCTACTATGGCATTTGATTATTTGCTGCTATTGTTACACACACTGTTCAGGGCTCTGATGCTGGAGACGGTTCATCTGCAGGCAGGAGAGGAGCGTGTCAAACACATCAGCAGATGGTGAACAGCATCAAAAGACCCGCTGGGCTGCACTGCTGTCATCAGAGATCAGAGGCCGCGACACTGACCAAACGGCATAAGTGAAGAGCATGAAGAGTCAAACAAAGCTCGTTTTCTGAGATGTGCAGATGGAGGGGTCAGAATCTGGCATAGATGGCTTGAAAACATGGACCCGACCATCAAATAGAGACTTCGTACCATGACACCAGGCAAACTGTGTGTCAGTTGCCTGAACATATTTGTGATGTCTGCAGATCTCAGACCAGTGAAATATTGTTGGAATAAGGTCGAACAGGAGTGTTCCTCGTAATCTGTCATCAAAATGTAATAACCTGCTCCACCTCTGACGTCAACAAGCTCTCTTATTTTGTATGTACCAATGATTTCTAATGATCCAATCAATTCATAATTCATAAAATTAAGCTGTCCCTGCTGTCCATTTTCTCATTAAATATTCTGTTCCATTCTGAAATAAGTCAGATTGCATATTGTATTGTCATCTGTGTTTCTCATTCTTTCAGAAGAGCCCATCATTCAATCAGTATGGTACTTTTGTGACTTTGGCAATAACTTAATTGGTGGGAATCTGGGATTTTTGCTGAAAAAAAAAAAATCCACAATTTACACGTTGAGACTTAATTTAACTAACCTCTTTACATTACATATTTGCACTTTTTGGCCTTGTAATACAGTATCTCACAGAAGTGAGTACACCCCTCACATTTTTGTAAATATTTTATTATATCTTTTCATGTAACAACACTGAAGAAATGACACGTTGCTACAATGTAAAGTAGTGAGTGTACAGCTTGTATAACAGTGTAAATTTGCACAATTTACACATAGGCATTAATGTCTTAAAAGTGAGTACACCCCTAAGTGAAAATATCCAAATTGGGCCCATTTAGCCATTTTCTCTCCCCGGTGTCATGTGACTCGTTAGTGTTACAAGGTCTCAGGTGTGAATGGGGAGCAGGTGTGTTAAATTTGGTGTTATCGCTCTCACTCTCTCATACTGGTCACTGGAAGTTCAACATGGCACCTCATGGCAAAGAACTCTCTGAGGATCTGAAAAAAAGAATTGTTGCTCTACATAAAGATGGCATAGGCTATAAGAAGATTGCCAAGACCCTGAAACTGAGCTGCAGCACAGTGGCCAAGACCATACAGCGGTTTAACAGGACAGGTTCCACTCAGAACAGGCCTTGCCATGGTCGACCAAAGAAGTTGAGTGCACATGCTCAGTGTCGTACACTGCATCAAATTGGACTGCATGGCTGTCGTCCCAGAAGGAAGCCTCTTCTAAAGATGATGCACAAGAAAGCAGACAGGCAGACTAAGGACATGGATTACTGGAACCACGTCCTGTGGTCTGATGAGACCAAGATAAACTTATTTGGTTCAGATGGTGTCAAGCGTGTGTGACGGCAACCAGGTGAGGAGTACAAAGACAAGTGTGTCTTGACTACAGTCAAGCATGGTGATGGGAGTGTCATGGTCTGGGGCTGCATGAGTGCTGCCGGCACTGGGGAGCTACAGTTCATTGAGGGAACCATGAATGCCAACATGTACTGTGACATACTGAAGCAGAGCATGATCCCCTCCCTTCGGAGACTGGGCAGCAGGGCAGTATTCCAACATGATAACGACCCCAAACACACCTCCAAGACGACCGCTGCCTTGCTAAAGAAAATGAGGGTAAAGGTGATGGACTGGCCAAGCATGTCTCCAGACCTAAACTCTATTGAGCATCTGTGGGGCATCCTCAAACGGAAGGTGGAGGAGCGCAAGGTCTCTAACATCCACCAGCTCCGTGATGTCATTATGGAGGAGTGGAAGAGGACTCCAGTGGCAACCTGTGAAGCTCTGGTGAACTCCATGCCCAAGAGGGTTAAGGTAGTGCTGGAAAATAATGGAGGCCACACAGAATATTGACACTTTGGGCCCAATTTGGACATTTTCACTTATGGGTGTACTCACTTTTGTGGCCAACGGTTTAGACATTAATGGCTGTGTGTTGAGTTATTTTGAGGGGACAGCAAATTTACACTGTTACACAAGCTGTGCACTCACTACTTTATATTGTAGCAAAGTGTCATTTCTTCAGTGTTGTCAAATGAAAAGATATAAAAATGTGAGGGGTGTACTCACTTCTGTGAGATACTGTGTCTTTCTTTATTAGCATTCAGATTGAAAAATATTTCAATTGGAGTAGGATGTGTTAATATTGATATATCATACTGACTAAATACTGGTTTTCTTGCAGGGCTTGTAACTCGCTGCCTCATTTAGCGTTTGACATTTTTGCACTCATTCTAGACATTTGTCGATTAAGAATATCATAGCTGACATTTAGCTCACACTTGAATATGAATATTGAAACCATCACTTCAGAGATATCTGAACCACTACTGCACCAAAACTGACTCAAAATCTCATGTAGTCAGACTTCTAATGATCAGAATAAAGTTTTGTCCACATTAGAGTCTGGATGGTTTTTGTCCTGAATAAACTGTGTGTTTTTTAGACTTGTCTGTTCATCATGAAATGCATCCAGTCATGGTTTTTGTTTTTATGTGCCATTAAGAGGCAGGTTTATCTAAAATGCATCATGCCACCATAATAGACAGAAAAAGTTGATATAAGTAATGAAACAATGGCACAGAAAACACTCGAAATCTATGTAGACAGTGGTCAGGATTTGATTCTCTCCAAAAGTAAGGGACTTATTTCAATTCAGTAAAGAGGATTTTGTTTCTTGGCAGACTTATAGAAAACCCTGTGTGCATTTGCTCCCGGAAGTCGCATAAATCCAGCCAATCAGATGAGAGCTTGCCCGATCAAGTAAGTGCTTTTCACTTTTTGTGTGCAGTATGCATCGGATGGTCAGTGAACAGACTGTGCATTTGAGACAGAGACAATAAGACACTATATAGATAGTATGTATTGTCTGTGGAGGGATTATGGTAAAGTGGGGGAAATGATTGTGTGAAAAGCTTGAAGTGTTTATATAGTATGATTATTTTGTGTTTGGTGAAGTTCTCTCACATGCAGTCCAATTCCCATTTACAGACTGTAAGCCACATCTGGACAGTTGTTTATTCACCACACGGATCCTGTCAATTAAATGGGCATATGTTTTGTTTTAGTGCTTGCAATTCCTGTTCAATCTGAACTGTCATAAAAATCATGAACTCTAAAACTACTTAATGCAAACCTGCTATGTTTTCCATTCTGTCAGATCTTGAAATACATTCATCCAAATTGTTTCAAAAATTCTCTTTTGGGATTGATACTTTAGACAAGCTTGCAAAGTTTTTCTGTTGTTGTGTGTATATAAATAATACAAGTGCATTTTGTGCACATAAATATATATTACTCTCTCACATACACAACTTTCATGTACACACATGCAGACAAGATGTTGAGCAGAGGTTTCTAGTTCTCAAGGTGTTCCACTGTGAGCACGTCATACGCATAATGAAAGGAGACAGATTGAGGTCATTTTGACTCTCCCTTTGTTTTAAAGGGTTTGAGGGAAGAAATAGACACACTGAAGCATGAAAAAATCAGTATGACTAACAGAAAGAGAGTGACAAGATTTGTGTGTGTTTGAGAAGGACGGGACTGGGACGTGTTTGTGTGCGTCTTGGCAGTGAATGTATTCTTGTGTTCACTAGGGAGAACATGCAAACACACTTAGATCTGTTATAACACACATTTTATGTTATTATTCATCTTTTTCCTCCTCATGCCAGAAGAAGAAAAATCAAGCATAACACTTTTCTATTCTGTCACACGTTTTGGAAAAATGTCCACATATTTCTCACAGTATCCAATGTTGTTCTCTAATGGCACCTTATGTGAGAACTGTGCAGGAGAAAAAAGGATGTTCTTCACCAGTATTTTATTATTTTCTTTTCATGTTTTGCAGTAAAAATGTCTGGTAACACTAAACAATGCTTCATTTGTTAACCCCTTCTCAAGCACCCCCCATTTTGTCATGGAGATATAAATGACATACCCAAAATAAAAAGGTTGCTGCTCATGAGTCTTTCTGACTAGATACATAATCATATGTTTACAAAGCTGCCACTTCATTGTTTACTGTTCAAGAATCAGAATTACTCAGACTGTTGTGAATATATGAGCTCAAACTAAAATAAAAATATTGAGAATACATTTTTTAAATGTATACAAAATTGTTGCTGTGGTGAATCTAAAGCCACAAGTCTACTGTTCTGCTTTGGTAAACATGAAATAACAAACATCTACAGCATTTTATAATCCTAATTTTAATGTTAATGTAATGTTAATGTACAACTTTATTGTCCACCTGAGTGGAAAATTGTCTTTGGCTCACCAACACAACAAAATTAATAACAACATACAAATAAAATAAAATCACAATAACTAGTCACGTTACACACACAACACAAAGAAAAAATGAATACAATTCAAGCCTTACACACTGATTAATTAAAAAGTTGCTGAATTAATAATTCTAATTGCATTGGGGATAAAGGACCTCTTATACACATTTTTATTTGCTAGGGGAACTCTATAACGTCTTCCTGACTTCAAGAGCTCAAACTGGCTAAAAAGAGGATGAGAGCCATCTGCAAGAATAACTCTCGCCTTCTTCTTTGTCCTTTCTACGTAAAGTTGTGTTAATTGTTTCTGAGACCTGACAATTATTTTATTTGCCAAGGATACAATTCTGGAAAGTTTGTTCTTGAGTCTGCAATTTAGATGCTCATACCAGACAGAAAGATGAAACGTTAAAACACTTTCAACAATGGATATATACACAATTTCAACATTTAATAATAAATTTTAGTATCTGTTATTATTATTTAATACACTGTGAATTAACATGAAAAATTCTATTTATTAGGGGTGGCACGGTACATGTATTCGTCCCGAACCGTCACGGTACGGGCGTCTCGGTTCGGTGCATGAGGCCTTACGACGAATACAGGCAATTCACCCCCAATCCAGAAGGGGGCGCCCGCAGTAATGCAACGCTGTTTGATAACCGCCAGCAGAAGAACAGCGAATGCCATGTGTTGCGCACTTGAAAACAAAGCCCACTAGACAGTGACCATGTGCTGGGGCCTCATTTATAAAGCGTGCGTACGCTCAGATTTGATCTTAGAGTGTGCGTACGCTTAAATCCACGCCAGCGCTCATATTTATAAAAACGGTCTTTGACGTGGAAAAGTGCTTAGCGTCACGTCAGGGTCTGAGCAGACGTACGCACTTTTTATTGTCGGAGTAATGCAGGTTTTTGAAAATGTAAGATGTTCTTGCAGCTCCCTGTTCTAAATTATGATGATTGGTGATATTTTATATGTTAATGACATTAATTATGAGTTGTTTACAAGGCAGAGAGTTGAAACCATTCAGTTGTGCGCAAGTTTAAGATCATTTGCGATTCATAGATTTCACATCTGAAAGAGAGGCATACGCGCGATTTCTGTTCGTAAGTTCATTCTATGAATCGCTCATACACAAATCTAAGAAATGATCGTAAGATCAAATTTAGGATGGTTTCTGCACAACATTTTATAAACGAGGCCCCTGATTCTGAACGCGTCTCTCACATAGACTGACAAGGGAATATACTTTAAAGGCTTGCGCACTCAACTGTTTGCGAAATAGAGCTTTGTGCTCGATTATATTACCTCTCTCATTCGGCACAAATCCAAATATTCCATAATATTTCCATATTTGCGATGTAACGTATCTGAATGCTAAACTATTATTTATTATGTAAATGATAGGCTTTGTACTTCAGTCGCGTTCCAACGGTGACACAGGCGCGCGCCCTGATGTTTGGTTCACTGTATTTTATTCTGATAAAGTACCAACTGTGCTGTCAAGTTAGCAATGCTGGACCTGATGTGTTTTGTGTGTGTGTGTGTGTGTGCGCGCTCTCCAGCGCGATCACTTCAACTGTTTCCTTATACCAGCAGAATTAACTGTAAACACTTATTGTCTTATTAATAATCACTGTATAAAGGTCTGCTTTTATTTGTGTACACTCACAATGAAAACAAAACACTACTGTCTGTTCAAAATAAATGAAAAGAAACTGAGCATAGTAGATTTTTTGTACCGAAATCGTATCGAACTGTGACCCCCGAACTGAGGTACGTACTGAACCATGACATCTGTGTACCATGCCACCCCTACTATTTATATTAATTAAGATTATGTGCTCTAAAAATACATCGCTTAGTTCATGTTAGTTAATGCATTAACTAATGTTAACAAATGACACCTTATTGTAAAGTGTTTCCAAATGTCTAAACATCCTTTAAGACAAGCTTTGCAATGTATATTGTATATTTTAGTGTTGTTTTGTTTGTTTTCTTGTTTTAAGCATAAATCTATTATTTATCATCATTTGTGCAGACATGATTTGTGGATCTAGTTCAAGGGGACTGAATCAAAGTTCAAGTGTTGTGAACTGAAGGGTCACTTGTCACATCTGAGACACTTTTTCCCCAGACCGACTGACATTTCACTAATTGCAGTTCAGCCTCCCCGGAGCATGCTGGGATTGAGGGGTGCTGCAGTGATGAGGCAAAATTTAAATCCAGGTCTTGGGAGGGAGGAAAAACACTGCAACTATTTTCTGTCTAATCTTCAACTATCAGCTCAGAAACACCTAAACACAAATGCAGAAGTGAATAGAGTTCATTGCAGTTGCACAGTTCTGTTGTGGCTTTTTCTGTATGTTTTGCTTTGTATATTTAGTGTAGTTTATGATGCTTTTGCGTTGAAGATTTTCTTTTCTCCTTGTCTTTATATTAATAGTTTAGGTGATCTGGGAATTAGTTAGTACGTGGGATTCTTTTATTATTTTTATTTTATGATTTAAGCGCCACTTTAAATTCCCTTCTTTTCCTTTGTCTTGTTTGTTTAATAACTAATTTCTTGGGAACAATAAACCTTTTCTTGAGGTGTAATTTGTGTCATGTGTTCCATTGCCACTTATTCCCCTGGTTTATTTCTTTTATATGTCAAATTAATGTTACCTCTTTAAAACCCTAGTCTAAATTTACATCAGAGACGTAACATGCACAATTAAATTGAAGTTTTATCTCCATATATTGTCTGAGAATGCAGCATTTCTTCGGACACAGCAGGTATGTTTCAATTTCTTTTTACTTGACCAAGTTTAGCCTCCAACTCTCCATTTTTTTCTGCAATTGTGTGTGTGTCTCTCTCTCTCTATTTCTCGCTGTTTGTCTGTCACATTCGATCTGCGTTTGCACAGATGGAGGGGTTTGGGGTCCAGACTGCTGCTTTACTCAGTCGGTTAACATCGACTGTTCCTCCCTGACAGCGTGTCAATACTCACCAATTTACAAGCACATTAAAAATCGACCCCAGATAAAAGGCAATTTCTGCTGTTCTACTAGAAATACATTTGAGCTGAGAAAGAAACAGAAAAAGAGGTGAAACGGCTTGAGGGAAAAGGGGACAACCAGTGAAATTACAGCCTTGCTTTTGTGTCTTAAAAAGAGAGGATTTTTTTTTTAAGCTAGCACCAACTGTTTTGTTTGACAAACAGATGCAGAACATAGAGGGATAAACAAAGTCCTTTCTCATTTGTGTGAGCTGCCTGAGCATCACTGCTCATCCAAAAGATCTCTATGGCTCCAAAACCTAGTGAGCTGCCTATGTAGGCAGCATTTTTACTTTTACGTTCATGCATTTGACAGACACTTTTATCTAAAGTGACTGACAATGCATTCAAAGTACACATTTTATCAGTTCTGGCTTGCTCTGGGAATTAAACACATGACCTTTGCTAGCACCAAGCTCTATTGTTTGAGCTACAGGAAAGTAGGATTTTAAGGCATCACAGTTGCATTGGTGAAGTGCACTGCTTAATTAGGCCCCGAGCACCGGTGGTGCGAGGACCCTATTAGAATTGCTCAGTTTCTTCTTCTCCAAAATGAACAGCATTTTTGAGGGCCTAAACATGCTCAAACTCCTGAAACTTTGCACACACGCCAGAAGTGGCGAAAATTTACATCTGATATGGGTTTCAGAAGTGAGTGTGGCAAAATGGCTCAATAGTGCCACCTATACAATTTCAAAGGAGTGCCCCTCAAGCTATGTTTCACATACATGTACGAAATTCAGTAGACACATGCACACCAATATCTACAAAAAATTCCCCCGGTACAAAGTCCAAAACCCAACAGGACGTCTGTTATTTTGAATTTTCTCTGCAAGTTTTGTGCTGTTTTTGCCAATTTCAGGAGTCGTATTTAAACAAACTCCTCCTAGAGATTTAAACAAATCAACACCAAATTTGGTCAGTCTAATCTAAAGCCCTTTGTGACATTAAATTGTGAAGATCTTGAGTTTTCGTTGAAGGGCGTGTCCGTGGTGGCCTGATAAACTTAGATGTTTCACCATGAAATAGGAAGTTGTTATAATTCAGGCATACAATGTCCGATCCGCACCAAAATTCACATGTTTGATAAGAGTCCTGTCCTGAACACATGCCCATGCCCATATTCAGTTATAATCATAGCGCCACCTGCTGGCAACAGGAAGTGGCATGTTTTACACTTTAGCGAACTCCTAGAGATTTAATGACATCAACATTATATTTGGTCAGTCTAAAGGCCTTTGCAATGTTAAATTGCAAACCTCACATGATAAGAGTTCTGGCTTGAACACATCTAAAGGCCAATATACAATTATAATCATAGCACCGCCTGTTGGCAACAGGATGTCATGTTTTACACTAACTCAAACATACCATGTTATCTGCACCAAATTTCATATGTTTGATAAAAGTCCTGGCCTGAAGACATTTGCATGCCAATATCCAGTTATAGTCATAGCACCCCCAGCTGGCAGCAGGAAGTTTGGCACATATAATAGACTTTGACGCATTCCTCCTATACTAACCACTTTAAATATTGTTATTGCATATTGTTCACTGTTCGCTGTTTTCCTAAAGCCACTGGGGGGGACAGTGAACCCGAGTGCGAGGGCCCTTTCAATGCTGCTTGCGGCTTTAAAGGTCCCCTGAAGTGCCTTCAAACATGCAGCGTTATTCTATGTGGTGACGTAATTTTAACTGAAACAGGAAGACAAGGCGGGACATATCAACCAGCCTCGACCCCCTTTTAAAATAGCCAATAGCCAAGCTGCATTTGACAGCCACAGTCTAATAACTCTTACTAAAACAAAATAGTGGTCATAATCATACTGAGGCTGTGTAGTTTTAAAAGTGTTTAATATATGCCGACTCGCACATATATACTCCACTCCGTGCGATCGCATCTCTGAACCGGAGGCAAAGTCCAGATCAGACTGTGCGCACTGCCGTGGTTCGCGTGACACAACGGGAAACCAGACCTCATTTGCCCCAATCGAAAGTATATTTACACTGTCTGAATCGTTCCCTATTGCCTACATTGTGCACTACGTGCCATTCACCGTACAGGAAATACTAACACTGTGAACAAATGACTAATCTCAGCTGCAGCTTCAGCGTCTATTTATAGTGGATAAATTACGGATTCTAGAGATTTGATTGGATTTGATTGATCAGAAGATTTGATGAGAAGCTGAAGTACAAGGTGACGTTAAAAAAAAATCATTGATGACGTGAAGTGACGAACTGCAAGCTATGAATGCCTATATCTTCTAAATGCGAATTTAAAAAACAAAAATCGCAACACATAGCAATATCAAATCGCAATACTTATAGAATTAGAAATTCTTAAAGGTGCCATAGAATGGAAAACTGTATTTACCTTCGCGTAGTGAATGCAAAAGACCACTGAAAAATAGGCGAATCAGAACATAACACCGACTGTGACGTTACAGTCTGGATCACTACGCCCCCAACATAACGTCTACCGGCCCATGATCTAGGCCAGCCGAATCTGCACAGCTGAATCATCAGAAGTTCTGCAGATATTGTGAAGAAACAAGCAAGGACAACAGCAAAAATGGCAGATCATGGAAATAAATGTTATGTTCCAGGCTGTGCAGGGGATGTGAAGTGCAGGGATGGGTTGGTGTCTGTATTCAGAAAAGCACGGAAAGCAAATAACGCGTTCTAATAAAATAACGCGAACCACTAAAGGGACATGGTTAGCTCCTTGCTAGCGGTAGCCTGTTACATTACAGTACATAAGATTTCACTTACCACATAAACAGAGTAAGGAGAGATGACTGAGGATGATGGCGAATGATTTGCAGATGCTGAGCACCACTGACAAGCATCTGATCTTGTAAAATGTGTAGTAAATACTGCCGCTCCATAGTACAAGACTAAAAACCAGAGGTGACTGTGCCTTTTCTGTTGTCGGCCCAAAACTTTGGAATAGTCTCCCCTTTCATATCAGAACTGCTCCAACCTTGTCGGTTTTTAAATCCACATTAAAGACCTATTTTTTCTCAGTGGCGTTTGATATTCCATGATAAATTGTCTCTGTCCTTGTGTTTGGAGTGCCACACATTCTTATAGCCTGTGTATATTCTGTGAATATCTGAGTTTTATAGCTGTATTTAATTCTGCCTATAGTCTGTATAGTGTTGTAAAGCACTTCGGTCAACTTCGGTTGTTTGTAAACTGTGCTATATAAATAAAATTGTATTGTATTGTATAAACAAAGTTTGTGCAATCGCAAATCTCGAAAGTGAAACTAAACAGCGATCGTGAATTCCAAAGCAGTTTCAATTCCCCGCATATTAATGATGCCTCCCTGATGCCTGCTTTTCATTTACAGTAGAATTACCCGATGATATAACTGCAAGAGAAAGTATTGAAATATATATTTTCCCTGCGTTTCCTTCCTGTGAGCTACTGAAATGAGCCACACTGTGAAACAGCCAATAAGAGCAGAGCTCCACATTATTATTCATGACCCTTCCAAATAAGGTAATAACAGACCATTTCATTCTAGGGAGAAATCCTAGGGTTGTTATTGCACATGTAAAACCGTTTCTGGAGATTTTTTTGCCCTTACCTAAGCCACATACCTTCTATGTAGATATCATATCAGATAACAATTTAAAATATTGTATCAATGCATTCTATGGCACCTTTAAAAAAATTGCAATACATATCGTATCAGCACCCAAGTATCGTGATAGTATCGAATCGGGAGGTAGGTGTATCGTCCATCCCTAATATATATTTATCTTTTTTCAGCTAGTTGCCACGGCATCCTTTCTCATTTCATTATCAGTTTTTATTTTAAATTTATGTTAAAATGTCTTTTATAAAATATGAATTTGGTTCATTTTTCACACCATAAATGGTTGGTCAAGTTGAGTGCAGTGCAGTGTGCTCTGGTTGTGTACTGCATATTTTGGCAATGTAGTAAGTAGGTCATACGGGCATTTCGTGTAGAAAATCGTCATACTGTGCACTGTATACATAATGCATACTGCAAAAATAAGGAGTCAAGTAAATCTCAAGACCTCCCAATACGCAGCTGACACCTTCATATGTGGCCTTCAGGACGCCTGAGAGGAAATCAGTGCTTTGCATGACCTCAATATTGCCTTTAGAAGGAGATGAGAGAATGTCTTCTGTGATGATTTATTGATCTGAATTTATATAATGAATTTTATATCTATATCAATATGTTTATAATGATTAATTCATTTACAACCTTGTTAATTATGCATGCGTCATGGGGGAAGGGTCTTGTCGTTAGGGGCAATGTTTTTGAATGGATTTGCAATGTTCAGATGTGTTGGGGGTTGAGGAGTCTCTAAAGTCTGTGTGTGTGTGTGTGTGTGTGTGTGTGTGTGATGATTAATTTATGGCTCCTGAACCCTTGAGACCTCAGCTAGAGAGAGCAGACGAGTCTTAGTCAAATAAAGAACAACTCAGAAAGATGAAATTCTCCTCAAGAAAGAACAAACAGCAACAGGACTGTGGTACGAGTCTCTGTCTTGGTGTATTTTCAGTCATTCTGTGATTTGTTTTCCATGAAAGCCATATTCTACATAACTTTATTTCCCTGTTTTATTTTATTAGACCACTTATAGTACCATGGTTTCTCTGAAGCATTTTGAAGTATTTTGTAAATAACTTGTTCATGGTTCATTCAGTAGCATGTTACAAATAAAACAGTAACTTTGGCATTTGACTCCATTACTGTCCTTATATGTGCTCTCATTTTATGGATTTTTTAATATTCTTTTTTCATTCTTTTTCTACAGGCTTCTTCCCCACATTTGTCTCAGTTCATCTTCAGACTATGCTGGCCAAAAGCTAATAAAAGCTTTTCGATGTACCAAACCGTTCACATGTAATGCATCAATGAATTCAACATGGAGACACCAGACCAGATCTGAGGTTGTATTTCTGTAATGCTTGGTATATTGTTACATTTCTTCTGATGGCAAATCAATTTGGCTCCACCTATTGGTCAAAAGTCATAAGCATTTGTATATCTGCTGGGATGCTTATTTTGGGATGTCCCATTAAATTTACTTGTAACGTTTATGACACTGGATTGCCTTGCACTGTAATTGCTGCTTGCAGCAATATAATTCTGATTTGTTCTGATTGGCTACCAGCCAGATCACTCTCACCTACCTCTCTCTCCATTCTGTCTCTCTCTTTCTGTCTGTGTGCATCGTTCATCATGCATCATGTCCTGTTTCATATGTTACGTCCTGCAGATGTTTGTAGAAAGAGACACAGAGTAAATGGGTTGGACATCCGTCAGTGGTGTGGACGCCCTTTGGTTATTACTAATCTAGTACCATCAATCTCATGCACTCTGGAACTAGTTTCATTCCTCTAATTCACCAATTTCACAGTTTAAATGTTTAGGTATTTCTAAGACAAAAATACTAGTTAAGAATTCTTTGTTTTGTTTTTGCAGTGCATGCTAGAAAGAAAGTCATAAGGCTTTGGAACAACATCAGAGTGAATGATGATGTAAATGTGGACGGTCATGTGTTGATGTTCATCTGTGTGATGTCAGAAATCTGCAGAAGTTCAGAGCGAGTCTTTCTGCAATTTAGTTTCAGTAAATTCTCTTTTTGTAAAAGGAAGCTTTAACTTTTTAAGTGGGACATTGAACTCCTTTATCTGAAAATATCAAGGATAAATGTATTCTTTGAGATATGAGTGCTTTAAAGTCAAACAGCTGTACATTATTACTTTAATTGAGGAGAGCAGTGTCCTCATGTCTAGTTACAGTAGGCGTTCGCTATGTGGCTGAGCGTGTGTGTGTGTGTGTGTGTGTGTTAAAGCAGGTTAAAGCCTTCTGAGTGTGTGTGTTTGAAAGAGATAACTTTGACAGCTTAAGGTCATGTGGAAGGGCAGAGCACATCTGAAGATGAAATGCCTTTGATCACAGTACAAGGCAAAGAATATTCAGACTCAGCAGTGTGAGTGTGTGTATGTGTGTGTGTTCTGGTGTATATGGTTTATGAAGACAAAAATGTGTACAATGACATGGTTACTACAATGTAAACATTGTTTATGAGGTTTACACTTCCTGTGTCCCTGTAAACTATGGACAGATAATGCATAGATGTATATAGATGGCTGAAATTATGGATAGATACAAGTATATATAGATAGATAGATATATTTATTTTGAAAATCAAAAAATGCCTGTAGTTTTGTGTGAGATGTTGGTTTAGGGGTAGGGTTAGGGTAAGAAGAAAGAAAATACGCCATTACGCCTATGGAGAGTCCCTGTAAACCATATATGCAAGATTGTGAGTGTGTGTGTGTGTGTGTAAGAGGAAGCACTCTTGATCTGATTTCCTGGACATGTGAATTGCAACATAAGCATTTGTTTGTAAAATGTTTGTCACTTTGGTGATCGAAGAAAATGTCTTAATATATTATCAAAATATAAAAAAATATATATTATCAGCGCTGAAAACGTTTTTTCTGCTTAATATTTTTGTGGAGAGCGTAATTTTAACCATTATTGGTTTAATTAACGTTAAATTTAACCATTATGAATAATTGAGCACATTGAGTAAATTACATTTTAAATTTTATTCAAGTAGAAAGTGTTTAAAATTAGTTATTTTATATTGTAATATTTCACAATATTCCTGTTTTACTGTATTTATGATTAAATACATGCAGCCTTAGTAATATCTTTATAGTGCAGCCTTTTATTTATATGAACATTATATAAAAAGACAGAGAAACGTCTTTTCAGATTCAACTGCTTTTATTTGCAACAAAATTCTTAACACGTAAATATCTGTATTAACATAAGTTCAACAACTGAGACATAAATTGAACATCTTTCACAGACATTTGATGAACAGAAATGATAATGAGTGCCTGATCAAAAGGGGGTTAATAGTCACAGTGAGTATCTTGTATTTCCACCAGCTGCTTTACTACAGCGCATCTCTTCCTCATGTATTGCACCAGTCTTGACTGTTGTTTCTGAGAGATGTCTTCTACCAAGACTCTTGCGAGTTCTCAAACACATCTGGTGGAAATGTGGTTGCATGTGGTTTACCACTGCAAGGGCGTGCAGCTGTCTGTTTTCTGATGTTTTTCAGAGTCAGCAGAAAGTTCTCTTTACTGTCATAAGTTCTGAGGTGTAAAGTATTTAAGTAAATGTTATTACTGTACTTGAGTATCTTTTTGGATGCTCTGTAGTTTTACAGCCTCTGAGTATCAAGGATATTAGCAACTTTTACTCTCTCCTTCACTACATTTTTGAATGAGAATCTGTGCTCTTTTCTCCACTACATTTGTAATGAGTGTTGCAATTACACATTACATTTTGCATGGCACCTAGCTTTTTCTGCAGCACTTTATTTCTGCTACAAAAGACGTGATTTCACCATCTACAAGGCACTGAATGTACTATATCTTGTATGTTTTGCCCTTACTCTCCCAAACTTGTCAACAAGGTTACTTTATGTGAATGCATGTTCTTTAACAAGTTGTTGTGAATCACAGGTGTTTTATATACAAGATGAGGACATGACTGCAGTCATGCTCATCCAGGGCTTTGAATTTTGGTTTCACTTTATTTTGATGGTCCCTTTAACACATTCTATTGACTATAAGTAATGTTGCACCTACATTTCTACTAACTCTCATTAGAGTGTTAGTAGTGTATTAGTTGACTGGTAGGGTTAGGGTTAGATTAAGTTGACACATTCTTGCAAAGTTACTTATAGTCAGTAGAATATCTGTTGGGAGACCAACACAATAAGGAGTTAGTAGATATGAAGCAGACAGTCTACTAATACTCTTATGAGATTTTGTTGACATGTAGTTGCAACATTACTTAGTGTCAACAGAATGTTCAAAAGGGACCATCAAAATAAAGTGTTACCTGAATTTTTAATTTTACTTAACATCATCTGTTTTACTGAAGAGACCTTTTTGAATGGTATTGTAGTCAGTTTGTAGTCTGTTTGTTTATTGGTTCCCCTTGATCAGTCTCCCCAGGTTTGTATTGTTAACTTGTTAAGCTTGTTAGCCCCCTGTGAATATATAGCCCTAGTGTTTCTTTAGTTGCCTTGTGAGTTGTTGAATGTAATGGTTGTTTGTTTGCACGTCTTTCTTTTTTTTTTTTTGAAAACCTGTGGTTTTTGGTTTATTGTTTTTTTTTTTTTTTTTTTCCCATGAAATCCCTGCACATAGATCCTTTCCTCTGCCTGTTGTCCCCAGCTTCTCCACAACGTTACAGTTTTTCACTAACATGTCTCTTTGACTACTGCATCTTTGAGACAATATTTTTTACAAGTAAAATACTTAAGTACTGTTAAAATCAGATACTCTGAGACTTACTCAAGTTGTTTTGGCATTGGTGACTTGTAACTTGTAGTGGAGTAATTTTCACTGTATCCGTACTTTTACTCAAGTATGGTTTTCAGGTACTCTTTATACCTCTGCGTAAATTATTGTAACTGACCTTAATTGACCGGCAATCTGACCAATCATAATGCAGAATCCGTCATTTTGTCCGACAAACCACACAGGAGAGTAGATTAACGTGGGTGGACTTAAACTTGAGTTTATTTTGTGCTTTAAGTAAATATCAAAAATGATTGGTCGATCACATGCCAATAAAGATCTGTAAAGCTTATTTGTTTTTTTACAAAAATTATCCTTTTATATAATATCTGTATGTGCCATTTCCCTTGTGATTTGCATTGACATCAATTGTGAACCATACTGGAGTTTATACGGATCATATCCCAGAGCCTGTCCCGGTCAAAAGCTCTAGTGTGAAAGTTTATTTCTTTATTCTAGAATGAGAATAAGGATTCAGTTAATCTGTAGATTGTGGAAGTGCGTAGATGGTAATAACTCTTATGATTGAGATGGAATGAGAGTGGTGCAGAGAAATATTCCCCAGATACTCAGAATGGATAAAACAATAATGCATTGAAAAATATTTATGATCCGGAGCTGATGGGACACTTCTTGCAGGCGATAAACTAGACTTGCTCAACGTAACGTGTCCGCTAATGAGGCGCACGATGAGGAGTAGGACAAATGAAAGTCTTTTATTAATAATCCACAGTAGAATTCCAGGAGCAAAGAGTAGCAAAACACACATGATAAACTTAATAGCAGACAAAGAGGGAGAACACAGGCTTTAAATAATCAATGTAATCAAAGGGGGAAACAGAAACAGGTGAGGAGCTAATGAGGAGAACTAAGGAAACTAGGTCAAACATGTGACATAACGCCCCCTCCCGGAACGGCGCGTCCCCGTGTGGGGGTTCTGGAGGTGGGCGTGGAGCAGGAGGAGGGCAGGCAATGGGAAAGTGGAAAAAACAGAAGTCAGTCCAAGGGGGAGTGGAGGGTGGGAGGAGCCAGGGCAGGAGAAGCCAGGTGGTTATCCAGAGGCCAGCCAGGATGGCGGCCCACGGCGGAGTCGACGGTGGGAGGAGCCATGGTGGAGACTGGGTCGACGACATCAGGGGGCCGACTGACGTAGACTGCGCTGCTGGAGAAGGAGACCCAGGTGGAACGGGGCAGAACTGAGGATCCGGAGGGCCAAGGCGGAGCTGAAGGCTCAGGCGACTGAGGCGGGGATCCGGAAGACCGTGGTGGAGCCGGTGCGACTGAGGATGCAGGTGGAGCCGGAGGGAAGGAGGAGCCTGACAGAGCCGGAGGGAAGGAGTGACGAGGCAAAGCCAAAGGAGTGGAGTCCCGAGGCGGTGGATGGTCGACGACTGACTAAGGCGGAGCCGGAGGGACGAGGGAGCCCGGTGGGATGACGGGCAACGGTGGAGACGAGGGAGCTAGGAGCCGAGGTGGAGCCGATGGGTCGGAGGACCAAGGTGTAGTCAAGGACTCGGAGGCTGGAAATGGAGACAGGGGATCCGTATGTTTGGGGCGGAGCTGCAGACTAGAAGTCCCGAGGCGGTGGAGCAGAGCGCATGGCAGGTGCTGACTGAGGGGCTGACAGGCATCAGCGGAGATGGAGGCAAAGAACTGGCTGGCTTGAGAGGAGGCGGGAGAGGGAGGCTGGGAGGGAACAGGAGGTTCAGGGCTGGACGGAACCAGCGGAGACACAGGAGATTCAGGGCTGAACGGAACCAGCGGAGACACAGGAGAATCGGGAGCACAGGTTTGTATTTCTCCCCACCAGTCAATAAGGTCCATCTGGAAGATTTCCTTCAGTTCCTCTTCATATCTCCCAGAAACCAGTTGTAGCTCACCCTCAGTCGTAGGAGTGTGTGCGGGGCTTCCCTCCAAGCCCTCGAGTTCCACCAAAACTCCCTCGACGACAGATGCTGTTGCCGGCTCACGCACTTGGTCAGTAGATGGTAGTGGCTCAGTCGCAGCGGGCTCAGGCTCTCCGTCTGAAGTGGGCTCAGGCAGTATCTCCGTAGATCGGGGTGACGGCTGGCTGGTCTCTGGGTCGGGAGTGGGGCTTGAGTCGTCCTCGGCAGGGCAGACGGAGAAAAACAGTCCATTATTCTCCAGCACCCACTCCACACAAGCGGCGAAATCCTCTTTGGGACCGTTCGATGGTAGGCATGCCTTACACTGCTCGCTCAGGCTGATGATGTAAAAAACACAGAGCGAGCGGTCCGGGAAGTGGGTTAGGCACGCCAGATCTAGAAAGTCCCTTGTATGGTCCTCCAGCGAACGGTCCGTCTGCTTCAGGCACAGGAGTTGGACGGCGGGCAAATCCATTCCGGGAGAGGACAGAGAAAAAATAAAAATAAAAACGCCGCTTAATTACTCACTGTTTCAGTCTGCTATTCTGTAATGTTACGTGTCCGCTAATGAGGCGCACGACGAGGAATAGGACAAATTCTTTTATTAATATTAATAATTTATTTTAAAAAAGTATTTTATTAATAATCCACAGTAGAATTCCAGGAGCAAGGAGTAGCAAAACACATATGGTAAACTTAATAGCAGACAAAGAGTGGAGGGAGAACACAGGCTTTAAATAATCAATGTAATCAAAGGGGAAACAGAAACAGGTGAGGAGCTAATTAACCAATGAGGAGAACTAAGGAAACTAGGTCAAACATGTGACAAATATATTCAGCACTTCATTCGAATGAGCAGGTATTTCTTACACTATTTACCTGACAGTGTTTCGACTATGAACCATCCCTCATGTTCACACTGTAGATGAGATCCTGGACTCATGTTGATGAAATTGACAAGTTTATTGAAGTTGTATGTCGTTCCTTATGTAAGCTTAACCAACAGTTTAATAGATTTATGTTTTTTCCCCCCAGTGAATTAGATGGCCTTATGTGCTTAAAAGTGACTTTAGACTGCACTGAACATCTGCTCCCTCAGACAGACACCAGTCAGGAGACAACAGCTTCAGGGATCGCCATTGATCAAGGTATGGAAGTTTATCTTCACAACTCTTTTATCAATTTGTCATAAGATGTCCTTGTACCCCCAGTTATAATCTGTTTGTTTACCAAACTTTCACCCATATAATTTCACAATTGCCTAATTGTTTCTTTCCCAGACATGTTTCCTATGATCTCTGTGATTGTTTTGACCTATTGCTTTTAGATTATATGGTTTTTGCTTGTTTTAAAGACTTGGATCCTGCCGGTGGATTTACATGTTAGATTCAATGACTGGATCCTTCATCAGGTTGAGTCCATTTCATTGTGTTGTCATTGATTATGTTGCTGCAGCGCAACCTGAGTACAAGGTACTGTACATTGTTTTCTATTTGAGATCATGTACAAAAACAATGATTTCTGACTTTTAAAACATTTGAGACACTCCTGAAATGAAAACAATTTTAGTTTTGCGAGCTTAATTTTTTTTCTCTGTCACTCTAAGTGACAGAAGTGGTCCAAACAGCAGCTGAACTCTCGTCTTTTGAAATGCTCATTGATTTGCCCCCTGGGCAGAGTTCACAGTCCAGTACTCACTGAAGACCTGAGGATGATACAGCATGTGCCCATCTGACTGTCAGATTCAGCAACGTGTATCGTCATGGGCTGCTTTATTATTATTTTTTATTACCATGTCCACAATTTGGCAGAGGACACCAGCCCAGTTACTCATGAATCTGTTCCCTGCTTCTCAAAGTGACTTGCACTGCATTCAATGTTTTTATCAGTTTGTGCATTTACTGAGAATCGAAGTCATGACCTCAGTGTTTGAGCTACATATGCCATCTAATATAGTGAAGAGAATGACAACAAATGTGTCTGAGATGTGATATAAAGATAGGAAGACAGTAATATTAGTGAGATTGAGACAGGTAGAGTGTGGAAAATGAGAGGGGGAAAAATGATCAGTAATTTCAAGTTCTGAGATGAAATGTGATGCTTTATTGGCCAAAAGTCTGTTCACAAACAGAAGCTGTGAGAACATTACAGTTCAATAATGCAGTGTGGACCGCCGGACAGCATCATATCACGAACAGTTGGTGCTGAGACTCGAGAAACTGACCAGAGAGAGAGAGAGAATTAACGTCAATTTTGCTGTTTGTGTAGCTTTGTGTGTCTTCTGTTTTGTAGTGAAATACTGTTAATTAGTACTATGTTTTGGAGCTCTTAAATTGTTTTCTTGTTTTATTAATTATATTTAGAGTCAATTTTTGCTTAAGATTCATGTTGTGTCCTTAATTGAGATTCTTATTGTTTTGTGCTGGATAAACGCAGAATCTTCTGCAAAAATAAATGTCACCTAATAGTTACAGTTTATATTGTCCCCTCAAGTTACATCAGTGTTGTTAACTTCTTTTTTTATACTTTATAGTGTTGTTAATTAATTTCTCCATAGCTTGATTGTTGTTTAACTACTTTTAAATTCTTCGTAGTTTGTGACTTGGCAAACTACATTTTCCACAACCGTGTTTGTTATCTGTTTTATGTAGCGTATCAGCCTGATTTCTTTTCTTCATTCTCTCTATTATCTCTTCAACAATCACACTCCTTTTCATTTAATATCTGCGTCTCTTCATCACTGTCTTGATGGAAAGGCTTTGGATGCATATTGAAGCGTATCCATATGGAATTGAGTGAGGAAAGCTGAGAATCTGCGGTTCCCAGATAACACCGTCTGGTCCTTTGGAAATAGAGCTGAAATCCTGAGCCGCACACAGGTGATTATGATTTCAGTGTGATCATCGCTGCCTGTTTGTCTATATGAGAGTGATAATATAGAACTCTGTGGATCTTTATAGTAACTGGAGTTTTACAACAGTGTCTTTTAATGGTCATCATGAGTTCCTTCAAATGTAATTTTAATGAGCTTTAAGAAGAAAATGAAATCATTAAGAAGAGTCTGCTGCTCAGATGCATTAGTAGCAGCATCAGGTGTGATCCTTAACTCAATCAGCTATAATTAGTCATGTCACATATGTAAGTCTTAATTATTTCAATAGATTGTGATTCACGCATCCAGAGCATGACCTTCCTCAGTGCTTACTTAAATTACCTGCTGTTCAACTAATTGCATTATTATGGTGTATATTTCCCTGTTAAAATCTAGGTGTTAATTTGTCAAATGTACATTAACACAGGGGTGCCCAAATTTTTTTACCACGAAGAGCCAAAAAAATCAACTTGATTGAGGGCCATGGAATGAAATGTTGCATATACAGTGAGGAAAATAAGTATTTGAACACCCTGCTATATTGCAAGTTCTCCCACTTAGAAATCATGGAGGGGTCTGAAATTGTCATCGTAGGTGCATGTCCACTGTGAGAGACATAATCTAAAACAAAAAATCCAGAAATCACAATGTATGATTTTTTTAACTATTTATTTGTATGATACAGCTGCAAATAAGTATTTGAACACCTGTCTATCAGCTAGAATTCTGACCCTCAAAGACCTGTTAGTCTGCCTATAAAATGTCCACCTCCACTCCATTTATTATCCTAAATTAGATGCACCTGTTTGAGGTCGTTAGCTGCATAAAGACACCTGTCCACCCCATACAATCAGTAAGAATCCAACTACTAACATGGCCAAGACCAAAGAGCTGTCCAAAGACACTAGAGACAAAATTGTACACCTCCACAAGGCTGGAAAGGGCTACGGGAAATTGCCAAGCAGCTTGGTGAAAAAGGTCCACTGTTGGAGCAATCATTAGAAAATGGAAGAAGCTAAACATGACTGTCAATCTCCCTCGGACTGGGGCTCCATGCAAGATCTCACCTCGTGGGGTCTCAATGATCCTAAGAAAGGTGAGAAATCAGCCCAGAACTACACGGGAGGAGCTGGTCAATGACCTGAAAAGAGCTGGGACCACCGCTTCCAAGGTTACTGTTGGTAATACACTAAGACGCCATGGTTTGAAATCATGCATGGCACGGAAGGTTCCCCTGCTTAAACCAGCACATGTCCAGGCCCGACTTAAGTTTGCCAATGACTATTTGGATGATCCAGAGGAGTCATGGGAGAAAGTCATGTGGTCAGATGAGACCAAAATAGAACTTTTGGTCATAATTCCACTAAACGTGTTTGGAGGAAGAAGAATGATGAGTACCATCCCAAGAACACCATCCCTACTGTGAAGCATGGGGTGGTAGCATCATGCTTTGGGGTGTTTTTCTGCACATGGGACAGGGCGACTGCACTGTATTAAGGAGAGGATGACCGGGGCCATGTATTGCGAGATTTTGGGGAACAACCTCCTTCCCTTAGAGCATTGAAGATGGGTCGAGGCTGGGTCTTCCAACATGACAATGACCAAGCACACAGCCAGGATAACCAAGGAGTGGCTCTGTAAGAAGCATATCAAGGTTCTGGCGTGGCCTAGCCAGTCTCCAGACCTAAACCCAATAGAGAATCTTTGGAGGAGCTCAAACTCCGTGTTTCTCAGCGACAGGCCAGAAACCTGACTGATCTAGAGAAGATCTGTGTGGAGGAGTGGGCCAAAATCCCTCCTGCAGTGTGTGCAAACCTGGTGAAAAACTACAGGAAACGTTTGACCTCTGTAATTGCAAACAAAGGCTACTGTACCAAATATTAACATTGATTTTCTCAGGTGTTCAAATACTTATTTGCAGCTGTATCATACAAATAAATAGTTAAAAATCATACATTGTGATTTCTGGATTTTTTTTTAGATTATGTCTCTCAGTGGACATGCACCTACGATGACAATTTCAGACCCCTCCATGATTTCCAAGTGGGAGAACTTGCAAAATAGCAGGGTGTTCAAATACTTATTTTCCTCACTGTATATATTTCCTCACTGTTCTTCTGATTACAGATAGCCTGGGATTACACAAGATTTGTATTTTAAAGAAAACCAGTTCGAAGGGAGCATAATTTGCTTTTTGGGTTAAAATAATTTATTAATATGAAATTCGAATGGCATGACAATTAGATTAGACTGTACAGAAATTTAAATCTACATGTTAATACACACTATACTCATAGTCACACAATGCTGATGTTGTAAACATTAATAATTTGAGAAAAACGCATAACAAAAAATAACAATTTGCATGGTTTGATGTGATATGAGCTAACCACCAGATTTAATCACCATTGGTAGCGCGATTTATTGTAATGTTTTTTTTTTCCTCAGTTGGTCAGAACAAATGTGGCAGACATGTTACTTACTTGTTCAGATGGCAATATACGGTGAAAATTCTTATTTGGGTCATAAATTCCAAGACGTAGACTAGAATCTGTGATTGCGAAGTACAGTAAATATCCACACCGGTGCGGTGACTGACAGCCACACATTCACCTCAAAACATTAGATTAATCCGCGCTGAAGCCGTGCCGGAGCACAGCCCATGCAAGGAAGATAATTCCGCAAGCAGCTGCAATTCCATGTTTTCAAACAGAGATGGCGACAAAGAGGCAAAACTTGTGGACTGCAGCTTTAAGTAGGCTCTTCACGCAAACATAATATGTTATGTCTTAAGTGAACGATTGGGGAACTGTTGGGGAAAAACAGCTGTGTAACAGCATGTGTAACATTATATCAAACCCCTGTAGTCTGTATATAGGCCGTGATGTTAATCTAACAATAAAAGAAAAGATTGCTGCTCTTTATTGAACTGCTTTTGTAGTTTTAATAATCCGTTTATTTGTAATGAACACACTAAAGTGATTTTTACATTTAATTATTTGTTTTTCTTGATTGCTTTTGTTTAGATGTAAAAAAAGGAATGCACTGTTTCTTTCTTATATTTGTTCTACTGTTTTTTTTTTTTTTTTTTTGCATCTGTTCTTATTTATAACAAAGATAAAATAAAAAATAGCTATATTGTGATTATTAATATAGTAATGATCATTTAAGAAAAGAATTGAAGGAAAAGATGCAACGTTGCAAGGTGATTTTGCTTTGGAATCTTCAGAAAACTTTAATTGGGTTTTTCTCAGAATTTACTTTTGCTGACTGCATCGACTTCAAACAGGTGTAGCTCAGTAATTTTTCGTTCGATTCCAACAAATCATATATAATTTTGAAGGTATTTTAATGGAAAATAAAAAACACTCATTTTGGAAAATTTGCTCATTGTGACTCATTTTGCCAGGACAGGTCACAAATCTACATAAAAAAAATGCAAAAATAACAATACCCAAATTTAAACAAAGATGAATTAGAAATGAAGATATGCTTTGATGGCATGTTTTTTGCCCATTTCTTCACCATCTTGTGACATGGCATGGTGGGCCAAATTAAAGGTTGTCATGGCCCTACTTTGGCCTGCTGGCCTTTTTTTGGGCACTTATGCATTTTATAAGTCCAAACAGGTCTTAAATTGATTTCCCTTTAACATGTAGATACTAATAAATCCTGTAGCAAGCGAAGGACAAATATGCTTAGGGAAAGAGAGAGGGCAAGCACAAAACAGAGGTGTGCAATGATTTGTAACTCTGCTTCCATGGTTTTAATATGTGATTTTTAAATTATGATTATTTTTTGGTTCACTGGTTTGTGTGTGTGTGTGTGTGTGTGTGTGTGTTCATTCCTCTCAGTCATGTCCAGGTCTGCTCCCCAGTGTGCTTTTGCCAGTCTGTGCAAGCTGCCCACTGTGCCGCCCCCAGAAGTGGGCATTAGTCCTCTAATTAAACTTCTTTATGGTTTGGGTGGCACAGAGCGCAGGCACATGTCATGCCAAGCCTTGTTTATACATGCCAGCCTCTGCTGTGCCCTGCCAAACTTTGCCATCTGACAGTATGCCAGCCTCTACATCTGAAGCCAGATCTACACCAGACTGTGCCAGTGATGAAGGTCCTTGCCAAGCAGTGTCACAGCGTGCCAGCCATAACCATTCAATGCCAGTCTCACCATAACTAGAGTGAGTTCTTATAAAGCTGCTGCTAATTAGCAGGGACCTTCATGAGTGTATTCAGAAACACAAAACCAATAGAAAAACCATTAGATTTATTCTGAGTCACGTCTTATACAGTATACAGTACCAGTCATATGTTTAGAATCATGATTTGTTTTTAGAGAAGTCTCTTCTGCTCACTTAGGCTGCATTTATTTGATCAAAAATAAAACAGTAATATTGTGAGATTATTACAATTTAAAATAACTGTTTGCTATATATATCAAAGTGTAATTTATTCCTGATCAAAGCTGAATTTTCAGCATCATTACTCCAGTCTTCAGTGTCACATGGTTCTTTCAGAAATCATTCTAACACTGTGTCTACACTGGATGCGACAGTGTAGACATGGTGTAATATGCTGATTTGCTGCTCAAGAAACATTTCTGATTATTATCGATGTTGAAAACCGTTGTGCTGTTTTCTAATTTTGTGGAAAACATGATACGTTACCGTTCAAATGTTTGGAGTTGGTAAATATGGAGAAGCAGATGAATTTGGGTGGAAGGAATCTGTAAATCATGCCAGACTGAGGTTTTATGCACTTTTTAGGTGACCTTACAAAATTTGCTGCGGTAAATGTAGAACTGAACAAATCTGTAGTTTAAATGCAATTCAGGTCATTTTGGATAAAAGCATTGGTAACACATTAGAATAGGGAACACGTATTCACTATTCACTAATAGTTAGAATTGGCCCTTAAAATAAAGTGTTACCAAAGCCTTTGCCAAATGCATAAATAAATGTAAAACAGTGCATTACTGATGAAACGTGAAAAGCTGGATCATATCATTTAAGCGTCCATTAGCTTTGATATGGTAATGAAATGCAGGGTTAATCAGGTAATGGTGACCTGAAGACATCCAGGTTAATGGGAGAGTCCTGTGACCAGTGCGATCTTAACCAACGCCTGCACAGGACAGTTCCTACATGCCATATTCATGCTGCTGTAAGTTAGAAAATTTCTCTTTAACAGGAATGAACTCAGTGGACATGAAGCATAAGACCAAACAGAGAGCTGATGCTAAATACAAAACCCGTTAATACATTTGGCCAACTCATCTGCAAGCTGTTTCCCCACTGGACCCGCAAGCTGTTCCCACAGCAGCCAGATGAGAGAGACACCCCAAGGGCTTGTGGGTAGTCCACCTGTTTCCAGTACAAGACAAACAAGGGCCAGAGCTTACAGAAGCTTGATTGAGCTATGTGAATTAAGATATTTTTGGATAATTAGGTGTCTTACAGTCAAATATTGTGACTGTAACACTTAGGCTGTCATTGGTACAGTGTGTATGTGTGAATGCTAATACACTCATACACTTATCCCGTATGCGAGTCTAAATATGGATACTAGAAAGATGCAAATCTACCATAAGTTTACATGGCTAATGTGAATTAATATGCATTTCCATCCATGCCATGTTTTCTGGAGCAGGTGTTCAAACAGGCTGATGAATAATGAGCTCTTTGCTGGTCCCCATCCAGATTTTAATATAAACTATATTGATATACAGCTGTCTCACTTCTACCATTAACACCTTAAATTTGTTTTTATCCTTACCATCACTTATTGCATATTTTCAAAACTGTTCAAGTGTTTCAAGTCAATTGGTATAACTTTATTAGTGATCTGAGCATGAAAACAGCTCTGAAACTAAACATAGGTGTAAATAGTTTTGTGTATTAGACGTCGTTCACTAAATATCTGACATGGCAACTAGAAGCGAATCTCTACACACTAATATTTGTGTTCCACACAAGAAACGTAAGTGTAAGTGAATATTATTTTAAATAATACGGTCCCACTTTATATTAGGTGGCCTTAACTACTGTGTACTTATATTTGAATTAATCATTTGGTACAATGCACTTATTGTGTACATGTTTTTACATTGTACTTATATTTTTCAAAATACCTATATGTAACTACATCTGTAATTAATTTCTGTAATTACATTTTTAATTACACTGTTGACCCATCCCTTACACCTTAACTCACCCTTAAACCTACCCATACTACCAAACCTGTCCCTAACCTTACCTGTATCCCCCTCAATAGCAGCAGAAGTGTTTTGCAATACAATATGAACACAATAAGTACATTGTACTTATTTTTTTGATGCAAGTACATAGTAGTTAAGGCCACTTAATTTAAAGTGTGACCAATAATACTTTTAGGTGAATTATTCTATCAATGAGAAGGTTACATGGAATATCAAGATAATTAGTGTTTCTGGCTCTGTTTATCCACCTGTCTCTTTTGGACTCTTCTGTTGTCTGTGTACGGGATTTTAGAAAGTGTTTACATTTTAAATAACTGAACGATGAACCTGATCTGAGTAACCCACACAGAGTCTGTGTGTATACAGGTCTCCATGATTAATGAACATACTAAATAATGCTTTGATTACTATGAAAACACAGTTTTAGGAATGTTAGCTCAGTATTTTAAAAAAATAGAAGTCAGTGGAAAATCTCTGGAAGATAAAGAAAATACAAAACGTGTGTGTTTGCTTAAATAGCTTTAATTCTCTCCTCACTGTTTAATCGAAAACGGTTTCATTGTTTCTTTTGAATCATGAGAGAGTTTTTCTTAAGTGGTTTTCTTAAGGAAGTTCTGCAAAGACACACCCTTTTTTTTTTTAAAGTGAAAGCAGAAGTTAAAGGAAATGCAGTGCTTCTGTTGAACAAGCTATCACTTCAGAGGAGGAGGAAGATACATCACCAAATATTGTCATTATTCAAGGTAAGTTAGTATATAATTTGTTACTAATTCAACATTTCATCCTTTCATTTTACTGATTCATTTTGATAATGTGCATTTATACATAAGAGAGCAGAAATGTAAAAGCTTAAATCAAAGGTTTACAATAAATCTCTTAAGATCTGGGGGGTGGTGGAATGTACTGTAGACCTTTATTATTTGTTGTTTTTCAGACTTTTTAGATTCAGTGTTTATCTATCAGTAAAACTTATATATTTTTCTATTTTTTTCTGGTCTGAAATGTGAGAGACAAGCCAAGACATTACATGTGACAAAATGTTAAAACGTTTCCTCATACATCTGGATTGTAATCAATTTATGGCCCAAATTTCTTGTATTTTAACCGTCAGGAGCCTGAGGCATTTTACGGCATTAGAGATGTTTTGCCACCCTGACATTTGTGCTTATTTCACTCTATTATAACATATTAAGGGCAGGTCCATAAAGCACAAAGTTAGAAAACTCAGTCTCACATCACCAGCATTGAGCTGAATCTTTCAAACCAAAACAGTATAATCCTAAATTGAAGAACAACCTGAAGAATCTTTTTTTTTTTTTTTTTTTTTTTTATTAGCCCTTAAAAATTTGAAAATGGTTAATCAGTGTCATTTCTTTATGCGTGTGTTTGTCTTCATGGATCCCAGCAATAAAACTTTTTGAAAACTTTATCCTTTTCTTCTCCAACAATCCATGCAGGACAATGGCATCTGCTTTAAAGCTGCTTTAGGATACCTGGAAAAAGGCAATCTGACTTGTTCAGCCTTTAAATTTCACAATTTCAAGTAGTTCAGGTACTCTCTTTGTGTTATCTCAAAATAATCAATCTGATACAGCTTTATTATTGTCAACACAGCTCTTGAGAATTTTTCACTGAATTCATTGTAAAAGTCTGACATGGCAATCAGGAAGAAGTGATTCTTCACACAAGCATTTGCACTTTTGTTTTTTCACACAAGAAACGTAACATGAGTGTTTCCATTTTAAATTACTGAGGAAAGCAAGTTATTAATCAAACATATTAAATCATGTTTGATTAAATGGTAAATGGTTTCATTTACTGACCTACAGTTAAGTATTAAGTTTCCAGTAATCACAGAAGATCCATGCACCACAACGAATATACCTTTTTTATTATTATTATTTTACGTGGCTGTGTTTGTCTTAACATGTGGCACCCTCTGTATAAAGCTTATAGTCATTTACTAAACTCATAACATTCAAAACTGTTTTATATAGCTTTTGAGCTGAATAATTGGCATGTTGTTAAACAACAGTATAATCCACTGAACACTGTACTTCTATACAGGGACGGTTCTAGACCACAGTAACTGGGGGGGCCAGACAGGGGCCACTTGAGATTTTAAGGGGCACAATTTTAAAATTCATAATAACCTACTAGTAATATTCATTCAGTCATTTTTCACCATGTCATGTATCACTGCAATCTCTAGAAGTAATCTATAACAATTTCAACTCAAATTAATGTTTCATCAGGTTTCATTTATATGACAAATCATTTTGTATCGTAGTGTCAGGGGCGTCATGTAATCATTATTTTTGAGGGGGCACGAGTGAAGGGTTATACCACTGTATACCACTGTATAACTGATATAGGCTTATGTCCCTACTGAGAAAAAATAATATAAAATATAACCATCACAGAAAATTTTAATGGTTTCCACTACAAAAATCATTACAAACCATCAACTTTTAACCATTAGAAAATGGTTTTCTGTAGTGTCTTTTGGGACCTATTCCATTAGGATTTATTGGTTTTAACAAGCCACCAATAGAAGGTGACCAATTACCAGTAGATACCAACAGGGTCCATTACAGTTTCCAGTAAAACCAATACAAGTCCCATTATATCTGTAACGGGGCTGGCAAGACGTGAGACATGCGGATCCATGTGCAAGCTTTTATTTAAAGGCATGGTCATAAATACAGGCAGGGTCGAAACAATGGCAAACAGGTATGGCAGGGACAAGACAAAGAGTAATCCTAGGACAAGCGTGGGTCGACGATCGGCGAACAGTCTCCAAAGGGGCTAGACAAGAGAGGTAATCCAAAACATAAGCAATAGTCCAGGCAGGGGAAAACGCAATCCGAAACAGGCAAGACAAGGCAAGACTAGGAAACTAACAGGGCTCTGTAGAGTAGCTAACAACTAGAACAGTGATAAATGCATACAATACTCGGCAGTGAGGGAGAGAAAGTCCATGGCTTAAGTAGGGTGTGTGATCAGTGCAATCAGCTGTGTGTGCAATCAGTGCAATGGATGATGGGAAATTGAGTCCAGTGTGATGTGTGCTGTGAGAGTCAATGTGGTGAGCGAGTGACCTCTGTTGGTGAGTGAACGGAAGTTCATAGACCGGATTCGTGACAATAACCAGTAAAACCATTACTAATTTTGTAATGGTGTCTATTGTTTTGTTTTTTGTTTTATTCATTTTTTTTTTTTTTAATTCGATAAATCCCCAAAATATATTATGAAATATCTCGATTCTCAAATATGTGTAAGTAAATGCATTTTGCACCTTTATAGATTAGCTACTATATGTTAGTTGATCTATAATGGGCGATGGGCAAAGTAGCCTAATACTGTAATCTATTAACTATGCATAAAAGTCCGTCTTTTTACTTAAGTACCAGATATGGGTGTCATACCATAAGATACTTTTAATACAACTGAATGTGAATTTAAAAAAAACATTGTAAGTTACTAATTAGCATAAAACTTTCATTGCACAAAAAAAGAACATTTTCACTTCAGTCCAGCGAGTTCAAGCACTCTCATAATAATCTCTAAAGCTGTTTACACTGTGAAATTTAATATCTTACTACTTACAATTCGTACATCTTCACTTTGTTGTTTCTTATGAGAGAATTAGTCAGACAATTCAGTCAGCGTGCGCGCGCGGTGACGAAACAGTGTGTTTCAGCGATGACTCATCTGAACACCTCTGATTGGTCCTTGCATTCATAAGCTCAACAGAATCGTATGTGATTGGTTATAATGCGCAGTGCTTTAAAAACGCGTCTGCCTCTGGCTCTGTGCCAGCCAGCGAACGCAGATTTGAATTTAGCTGCTGGTGATGTTTGTTTTTCTTTTTTATATATAGTTTACAAACTGGCATTTCACTACAAATTGTTTGCTGTGATATGATTCCAAATTTAGGGGGGGCAAAGGTGGGGCCAAGCTTGTTGACAGGGGGGCACCCCCAGAACCGCCCCTGCTTCTATAGTATCCCTCACAGCCTCAGTTTCATGTCTGTCAAACAATGGTAGTATAAGACCAAAGCAATTAAAAAGCTCCGTTTCTCAAAATTAATTTACCTCCTAGTCTCTACTCATGAATTCACAGACTGATTCAACATTAAATTGATTGATTGATTGATTGATTGATTGGCAGTAAGGGTAACCAAAT
Organism: Onychostoma macrolepis; assembly: GCF_012432095.1. Lineage (NCBI taxonomy): Eukaryota > Metazoa > Chordata > Actinopteri > Cypriniformes > Cyprinidae > Onychostoma > Onychostoma macrolepis. Next base: position 2,275,211 of record NC_081160.1, on the reverse strand, counting down.
ATCAAAAAACATAAAAACAAAAATGAAGACTGTGCAGGTTGTGGTGTTGTAGACCTTCATTGTTTGTTATATTTGAGATAAGATTACATTTTCACTGCAACCATTGCACCTATGGAATGAACCCATAAAACTTGGAAACACTGTGTGTGTGTGTGTGTGTGTGTGTGTGTGTGTGTGTGTGTCTGGTATGAGAGACCAAGCATCTGTTGTCAGATAGTACAGTACTGAAATAACAGGTTACTGGAAAAATGTTCAACTATTTTTCCATTACCCATAATCTTTAGTATGAATTAGTATTATTCACAATCACTATTGTAACATTTAGTATTTTCAATGTGACATTTTTCTTTTTATTCTAGTCTGGTCTGATGTTTTCCAAGATGACACTAAATGTGAAATTACTACTTCAGACAAAACTGAAATTATATACTAATGAGCACAGAATCTTAAACTGAATAACAACTCAAACTTTTTTTTTTTTGCACTAAAATGTTTAAGAAGTGTTTCATAGTAGTTAAACCGATTGCAGTGTAATTTCATTATGCACATTGTGCACTGCTATAAAAATGCAAATATTTAAAGACTTTTTCCTTTTCCTTTAGTCCAATAGTCTATGAAGGACGATGGCATCTGTATCAGAGCTACTTTATAAAACTCTAGATGACCTGGAACAAGGCGATCTGAAGAGATTTAGGAGTCTCTTGAAACAAGATAAGCGCATTGGAGCTGGAAAACTGCAGAATGCTGATGCCACTGACATAGTGGATATGATGGTGGACAGTTATGGACCAGAAGAAGCTGTGAAGATCACCCTGAACATCCTGAGTAGGATAAACCAGAACCACCTGGCTGAAGAGTTACAGAACAAGTACACAGAAGGTAATATAGCACAGAAAATGAAAGGCAGCATAGATTGATTAAAAACGATTAGAAAATATTTTTTTGAAAGTATTTTCAAGGCAGAATTTATTTTAGTAAAAGTAGTTAAAATATTGTAAAATATTAGAATTTTAAATAAATCTTTTCTATTTGAATATCATTAATTATGTTCATGTGATGGTAAAATGTTCACAGCTGAATTGTCAGCATCATTACTCAAGTCTTCAGTGTCATATTGTCATTCAGAAATCATTCTGATATGCTGATTTGTTGCTCACGAAACATTTCTGATTATTATCAGTGTTGTTGACAGTAGTGCTGCTTAATGTAGTGTGGAAACCATGGTGCAGAGCTCTCATTCTTTTCTTTTTTTCCTCTTCACAGTGCAAAAATCATTAGAAGCGGCTGAGAAACACACAAGAAAACAAGGTTAATTAACCATACACATGTCCTACAGTGGGATCAGAAAACATTTTATCATGTGTGATGTACATTGATCTCAGTACAAAATATAATTGCTTTCAGTACTATGAATTTAAATACCATATGTCTGCAACAGTTGATTTGATAATCATGCCAATATGAAAATAATTAATTTTCTAGTGTTGTTTGTTCCCACCTTTTCGTGTTTATATATACTGTATATATATATATAATTTTTTTTTTTTTCATAACAGATGATTTCTGGCTGCAAGAATTCTTGAAAACTCACAAAATGAACATGAAGGAGAAAGTAGAACACATTTTTGATAATAAAAAGGAAAAGGAAGTACATCTCAAGGATATTTACACAGAACTCTTTATTACGCAGGGGGATATTAAAGAAGTTAATAATGAACATGAGTTTCAGCAGATTGATAATGCTTTCAAAATCTGTAAATCACAGGACAGGCCAATCAAATACAATGATGTATTTAGTCTGAACAAAAATAAGAAGAAAAAGTTTGTACTGACCAAAGGCATTGCTGGCATTGGAAAAACCATTTCAGTGCACAAGTTCATTTTGGACTGGGCAGAAGGAAAAGCCAATGAAGATATAGAGTGTGTGTTTCTGCTTCCATTCCGAAAGATTAACTGCATTAAAGACAGAGAGATCTGTCTGCATCAGTTTCTACAAAGATTTAATCCTGAGCTGAAGGACCTGGAAACAACAAGGATAAATAAGATATATAGTTGTAAGCTTGCGTTTGTCTTTGATGGACTGGATGAGAGTCGACTGACTCTGGATTTTGACAGTGGAATGGCGACGAGTGTTAAGGAGCGATCATCTGTGGATGAACTGTTTACAAGTCTGGTGAATGGGACTCTGCTTCCATCAGCGCTCGTCTGGGTGACATCACGACCAGCAGCAGCCAATCAGATTCCTCCTGAGTATGTCGGGTTGTTCACAGAGGTGCGAGGATTCACTGACCAGCAGAAGGAGGAGTACTTCAGAAAGAGAATCAAAGATGAGACTCAGGCCTCCAGAATCATCTCACACATTAAGAAATCTCGCAGTCTCTACATCATGTGCTACATTCCTGTTTTCTGTTGGATCACAGCCACTGTTCTTCAGGACATCCTAATTGGGAATAATGCAGAGACCATCAACACAACACTCACTGAAATGTACATCCACTTCCTTCTGATACAGATGAACATGAAGAGCCAGAAGCATGACAGAAAAACAGAGAGAGAACGTACTAAGCTCTTAGATTCCAATAAAACAATGATTTTAAAGTTAGCTAAGCTAGCATTTGAACAACTAAAGAAGGAAAATATAGTGTTCTACGAGGAAGATCTGAAAGCATGTGGTATTAATTTGAGTGAAGACTTTGAGTCCACGGGAATGCTTACTGAGATCTTTCAGCAAGAAGCTGGACTTCATGAGATGAAGGTCTTCTGCTTCGTACATCTGAGTGTCCAAGAGTTCCTCGCTGCAGTGCATGTCTTCCTCTGCTTCCTGGATAAGAACATAGAGGAGCTTCAGTTTTTCTTTGAAGAAACGCAAAACAGAGTCTGGCACAAACGTTTGTTTCTCCGTAAGTCTAAAAGACATAAAATACAGAAAAATATTCAGATGCATGATTTGCTAAATAAGGCTGTCAAGAAAGCAATGCAAAGTCAGAAAGGACATTTAGACCTCTTTTTGCGGTTTCTGATGGGCATTTCACTGGAATCCAGTCAGAAACTGCTCAAAGGCCTGCTCTCACATACTGAAGACAGCAAAGACAGCATTATAAAAACAACTGAGCACGTAAGAGAATTATTACAACAAGACATCTCACCTGAAACCTCAGTAAACCTGTTTTACTGTTTACTGGAGCTCAATGACCATACATTATATATGCAAATCCAAAAGAACCTCAGAACACTTGAGAACATTCTCTCACCTTCCATGTGTTCACTGCTGGCCTACGTTCTGCTGATGTCAGAGGAGGTGCTGGATGAGTTCAACCTATTTCAGTACAGCTTACAGGGACACCCCAGGAGACTCCTCCCAGCTGTGAGATGCTGCAGAAAAGCAGTGTGAGTAACTTGCTGACATTTGTTTGAGTTTTTAGCTCTAAAAATCAATTTCAGTGTAAAATGCAGTCTGAAGTCTCTCACTTTTACTGATTTTGGAGATTAAAATATGTATTTATTTAACTAGTTTCTTATTAGCATGCATATTACTAGCATATTGGATGTCTTTATTCTGCATGACCATATTCTACATCCCTTAACCTGACCCCACATCTAAACTTAACAACTACCTTACTGACTATATACAGTAGTTTATTGTGTGTACACTCTTAGTTAAAAATGAATGGGTTCCCTAATCTAAAGTGTTACCACTAATACATTAACTGTTTCTATATGCATAAATTAACATTAACAAAGATTAAGTAATGCTGAACAGATGTGTTGTTCATTGTTAGTTTATGTTAACTAATACATTAACTAGCATTAACTAATTAAGATTAATATGAAGAGATGCACTAGTATATCTGTAAATTAACTAATCCTGAACAGTGGCATTGTTCATAGTTAGTTAATGCATTAGTTAACATGAACTAACAAATTAGTGTATGCATAGGTTAACATTAGCAATGATTAATTAATGCTGAATAGATGTGTTGTTCATTGTTAGTTCATTGTATGTTAACTAATGCATTAACTAATATTAACAGAACCTTATTGTAAAGTGCTTCGAATATTTAGAAACAACATGGTTCATACAAAATAAACACTAAAATATGCTGTGGACAAATATGCTGTTTTTGCAGACTCTTATTTTGTGATCTCGATGAGACTTGCTGTGAAACTGTGACTTTGGCACTGCAGATACCAAACTCACCCATGATAGAGCTGGACATGAGTGGCAATGACCTGCTGGATTCAGGAGTGAAGCATCTCTCTGATGGACTGAAGAGCCCAAACTGTCAACTGGAGAAACTGAGGTTTGAGAATCAGATGTATTTTATATGTTGATTTGATACACATAAGGTTTCATCACCCAAGTTATTCAATGGAATTATGTTTTATAAAACTGATAGTTTTGTTTCTTAATTGGTGATTGTCTGAGCTGCATTTGAAGCTGTTGTAAAATAATGCACACCTGTGGCCTCATTCAGTATTACTGTGTCACTCCATGTGTCCAGTCTGGTCTCATGTTCATACGTAGGTATTAATACGTAACATTTACAAGCACAAAACATACATTTATGCATGTTTTTATTGATGCTAAAACGTACAATTTAGACGTATTTCAACGTTTAAAACGTACAAATTGATACGTATTTTTAGCTAAAAAAACGTACAAATATTTACGTATCTTTTATATCATTAAGATATTCGTACCAATGCATTTTTATCATTTTATCAATAAGCGATTTAGATTTTAGACCCCTTAACCTACCCCTAAACCTACCCATTTTACAGTGAATATGCATTTTTATCATTTTATTAATAAGCAATTTAGATTTTAGACCCCTTAACCTACCCCCAAACCTTAACCTACCCATTTTATAGCGAATATAAAAGGATATAATACGCAATTGACCGAAACATGCAGGAAAATAACAATTTTAGTAACAATATAGCATTAAAAAAATGTAATAGACGCTAATCCCACTCCTACATCTAAACCTAAACATGGCTATTTCTGTACAGTATAAGAAAAACATGACAGACAGAAAAATGCAATTACAATCGTTTATTTATTGCAAAAATGTCAAAAGCACTACCAAAAGTAATCCAAATGACGATGCGTTGCAGCCGCAGTCCTCTCTGGTGGAATACAGTAGGTTTGTGTGAGGTGCAGAGTAGAATTGATGTTGTTAATCGCTGAAAATATTATACAGATTATTTTCCTGACCCTCTCGCTCTCAGTGAACTCGTTAAGGCGTGCGCGTGCTCACACCTTTCAAACACACACCTCACCAGAAACACGGCATGTCGCAATCTGTGACGAATGCAGGCGAGAGCCAATGAGCATTCGATTTTCCTGCAGTAAAACCTGTCGTTTGAAGCGGCAACATTTGAATTTATAACAAACGCTTCAGTCAACGCAGGCTTTGTTTACAGTCGCTGGACTTGCTGCTCGGGATGGAGATGATGATCGCCGAATAAAGGCTTGGATTTGTGTCTGTTCCTCGCAGTCGCATGGATTCTGAAGATCTGGATTACAGCGCACAAATAAAATGGTTTCATTTCGTAATTACACTGAACAAAATGATAAACGCAACACTTTTGTTTTTGCCCCCATTTTTCATGAGCTGAACTCAAAGATCTAAGACTTTTTCTATGTACATAAAAGGCCTATTTATCTCAAATATTGTTCACAAATCTGTCTAAATCTGTGTTAGTGAGCACTTCTCCTTTGCCGAGATACTCCATCCACCTCACAGGTGTGGCATATCAAGATGCTGATTAAACGGCATGATTATTGCACAGGTGTGCCTTAGGCTGGCCACAATAAAAGGCCACTCTAAAAAAGTAATTAGTTATAGTTACTAGTTACTTCTCACAAATAGTAACTGAGTTAGTAACTGAGTTACATCATTATAAAAGTAACTAATTACCAGGGAAAGTAACTATTGCGTTACTTTAAAAAAAAAAATGTTCAAATGTCAAATACCTTTGGATGCCCCCAATATTAAATATGTTAAATTAATGAAATGGACACTAAAAAGAATAAATTATTATTATAAAACATTGTACATTAATCTACAGTATTTATCTACTGACACTTAGTATCAGTCAGTCAAGCATTATAATATAATGTTATGATAATTTAATATTATATGATGATAGAACTTTAGTAATTAGAATAACCAAGTATGAATGCATATTTGTCATCAATATAAAACGTGCTAAGGATTAATGAGCTGCTGGGTTCATGAATATTAATCACGTTGTCTGCGTTCGCTCGAATTGATTTGCTGAAATCAAAACAGGGACGATAATAGGTGAGCGCCAGCCAATGAGATTGTCGTTTGCGCATTAGTTCTGCCCACTACCAGAGAAACCGGCAGTTCTTAAAAGCTGAAGAATTCCAAAGAATCTCCGTTATTTTGACAGGAAAATACACAAAGAATATCGTTTACATGTAGCGCATCACTTCTGCATGTTATGAAAGACTCTCTTGCTCTGTATCTTTCTTTGCGTGCTTGTATGTGAGAGAAAGCGCCGTGCGCCTTCACACTTGAGTTTATGGTACGTCAAATACAGCTACACTGCGCATCCTTTCAGATGAACTGAAAAATTAAATTCTAATAATATAATATAGTAATGCCACATTTTATTGTCAGTAACGGTAACGGCGTTGTAACGGGGGAAATAGTAATTCGTTTGATTACTCGTTACTGAAAAAAATAACGCCGTTAGTAACGCCGTTATTCCCATCACTGATTGTCAGTCACAGCATGTCGGAGAAAACGCTTTTTGTGTCCCATGGCAAACAAAGTAAACATTACATGACAAGTAAAGGTTAAACGATTGCAGAAATGTTATTAATTTTGAGGGTTTAAAGTGAAGTCTTGTTTAACATTATGTAGGCCTATTCTTGAAACAAGCTGGCAGAAATCACACAGAACAGAACGAAATGTTATCATTTCATATTAAGTAAACGAGTAAACGTTTGAAAACAAGGTAATTGATATGACGACTAAAAACAACTAATAATAAAATTAATGCCGCGATTTCAATATTCATAAGGATTCATTTTTAGATGTCGTCAATACGTCAGTTTTGAACGTTTAAATTCTGAAAATACGTAAGTATTTGTAAGTTTAGATGCTGTAAATATGTCAGTATTGTACGTTTTAGTGACTGTAAAAATGTAAGTAAATGTACGTTTTATAGAACCACATTTTACATAAAATACATACAAATTATCATGAGATCACGTTGATGTGTCTGTTTCTTAGCAATCATTCTTGTAAACATTGCAGAAGAACTACTGGTCACACTTTATTTTAAAGTGCAATTTCTATAAACAAACCATTAACTGAGAGTTTTGCCTCAAACTCCTAATTTGGATTTAAACATGGTTAAATCACGCTGTAAAGTGAAACATCAACAGGTTGTTGGCGTCCTCTGCAGGTATTGGTTATACAACATAATGCACTTAAGTTGGTTATGTTCCTATTATATATAGGCATATTGCATTGTGTATTTTAACAGTGTTGTTCAATAAAACCATGTAATTACTTGGTTTTGATACTTTATTTGAACCAATTATTATTGCCTCATCATTAGTTTATATATAAATATAGTCATATTAAAACCTGTTTTTCCACTTAGGTCTATTTGTATTACTAAAAAATATCAGATTACTCCGTTGTCAAAATAATCAGTAGATTACTTTATTACCAAAATAATCGTTGGTTAGATTAGTGAAAACATTTAAAAATACAACCGCTTTGTTTTGCATTTTGTGATTAAAAGACAAATATATTGTCATTGAGAATTTCTTAAAAATAGTATTAAAATATTGTCTCGTTCTTGTGAACCAAGTAACTGTAGTTTGTCTTATCTCATGAGCTAAGTGTATTGTCACACCCCTTGTGTCTATGAGTGTGATATAGCTTATAATTTCCAAATGTATGATATACTGTAGCTTTCATTCTTCAGGTCAGTCATATATTCATGAAAAAAAAAATAGTTTGAATAAGGAAAGCGATAACTTTGTCATAGTATGCTTTCAAATGTTGTTGTTTTTTTTTTTTTTTTTGCTGGGTGTTTGTTCTATGAAATCTTGCATGAAATCTTGCCAGCTATATGTAGTAACCATTTTATAAAAGTAATAAGCACCATGAAGCTGTAGTTTACATGGATTTATAGCAGGGGTTCCCAAACTTTTCCATTCCAAGACCCACCTAGACAAGTATAATCTATTTTGAGACCCACCAAAATATTTGAGATAAAAAAAAAAAAACAATTGACATTGCTTTAAGCTTATTCTTAATTAAAAATTTAATATGGCGGAAATTAAAGGGGTCATTTGTTGCCATTTCAAGTTTTCCTTTCTCTTTGGAGTGTTACAAGCTGATTGTGCATAGATAAGATCCCTAAAGTTGCAAAGACTAAAGTCTCAAAATCAAAGAGATATTCTTTATAAAAGTTAAGACTCTGCCACGCCCCCCTAAAACGGCTCATTCAAACACGCCCCCACATGTCTACGTCACGATGTGGAAATATTTGCGTAATGCCGCCCCAAATGTGCATGCAAAGAAAGAAGGCGTGGTTTCAGTAACCGCAGCAGTGTTGATGCAGCCATGTTAGGGAGACGCCGTGTGTTTCTATGTGAAAGCAAAAGCACTTTATTTGGCCTTCCGAAAGTAGATGCAATTAGGAATCATTAAGATTATTATAAGGATATTTGGAGTAGGGGTGTGCGATATGCGATAAAAATGTCTCCACGATCTGCTTTTGAAGAAATATCGTAGTATCGTGCTACAGCGCATATTCTACCACATGCATTCATATCAGTGTTAACTCAGCGGTAGAGTTACTCTCTCATTATCTGCATGTGCTTTTAAATGTTTCATTCGCGCGCTGGTCTGACGTGTGCTTTTTCTGAGTGCCACATACACCCGAAGCGCGTGCGCTAAAGCCTGTCAAACAGCGCCTGTTTACTGAACTAAGTTATCTTTTGCGCTAATACTGTCAAAACACACAAGGTCTACATAGCCCCTTTTGCACCGCTTTAGTTCCAGAACTAAAAGTACAGTACTAAATTACTGGGACGATTTTGCGCGAACTATTTCCCAGTACCATTTAAAGGGTTGCATTCGCACCGACAGTGGGTACTAAGAAGTGATGTAAGCCAGTCGACAGCGACTTCATTTGTGCGCGTCGTTCAACAACGAAAACAAAGAAGAACAACGTTAACAACAGGAGGATGGAGGACGCAGTGATCAGAGCTGTGTTTTTGTTGTGTCTTGCGGGGTTCACAATAATGGACATAACTTATACGTCAAGCAACTGAAAGATCGGAAAGGTGTTCAAAAGTGCCTGCACTTCAGCGTCCGTCCATCTATCGCTGTTCTCCATTCTTGCGAAATATAAGTTGATGCGATGTTTACACAGTATGTGTTAACACCGCGTTTTAAATCATGGCGGGTGAGGGCGTTTTCGTACGCGTTTAGCCAATCAGCGTACACTTACGTCACGATAGTTCCTATGGAACTGTTTTAGACCCTACTCTGAAGTAGGAGCTAATTAGTTCCTCCAAACGGAGTTCCGGGAACTAAAACAGTTCCTAGTTCCCGCAGTGCAAACACGCCAAAAAGTGGGTAGTTCCACAATTAGTTTGGGTACTATGAAAAGGTTTCTGCGGTGCGAAAGGGCCTTATAGACTCAGTTGGTTATGTCTAAAATGAAACTAAACAGTTGAGAGAAAAACGTGTACGTGCCTGTGTATTTAATGTGTGCAGGTCTTAAAGAGACTGTATGCCAATTAAACATGCAGCCGACTGTCATTAAAGGGATAGATCACCCTCAAATTAAATTTCTGTCATTATTTACTCACTGTCATGTTGTCCCGAACCTGTATTAATTTTTTTTCTTGTGCTGAACACAAAAGAAGATTATTTTGAATAATGTGGGTAACCAAACAGTTGCTGGTCCACATTGAATTTGATAGTAGGGAAAAAAAATACTATGGAATCACTGTGGACCAGCAACTGTTTGGTTTTCCATGTTCCTCAAAATAGCATTTATGTTCAGCAGAAGAAAGAAACTCATTCAGGTTTAAAACAACTTTTGAGTGAGTTATGGTGGTATAAAAATAAAACACTCTGACAGAATTGACAGACAGATGACAGAATTTATTAATTTTTTTGGGTGAACTATTCCTTTAACGTTAATAAAACAACAAAACACAAAGAGAAAAATCACTCAATGCTCTTGACTGAAGAACTTTAATACAGTTGCTTTAGGAATCAGTCTATATAGAGTTTTATTTTTATTTGTTCGTTCAATTTCTTGAATGCTCCTGCTAAATACACCTATTGTACCTGAAAATAAAACACTGTTTGTTTTATTTGTATATTACGTGTGGTTGTAATGTGTATCTTTTTTATTATTTTATCTTTGTTATTAAAAAATAAGAACAAAGATTTTTATCTTCGCCCACTTTGGCCTAAATATCTGCCTTTTTTTCCCTTTTTTTTTGGTTGCCTTGAAAGGCTTTGTCTTTATAATAGGGAAATTAGTTTGGCTGTAATGCTCAGACAACTTGCAAAATAATAAAACCAACATGACAAAGAATCATGATAAAATCGTGAATCGTGATATTTAAAAAAAAAAAACGTGATATGATATTTATTCCATATCGCCCACACCTACTTTGGAGATCTTGCCATCTTTACACTGCAAAGGTGTAACATCATGTACACGTATTTAAACAAAACTGCATAATGTAAATAGCCAATAATAATAATTAAAAAAACTTATTAAAGGGTAAAGCTGCAATTGTCAGTCCTCTGCCATGTGTTCCCGCCTCTTGTTTCCTTATTTGGTCATGTTCCTGTCCTTGTTAAGTGTGATTATTAGTTAAGTCTTGTCCAGCTGTGTTTTAGTCATTATCAGTAATTGTCATGTGTATTTAGTTCCTGCCTGTTTAGTTAGTTTGCATCTGGTCTACTCGTTTTTCCCTGGTGATCCTGTCTGTGTTAACCTTGCCTTGTCTTGCCCTGCCCTGATGTCGTCATTTAAAGACTATTATTTTGAAGTTTATCCTCGTCTGCGTGTTCCTCGTTCCTCCCTGCTGTGTGCACTGTGACACCAATGTCATGAAAAAAATCATTGTTTCTGATTATCCATCTTCCTGATATCAATGACCATTAATGTCGATTCAATCAAGACTTCACATATTGTTATACCCATACAGTTATTCAAACTGGGAATAAATGACGTAAAGAAAGAAGCGCTACACAGTCTAAAACAGTTATGCACTTAGTTATGCATTTTTGCAAAAACTCTCTTCATAATTACTGAATCTGTCTACAATCAATCTCTTTTCTGCAGTTTGTTAACCATGCTGATGAGAGAATTTGTGAATGCTAGAAAGTAGAAAAACTCATTGTCCTGATTCAGTGTCTAATGTCAGATAAGATGTTTTCAATATATATGTCAGTCCTGTCTTGTGTTTCCCCTCCTCTCGTACCCATATTTGGTTTGTTCCTGTTCCTGTGATTTATTAGTTGATTAGTTTCCTTCCGTGTTTGATTGTTCCCCACCTGTTTCAGTTCTCCTCGTCAGATTTCCTTATGTTTATAAGCCCTGTGTTTCCCTGTCTCCACGTCGGTTGTTAATTGTCGTTTGGTGTCCTGCCTTCCTGTGTTCCTGCAGTTTAAAATAAAGTCTCTGTTTGGAAAAACTCCTGGTCCCCGCGTTTCCCTGGCTCCAGCAGGACCGTGACAGAACAACCGACCCTAAAAACCGTAACCTCTTCCGTTTTTTTCCCCATTTTGTTTTCCTACGTTTTGTCAGTTTTTTGTTGTTCCTGTTTTTTGTTTCCTGCGGTCTTCGCCCTTGCCCAACGGGATCTCCCATTCTATGAGTATGCGGCCACGAAGGCCCGCCGCCGTCTGCGGCTCCCTTTCACCAGCCGCCGTTCGCGGCCAACGCAAACCTGCCGCCGTTCGCGGCCCACGAAAGCCCGCCGCCGTCCGCGGCTCCCGCTTACCAGCCGCCGTTCGCGGGCAACGCAAGCCCGCTGCTGTTCGCGGCCCACGAAAGCCCGCCGCGGTCCGAGGCTCCCTTTCACCTGCCGTCATTGGCGGCTCACAAAGGCCAGCTACCGTCCACTGCTCTCCCTAGCCCACCGTCAGCAGGTAAATTCACGCCGCCGTTCGCGGTCCAGGCAAGCCCACCAGTGCCTGCCCCTCGCAAGTACCCGCCAGTGCCTGCCCCTCGCAAGTACCCGCCAGTGCCTGCCCCTCGCAAGTGCCCGCCAGTGCCTGCCCCTCGCAAGTGCCCGCCAGTGCCTGCCCCTCGCAAGTGCCCGCCAGTGCCTGCTCCTCACAAGAGCCCTCCTACGTCTCCGCTGGTCCCGTCCAGATCTCCGTCGTTCCTGCTGGTCCCGTCCAGCCCTCCTACATCTCCGCTGGTCCCAACCAGCACCGCGCTTCCAGAGAGCCCCCCAGTGCCTGCTCCACAAAGGCGTCCCCAAGAGTCTCCGCTGGTCCCGTCCAGCTCCATGCTGCCTGAGCGCCCCCCAGTGCCTGCGCCACGAGGGCGCTCCCAAGAGTCCGCTTCCCCTGAACCCCTGCCCAAGACCACCTCTAATTTCCTCAGGAAAAATTTTTTTTGGGGGGGGGGGTAGTAGGGCTCCTGCCAGACAGGCCGAGGTGGGGGCTGGTGCCGAGGTCTCGGAGGCAGATCCGCCATGGCCGCCGGACTCCCCTGATCCACCATGGCCGCCAGACTCCCCTGATCCACCGGAATGGGCGCCGCCCTGGAGGCCGTCTGTGTCTCCTGTTCCTTAGAGGCCTCCAGAGCGCCCACCCCCCAGGCGCGAGGGGGGAGTAATGTCTTGTGTTTCCCCTCCTCTCATACCCATATTTGGTTTGTTCCTGTTCCTGTGATTATTAGTTGATTAGTCTCCTTCCGTGTTTGATTGTTCCCCACCTGTTTCAGTTCTCCTCATCTGATTTCCTTATGTTTATAAGCCCTGTGTTTCCCTGTCTCCACGTCGGTTGTTAATTGTCGTTTGGTGTCCTGTCTTCCTGTGTTCCTGCAGTTTAAAATAAAGTCTCTGTTTGGAAAAACTCCTGGTCCCCTTGTTTCCCTGGCTCCAGCAGGACCGTGACAATATGCCAGTGTCATTTATTCTATAATAATTTAAACCTTCTTGTGAAAATTAAAAGAATTACTTCAGGAAAAAAAAGAACTTTCCTGTCCTGTCAGGCGTTATACTGTACTCATAACACATACTCTTCAGTTGCACTCACAAATGCGGCAACATGCACTATATATCACTTCATTATAAATAAAGCACAAAAGAAATTGAGAGTCATAGTTATGTTGTCAATTAGTGAATCATGAAATTACCAAAAAGTACCAATACATTACAGTTCCATATGTTTCATTAACAGTTCATTTTAGTATTGTGTATTCCGCATTGAAACTGTTGGTTCCAAAACACAAAATAACATTATATTTTCAGTTTTTGTTGTTTAGTATATTTTATTTGTGGTGGCTCATACCAACCTATTGTATTTACAAAAACTAGTTTGGGACTATTTTTGTTTATTCATTAGTATTAGTCATATTCTTTATTCTCATATTCTCGACATGTCTACTGTTAAATGAAGTAAGTCTTACCGAAAACAAATATTCTGTGATAAAGTAATCTGTATGAAACCAAGGACATGTCCAGTTTTTCCGTCTGGTCTCATTATTTCTTATTAGGTCACGCCCACGCGCTGTTCGAGCTATTGTTATTACAAATCTCCACGCGAGCCACGCAGCATGTAAACGCCCACACCACCGTAAACAAAGCAGCAACATGCAGTGAGGAATAAGCCTTGTATTTACCTCAGAAACACGCTGAGAGGAAAAAGCCTTGTATTTACCCCCAGAACACGCGCTGAGAGGAAAAAGCTGTGTTTACCTCACAAACAGAACACGAGCGCAGCTGGAGCCGGCGGAGGAGGAGCTATTCTATACCGAGTAAGTAATGTTTCTTATTGGCATTCGATAATGTGTTGTTGTGACAAAGTTGAACACAATTAATAGTTGAACTTTTCCCAAACTATAACTCCATAATAAAATGTGTAAAATCGAGTGCAACATTTTGAAATATGATGTACCTTTCATTGCATTTAAATGTTGCACGACGTGAGGATAGTTATATGTTCTATGCTTTATTTATTTTGAATAGTAAAAATATGTAGGCCTATATATTATAATAAATATAATGTACTGTTTTTGCTGTACTTTGGATCAAATAAATGCAGGCTTGGTGAGCTGAAGACACTTCTTAAAAAAAAAACATTACAAATCTTAGTGTTTAAATAATTTGACTGGTAGTGTATGTATTGTCACCATGTTTGCTTTGTCTTTGTCCGTTCATTGTGTTGCTCACATCTGTTTTGTGTTTTCTCATGCAGTTTCTGCTGACTCCTGGGTTCCAGTTTCCTGCCACTGTTTTGGATATTTTGGATATTGCACCCACGATGTCTTCACTCTTCTGTTGTTTATTTGTTTGTTTGTTCCTAATAAACTGTTTAACTGCACTCATAAGTGAATCTCAAGTTATTTTGTGTGATAGTTATATGTATATACATTTCTTTTTTCCTCACATTCTTTCTTGTAACTCTTCTCTCTGAGTCACACACCTGACTCAATGGCTCATTATGGAGCTCATTATGCGGGCCTTTGTCTTCTCAGGTGTGAGTCACAGCATTATCCAGGATAGTTCACGCCCTCTCGCATAGACCCTTTCTACTCAAAAAATGACTTAGAAAATTTAAATCAATATATTGTTTTCTCTGAATGAGTGAGTTAGATTATTTTCAGATCATTTTGAAGCAAAAATTCTAGGCTACAAGATCCAGTTCTCAAAAGTCTTGTGAACAAATGTTCTGTATGTGTTTTATGGCCTTATTTCAGTTACTTTAAAATTGTAGTTTTTTTCTAACCACGCATAAACGTTGTTTTCTCAAAAACACAATCACGTACGTACATGCTGCTCACATATTATTGTAGCCCAGTTTGTGCTGAATACAGTGTTTTTAGACTTTAGCCATTAAAATGTTTATAAGCAACTGAAAAAAGCACAAATGTCAGGGCATGTCAAAACTTCTCCGGGGTCCCAAAACACCCTCAGACCCCAGAGGGTTAATATACCAACCTATTAAAGTACTGAAATCTGTTTTGTACCTTTGAAATACACTGATAACCACCAAATGCAGGTGGTGATGAGAAAGTCACATGACGAACCAGAGCCCATCACAAGCACCTTTTAAATAATAACATGTACAGAAGGTGCACAGTGTCATTCACACAAGCACTAAACACCATCATGGTGAGACTCATTAAACTGAAATCTGCAATAAACATTAATTTAACAACATTAGATGTAACATACAACCCTAATAAACATAACTGATAAGAAAAAAACGAAGAAACAACGTAGTTATTTCAAAGAAAAAACATCAAATTTGAAATGCAATGCAGGGAATTCTGGGAATGTCAGTTTACGGTTTTTCCCTGTAAATTTTACAGGAACTTACTGTTAACCATTTAACAGGATTTTACTGTAGCATTTTCACAGTTTTTTACAGTTAAAATCACAGTCATTTTTTACAGTGATATGTTGAATGGCTATAGTCAATGGTTAAATATTAGGAGGAAATTTTTTTATTGGGAAATCAGCATTAATTGGTATCAGTGATATCGCCCTTTAATCATAAAAAAACATGCCATTAAACAAACAAAATTTAAAAATATGGTCTTTGTTGTTGGTACATTCATTTGAAGATTGAATGTGAAATTATTACAATATAAAAGTATATTTAAAAACTTTAATGTTAGGTGGGATTAATCGCGATTAATTTCAGAAGAAATGTGTGATTAATTAGTTCATTTTTTTAATCGATTGAAAGCACTTAATTATTAATATACAACTAATATTAACTTTATTTATCCCACAGGGGAAACTGTTACTAATGATGGAAATAAACTGAAATATTATTGTAATCAACTGTCATCCATAGGCCTACATATTCATTTTAATAATCTTTATAATAATTCATATGATTTTACATGTGACCTGAGAAAATCATGTCTATTATTTTGGTTTGTGAGATCGGAGATTGTGCTGCACACGTATACAAACATTCAGGAGGACACAAACTTTTTGAGAACACTTCCCCGTGACTTTTATTAATAAAATAGATTAAATAGCTTACTGTAGAGATGCACAGATGCAGGTAGGCTAATTCACACAGGCAACTGTCACCTCTCTCTCTCTCTCTCTCTCTCTCGGTCAAATAATAATTCAAGTAGCTAAATGTTATAATTAATTAATTAATTCAAATGTGATCTTACAGCACTATTTCATCTTTTTCTGGTCTGAAGTGGGCAGAATGCTGAGCTAACGAGCCATAGCTTCGTGTCAGGTGGTTCTTGCCTTCATGTTGTGCATTAAAATCATCCAACGTACAGCTAGCCGTGCATTATCCCATATTCGATCTTTAGCAGCAGTTTTTTACGGCAATATTTAAATGACACCCTGGTCATTCTTGGTGTACCCAAAATGGTCCCACACTATTGACAGACATTTCTCTGGTGGAAATAAAGCTTCGCTGTTTGGTCCCTTTGTCACAGTTAATCTAATGCATGTAGTAGCTGCCGTGTTTCTGATAAACACATCATTTTAAGCTGGTGCACCGCTAGTGTAACTTTGTTTTCATTTTGCACAAGCTTCAACAGTTCCGTTTCATCTAACAGAAACACTTGGTTTAGCAGAACCTTTACGATTAATTAGCTGTGATGTTTTAAAATCGTTGCATCCCTAGATCGGAGGACTGGGATGGCAATGGCAGGACCTTAAATTTGCACTCAGTGACTGATTTTTGTGTTGATTTTGATGTTTCCCCAATAATTTTCCTGATGGAAGATCCAACCATGGCCCATTGTAAAATTTATAGCAGAGTCAGTCAGGTTTTTATTTTTTTATATATTGTTATTTGCTATAATCCATGATGCCATGTAATTAATGTCCAGGACCTCCAGCAGAAATATAGGCCCATTAAAGATCCAGCAGTATATTTCATTGTACACACAGGGTATTTTTCTAGCCCTGTGTGCACCAAACCCAGCTTGATTGTTTGCTGCTAAAAAGCTTTTTTGTTTTTGTTTTTGTTTCATCTGACCATAAAACCCAGTTCCTTTTAGTGTCTGGAAGATGAATGTGCTGGAGTTTTTATTTTGTATGAGAGCAGAGGATTTTTTCTCGAAACCCTCCCAAACAACATGTGGTGATGTACTGTAGGTACTGTTTAATAATTCATTTCTGCAATTCTCGAGCTGTGATCCTTGTAATCCTTGGCCAGTCAAACTTTCCTTCTGACTGTGCATTAGGACGATATAGACACATCTCCTCTTCCAGGCAGATTCATAAACTTTCCTGTTGATTGGAACTTCTTAATTATTGCCCTGATGGTGGAAATTGGAATTTTCATTACTGTAGCTATTTTCTTACAGACACTTTGTATTTTTTGAAAACTATATTCTTTGGTTTTATTTAATGTAAAGGATGATTAAAGGAATTTGGCTTTTGTGTTCCTCATATTTATAATCCTTTGGAATAGGAAGTCATGGCTGGACAATTTCACGTTCATAGTCACCCTGCTGTGCCCAACGTGTATTAGCGGAAAATGTGATTTGTCTCCCCACTTTCATTTGTTTTACTTGTTGAAAAGTTAGATTATGTGTTTTATTTACACATCAAAATGATAAACAATGCAGATTTATTTTCTGATTCTTTTATTGATCATATTTACCAAGGGTGGCAATAATTCTTAACAATTAGAAATTTCTCCATTACTACTTTATCTGGCAAATGGCTGTAAAGATAAACTGGAATTCACCTTTATTTTCAACAAAACATGTAGCTTTATTAAACGATAAAAGATACTGCAACTTTTGTCAATAAATAAAAATGGATGTATAATTATCCAGTTTTTGTTATTCTGTTCAGATTGTGGTCCTGTAAACTCACTGGTCAGTGCTGTGAGTTTGTGGCATCAGCTCTGCAATCATCAAACTCCCATCTGACAGAGCTGATCATAAGTGAGAATAAGCTGCAGGATTCAGGAGTGAAGCTGCTCTCTGATGGACTGAAGAGCCCAAACTGTCAGCTGGAGAAACTGAGGTTTGAGATTCAGGTGTATTTTTATTTGTTGATTTGATATATAAAAGGTATGCTTATCCAAATTAAACAACATATTGAATGTAATTATCTTGCCTATGAGTTTTGAAATAAAAGATGATGAAAGATTCAGCTGATTGTCTAATCTGAGCAATGTCTCCTAATATTACTACATCAATTACTTATGGGTTAAACCTCATTACTCATGGGTTAAACTGGAATAGAAAACATAAATTAGTCCAGTGGCAGATTTTGATTTTCTATAATCTTTTAATAGTCTTTAATACTCTGATGTTGTTTGGTCCTTTTAGACCAAGAAATTTTGTGATTTGAACTTTTAAAAGTTTTACTTCATTGGAATGGTATGAAAATGGTGAACACACACACACACACACAAAATGTGGACATGATTAAAAAAGGCTTATTTAAAAACAGTCATACTTGTGTTGTTCACAGTCAGAAATGACTGGCATAGATAGGAAATGAATGGGAAATGCCAAAAAATACGAAAGCAAATTTTTGGGGGAACAATATACAATTTGGTCAGCTTGCAGCCATCACTGACTCAGAAAAAAATGTTTATTAATAAATATTTAAATATTTCCTTGCTATTTTTTCTGACACATTCATAGCCATTACTTTTGCTAGTGCTCTGCAGCAATCTTTATTAAGTTATTAAATTAATATAAACAAACATGCAGTTAGTCAACTAATGGCTTAAATTAAGAATTTTTAGTTGGGGGTAACACTAGGTTTATTGTGCACTGTTACATTATTTATTTATTTTTTTAATTAAATAAAAATTATCATTTTCTCCATTGCTTTAAAGATAAGCTGATTTAAAAGAAATTACCTTTATGTTCAACAGAATATGTATCTTGCTAAAATGATAAAAGATACTGCAACTTTTGTTAATAAATAAAATTGGATATGTAATTATCCAGTTTTATATTATTCTGTTCAGTTTGTCAGACTGTAAACTCACTGGTCAGTGCTGTGAGTTTGTGGCATCAGCTCTACAATCATCAAACTCCCGTCTGATAGAGCTGAACATGAGTGAGAATGAGCTGAAGGACTCAGGAGTGAAGCTGCTCTCTGATGGACTGAAGAGCCCAAACTGTCAGCTGGAGAAACTGAGGTTTGAGAATCAGATGTGTTTTTATTTGTTGATTTGATATATAAAAGGTATGATCGAAATTAATCGCCAAAGTTTTGAAATTAAAAGGCAGATTCTGATTTTCTTTAATCTTTTAACCTGTTAGCCAGCACCCCCATATTGGAAATCACAGCTGAAAATGACCTACCTAATTTTAAATTATAACAGTTATAATATACAGTGTGCTACACACACAATTTTGGTATCTTTGGAAAGAAGACCCTTTGGGCTTTACTATCCAGAGTTGAAAATGCTCAAAAAGATAAAAAGTTATAGAGACTGAAGTGCCTTGAAAAAATTTGTACCACACTGAATTTTTGAATTTTTTTATTTCATATAAAAATACATGAAATAAGTCCTGGAGCGATCCAGAAATGTAATGGGTTGAAAGTCACATGTCTCATGAGTTTATATTTCAAATCTGAAGAAGATACCATGAAAAATGAGATTTTTCTGAGACTATATCTAGGATATTTACCAAATGTATTGAAGAGTTCTACAAACTATTTTAGTCAAATACATACCACTGCATGTTTTTCAATTATAAAATGATTATAGACAGAATATAAGTGACATCATATAAGTGATTTATTTAACCACTAAAAAATACAATAAGAATAATTTGAGTAATAAAAAGAAAGAAAGTGGAAAAAAATGGCTTTTTTTAGTAGTACATACTCTGATTGCCAGCCATACACTGATATTGCCAGACATTCACACTGATTGTTGGTAATAGTCAGCAATCACTTGCTGATGTGCGGTAATACAGATGATAATCATACAAATATGGGCCATATAGTCCATAATAGCCGATCCATTCATACCGATAGCGGTCATTCAGTCAGAGTAATCACGCTGACAGCCTCATTCCCCACAAAACACAGACAGACATATATGAAAAATGTTGAAGAAAAAAAAAAGTTTATTTTGTCCAAAAAGCCGATCGCTAAGTTCCGCCCCCATCAGATGACAAGTGCGTCACAGCGTGCGTCACAGCAGTCGAAAGAGAGCGCCAAATTCAAATAAACAATTCTCCGCTTTTTTTGCCACTTTTTTTTTTTGGATGGTCTCATTCTGTGCGTAACACTGTATGCTACAAAACCATATGGTTTTTTACAACCAAGACGCAGTTTTTTGAGCGTGAGTTATTCCATAACGGACACAAACAATAACTCTCCCTGAAGAAATGAAACGTAAACAAAGGAATATCCATCCATATTACAACGTTATTGTTTCGTTGGACTAAAGTTCTCTATGGGATGTTGTTCCATGGACCCTTACCTCTCTAACTAAACTGGGATTTACAGCAGTGGATACGTTTGTGACTGCTTATCAAGATGAATATGGTATGCACTGCATTTTTAATGTTTTGTTTTGTTTTGTTTAAACAAATTTAGCAAATACATTCCTTATAAGCTTTCCATCGAAAAACAGTGATCTATCGTCGATGCTTGAGGCTTAGACCTTCAGAATGATATATAGTTTGTTAAGATTAATTTTGTCATGTTTCATTTAATCTGTTGTAAACAATGACATGTGCAAACAGAGAGCTTTCAGTGCACTGGCGTCCTGGTGCAGGCTAACAGGTTAATATTCTTTAACATAGAAAATTATTATTATTATTACATTTTCTATATAATTAAATGATCCATAATTTAGATGTGAATATTCTTTAGTAAAATAAAATCTAAATGAATTACCGTATTGACCCGAATATAAGGCGATGTTTTTTTCTTGGAAATACATCTGAAAAAACGCGGTCGTCTTATATTCAGGGTCTAGACTTTCACATGTCAATAATACACCCACAACAATAGGTGGCGCCAAAAACGCATAAAACGAGTGTGCCATGAACTATGTAATGTAATGTGTGTTTTAAAGATCGCGAGTGAAAACAAAAGAAAAAGAAAAGCTTACAGCATTATGAGTCGTGACTGTCATGTTAGCCTGATGGGACCAAACTTCCTCTGTAAGTGATTTTAAAACATAAGACAGTACCCAGATTTGAAGACTACATTAAGATTTCACTTCAACTGTTAATACAATTTTGGTAGGCTACTATGAGATGGATAACCTAAATGTTACAGGCCTATGATTCAGATGGGCTACCTGTTATTTTTATGGTATATCAAAAAGTGTATATTTTTCAATGTCATTGTTGGTACATTTTACCAGTATTTACCATACTTTCAAAACAAAAATAAAATAGGAAAAATATGCAATATGAAAATAATTACAGAAAAAATGTGTTTTACAGCAAGAGAGGAAAAAAAAAAAAAAAAAAAACAAGATTAGGTTTTCCAAAAGGTACATCTGGAAAAAGGGGGGTCGTCTCATAATCAGGGTCGTCTTATATTCGGGTCAATACGGTAATTAATTTTTTAATTCACTCAGCATACCAAATATTAGAATACCAAAAAACAAACCATTATTTAAATGGAATATTAATTCATGAAAATGTATTTCATTAAAATAAAATGATCATATGCTTATGATCTCTGGTCTGTTTTGACAACAAACAGTGTGACTCCTAAATGAATGATATACAGAAGTGTAAAATGTGACTGGTTAGTACACAATTAAAATAAGACAATATGTAAGGTCCATAATGTTATTGTTCTCATCCTCAGATTAAACTGTGAAGTAATTTAACAAATGGATATATAAACCTATTTTTTATGAAATTCAGATTGCATTACTGTAAACTCACTGGTGAGTGCTGTGAGTTTGTGGCATCAGCTCTACAATCATCAAACTCCCATCTGATAGAGCTGGACATGAGTCGCAATGAACTGCAGGATTCAGGAGTGAAGCTGCTCTCTGATGGACTGAAGAGCCCAAACTGTCAACTGCAGATACTGAGGTTTGAGAATCAGATGTGTTTTTATATGTTCATTTGATACACATCAATTGTGATTACCAAATCAACTAGATAAGTCTTTAGTTTTTAAGACAAGGTGAGCTCATTGTCTAATCTAATCAACATCTCGTAATATTACTGAATCAGTTACAAATATGTTAAATCTCACATGACAAGACCAAAAAATAAATAGGAATTGAAAAGAGAAGTTTTATTTAAATCAATTATGGGTAATGAAAGTATATTTTGGTTTTGGAGTCCCCAACAACAGGCTGACATGCATGCAAGGTCAAAAAACATTTTCAATTTCTTATAATATGCATTTATTTTAACATTACTTACTCAACGACTCCCAAACCATTCGCTCAACAATTCATTTTTCCAAACCCCTCCTTTGATTGACGCTAATCTGCGGTGATTGGTCCGATTGGTCAATTTCATTTCCATTTCATCATGCCTGTAATGCCTGATGGTCGTCTGAAGCGGTTCTCACTCAGAGTTGTAACAGAAAGTTTAAGAACATCAAGAGCATTGAAGACGTGGCTTTGGGTCTACAGTCAATTGAAAGCAAATCTGCAAAAGCTATTGTCTGCTAGCTATGAAGATCTTTATTAGATGAACACCGCGTGTGCTGTCTACGGTTCCACAGGTATAGATAGGCTACATTCGATTACAATAGCCTATACGATACCACTATGTCATTACCAGTTTGTTGTACATGTACCTTATACATTAAATAAGCTGTCACAAAGTACACCCGCCAAACTCGGCACGCGACCTGTTCCAGGAGGAATGCCTTTGCAGAATTAATATTGATATTTTCACAATATTTACGCTTGCAGAAATATACATTTGTTTACATTTTGCAGAACAGATGATCTGTCAATGTGCATTTGTTTCGTTATGTTCAGATGTTCTTTAGCAGTCATGTTTTCACTCTTCTTCGTGTCAGAGGTTTTATTTATATATATATATATATATATATATATATATATATATATATATACATATGTAATGCATAATTAATATACTTTAAAATAGAATTTAATTCAGTGATGCAAATCATAATTTTCATCAGCTGTTACTCCAGTTTTCCGAGTTATATGATCCTTCAGAAATCATTCTAATATATTAATTTATTACCAGTGTTGGAAACAGTTTTGCTGCTTAATATTTTTTGGAACCTGTGACATTTTGTTCAGGATTCTTTGATGAATAGAAAGCTAAAATGAACAGCATTAATAATAAATCAACAAATTGGAATGATTTCTGAAGGATTATGTGACACTGAAGACTGGTATAAAGGCTGATGAAAATTATGATTTGCATCACTGAAATAAATTACATTAAAAAAACATAAATTCCGTCATAATATATATTTAATTACTTTTATTTTTGTTTACTTTTTCATTTTTAATAATGAACCTAGAGGACGAGCATATAGGCTTATGCATTTATTTATTTATGAAGAGAACAGATGGACAGAGACTGCATCACTTTTCATGTTCAACACCACAGTGACAGTGGAGGACACTAAAAACAACGATATATGCTAGGACTGGGTTAAAAAAAAATAAAAAATTCTCTATTTTAATAGATTCTTATTTTTTGAACCAATATCGTTTCTTAACCCTTTTAAACCGGCTGTGTCGTCGCCGACACATCAGACCAAGCTGTATTCATGCTACCATAACTCTTCTGCCGTTTGCACTATCAAAATAATAATTGCTCCTGACAGCAGACAACATGCGCTTTTCGGCAATATATGGCTTTTTACGGTAATTTCTTGCGCTCTGTCAACAAATGACGGCAGATTTCCAGGAGATGGATTGCATAAAATAATAAACAAAATGAACAAAAACATGGTGAAGGAGGAGTAAACAGCACAAGAGTCGATTAGGATGATTTTTGATGAGACTTTGGGAGCAGGCTGAGTGAGACTTTTTCACATGTGGTGTGTGCATCGCTTTAATGAGTCTGTGCATGTAAATGTGTGCGTGTATGAACAAAAAAACCTCCTGAATGAAAACTGTGCAACCCAGTGTCCCAAAAATACTTGTATATATGTATTATAGTTGAATTTTGAAGTAAGAAGTGTTGGATTATTTCGATCACGATTTTTATCTTTTTTTTCTAAATGAAAAACAGAAAAATTATTCCTGTTTTTTTATTTTTGTCTATTTACAAACTCAACACACAAGATTAATGGTCAAAAACTACTTTTTTGAAAGCCATTTGTTTTCTGAAAAAAAGAAACCTTGCACCTGAAAATAGCACATTCTGTTAGAATTTTGCAGTCAAATAAACAAAATTTGTGAAAATGACCTATTTTACCCTTAGGTTTTTAAAGGGTTAAAGGTGCTGTATGTAAGTTTTTGACTCTACTAAAGCATAAAAATACCATAATATTCTCCTTTGAAAATGTGCGTTCCGGGCCGGAATGTCGGTCTCTCTTTTGGTTTGTGAAACGCACCCACTGCCAATTGTATTTCAGCACCCCGGGTTGCCAGTTGGCGGAAAACATAGCGTATTTCATGTCATTCATTGTCATGTGCGCTCGTTCCTGTTAGTGTTGTTAATCTGTCAACCTGCGTGTGCGTCAAGTCTGAGGAGGAGGGGCCGGATGAAAAAAACCCTGTCCAATATTTTGAATTTGGACTGCAATACCTAGTTCAACCACTAGTCAATCCTACATACAGCACCTTTAACTCACATTCCATGCTGTTTTCATTTAATGAAAGCACAGTAGGCTACATACAGTATAGTGCGCCTCCCATCCAGTAAATCGCGAAAGGATTGGTTTATTTGGTTTATTTCTGACCAGGTGAAAACAAGAGTCCAAGACGATATGATGGACAGTTACTACAGTATCTCACAGAAGTGACTACACCCCTCACATTTTTGTAAATATTTTATTATATCTTTTCATGTGACAACACTGAAGAAATGGCACTTTGCTACAATGTAAAGTAGTGAGTGTACAGCTTGTATAACAGTGTAAATTTGCTGTCCCCTCAAAATAACTCAACACACAGCCATTAATGTCTAAACCGCTGGCCACAAAAGTGAGTACACCCCTAAGTAAAAATGTCCAAATTGGGCCCAATTAGCCATTTTCTCTCCCCAGTGTCATGTGACATGTTAATGTTACAAGGTCTCAGGTGTGAATTGGGAGCAGGTGTGTTAAATTTGGTGTTATTAATCTCACTCTCTCATACTGGTCACTGGAAGTTCAGCATGGCACCTCATGGCAAAGAACTTTCTGAGGATCTGAAAAAAAGAATTGTTGCTCTACATAAAGATGGCATAGGCTATAAGAAGATTGCCAAGACCCTGAAACTGAGCTGCAGCACAGGACAGGTTCCACTCAGAACAGGCCTCGCCATGGTCGACCAAAGAAGTTGAGTGCATGTGCTCAGCGTCATATCCAGAGGTTGGTGTTTAGGAAATAGACACATGAGTGCTGCCAGTATTGCTGCAGAGGTTGAAGGGGTGGGAGGTCAGCCTGTCAGTGCTCAGGCCATACGCCGCACACTGCATCAAATTGGTCTGCATGGCTGTCGTCCCAAAAGGAAGCCTCTTCTAAAGCCCGTGAACAGTTTGCTGAAAACAAGCAGATTAAGGACATGGATTACTGGACCCATGTCCTGTGGTCTGATGAGACCAAGATAAACTTATTTGGTTCAGATGGTGTCAAGCGTGTGTGGCGGCAACCAGGTGAGGAGTACAAAGAAAAAGTGTGTCTTGCCTACAGTCAAGCATGGTGGTGGGAGTGTCATGGTCTGAGGCTGCATGAGTGCTGCCGGCACTGGGGAGCTACAGCTCATTGAGGGAACCAAGAATGCCAACATGCACTGTGACATACTGAAGCAGAGCATGATCCCCTCCCTTCGGAGACTGGGCCGCAGGGCAGTATTCCAACATGATAACGACCCCAAACACACCTCCAAGACACTGCCTTGTTAAAGTAGCTGAGGGTAAACGTGATGGACTGGCCAAGCATGTCTCCAGACCTAAACCCTATTGAGCATCTGTGGGGCATCCTCAAATGGAAGATGGAGGAGCGCAAGGTCTCTAACATCCACCAGCTCCGTGATGTCATCATGGAGGAGTGGAAGAGGACTCCCGTGGCAACCTGTGAAGCTCTGGGGAACTCCATGCCCAAGAGGGTTAAGGCAGTGCTGGAAAATAATGGTGGCCACACAAAATATTGACACTTTGGGCCCAATTTGGACATTTTCACTTAGGGATGTGTACTCACTTTTGTGGCCAGCAGTTTAGACATTAATGGCTGTGTGTTGAGTTATTTTGAGGGAACAGCAAATTTACACTGTTATACAAGCTGTACACTCACTACATTGTAGCAAAGTGTCATTTCTTCAGTGTTGTCACATGGAAAGATATAATAAAATATTTACAAAAATGTGAGGGGTCTACTCACTTCTGTGAGATACTGTATATGCTTTTATCGGTTAAAAGCAACATTTTAATCTACAGAATATGCTAAATAACATGAGAACATGACAACCTGATTTGTTTACTATATAGTCATGCAAGCAAAAAATGTGTACAGTATAATAAGAGAAGCTGTAATGTCTACCATGTTATTGTTTTCAATTTAAGATTAAGCTGTGAAGTCATGTAAATAATTAATGGGTGTGTAGTTATTATTATACTGTTATTATTCTCATCAGCGTGGCAGACTGTAAACTCACTGGTCAGTGCTGTGAAACTGTGGCATCAAATCTACAATCATCAAACTTCCATCTGATAAAGCTGGACATGAGTCGCAATGAGCTCCAGGACTCAGGAGTGAAGCTGCTCTCTGATGGACTGAAGAGCCCAAACTGTCAGCTGGAGAAACTGAGGTTTAAAATTAATTTTTCAATATACTGATATATTAACTCCCCGCCAGCGTTTTTTTTTAAAAAGTTGCCAGCCACCGCCAGCATTTTTGATGATTTTCACCTAAATTTGACTGCCCTCAGAATATTTTTTGCTATGAATATAAGAACATATTATATATCAAAATAAAGAACTAAGTCTCTGCTTTTAAACAACAAAAAAAGTTATTCTATCTTCATGTGTTCATGTTTTATCATCATTTGAATGCAGATAGGTTTCATCAAAAATACAACATTTTGGACAAAAAACTGAGAAAAATGCAAAAATGCAAATCATTTTCATCATTTTCACCTGTAAATAATTATATGAATAATTGAAATTGCATTCAATAAACAGAACAAACAGACACACACACACACACACACACACACACAAACATATACATACATATGATTATACACACACACACATATATATATATATATATATATATATATATATATAGGCTACATACATACATATGCATGCATATACTATACACGCATGCACGTACACACACACACACACACATATATATATATATATATATATATATATATATATAGATGGATAGATAGATTTATATATGTAGATCGCGCCCCCACACACACACACACCCCTATTCAGATCAACGGGTTATCGGTTACAACTAGAGATATTTCTGTGTCTGTAAAGGCATCTCTCTCACTGACTACCTAATTCCAATCAGATTCAAAATGGTCAAAGCATGATCTACATATATGATATATATATGACCTACATTTTCTCTGATCCTTCCATTTATGCCAATCGTCTTCTATTCGCACCCTAAAGACCCGGAAGTCTCGTAACTAATTCAGGACATGTGCTAGGGCTTTCCTTATCGTAATACACCTAGAACACGGATTGCTGTAAAAACTCGTCAATGGCGGGGAGGCGTTAGCCTGACTACATCAGACTTCGTACTTCCGCTCAATTTCATTTCGCTTCTGTACTCAGCCTGATATAGCAAACCATCTCCCAGTTTATCTCTGGCTCCGCAGCAGCAGGGCCAACCAACGAACAGAGGGCGGGCTGAGAGCCGTGACGTAGACGCTAAGCGCCGAATTTAAGATTGTACTTTAGGTGAGGGAAATATAAAACGACAGCAGACATGGAGACACGGGACGCTATTCGCTCTGTTGTGGAGAATATTCCTGGCATTTGCCAACTGAAGCCCAAACAAGAAGAGTGTTTGGTTCACATTTTGAATGGAGGTGATGTTGTGGCCCTACTCTCGACAGGTTTTGGGAAAAGTTTAATTTATCAACTGTTACCGATCGTCAGTGAGAAACTGGGGAGGCCAAAGTCCGGCAAGGCAATAATTGTGATTGTGTGTGTGTGTGATGTGATTACTTCACATAATCTGCAAAAGTCGTTCACAGCCATCTTCACTCCGGTATTTTGCTTGATGGTTTTGTTTTCGCTGCATACCTGTGTTTACAACGGAAGTTCGAGGTGGCTGAGCCGGCGAATAACATATGTCATAACCAACCGTTATGTGATTGGCTTACAGGTACACCAATGATTTTAAACTTCAGACAAGCGCCCGCCCACAAGAAAGTAAACGTTTATCAATTATTCCCTTCCAGACTCTGTCTACCAAGCAAAGCGAAGTAGCAGAGTTTGGTATTACCAGGCTAGGGAAGCGTTGTCTCTTAATTGACGAGATATCTTGTCAATGGCGGGGAAAGAGTTAAAGAATCCACTAAACATATTGGTAACACTTTAGTTAAGGGACCAATTCTCACTATTAACTAATTGCTTATTAGCATTAGGACTGCACGATAAATCGCATGCGATGTTCATGCGCATCTTGTCAGTAAAACCAGTTTACGCGATTATGAACGTGGTTTTGCGAAACTTGTCAGTGAACTACGGCTCTGTGTAGTAAATGCTGCTCCATCTGAAAGCACGCACGTGATGGAGATTTACCACTGATTACAGAACCGGCTTTACTGACAAGATGTGCATGAATATCGCATGCGATTTATCGTGCAGCCCTAATTAGCATGGATATTTACTAGCATGTTGGCTGTTTATTAGTATTTATTGTAGTGAACAACTGTCAAACTAGCATTCCAAGGACCAGTTTATGGCAGGGCCCTTCTCTAACTGCCGGTGTGGAGGGAGATGTGCCCACTGTGATAGGATCTTGGTGGAGGAACATAAAAAGATGTTCAGAACCATCAGATAAGATGCCAAGACAACTGCCAGACACCTCTAACAGGACAGGAAGGGAGACCTTCTGCATCCACGACCACCTAAGAGAGGACTTCTCATTGGACTACGGGTTGACCCTCACCATCACACCCAATCCTAAGGTTTAGGAAATGACTGCCATAAAAATTCCTCCAGATCTCTGGATGCAACAGCAGTAGCCGAAACAAAGAAAGGCCACACAGATCTCTGGATACAACAGCAGTGGCCAAAACAAAGAAAGGCCACACAGATCTATCCAAATCATTCATACACGTGTTTGGAGACCTTAAATGGATGCAAACTGCAAGGGATTCACTTCATCCTCAGATGAAGTACAGTTTATGTTGATGGTCATTGACTGTTAACACAACAGTTCACGGAAGCAGGCCTATTAACATATTATGGTATGAATAAGTGATAGTTCAACAGTTTCCTATCATGTTTGGACTCTTTTTGCTCCTCATGATGCTGATAATAGTTTGAAAGAGGTTTGGTAAAGAAATATTGCATGGGTGAAATGTTAAAGACACTGTTTAACTTTGTACTCCACTGTATGCAAATGAGTTCCACACTAGGGTGGGCAACATCATGGCCACCTTGGACACAAGTGGCCAATCACATTCCTGGAACGGAGAGGCGCCAGATTCCAATCTCCTCCTCATAAAAAAGAGATAAAGGTACCTTCCCAAAAGACACTCCTTGTTTTGAGTCTGAGTCCTGTTACCGGGAAGGCAGTAACAGGAACACTCCCCATTTCTGAGTCTTTCATCTAGAGAGACACTAACAGAAACACCAAAGTTCTGAGTCTCTGATACATCCAGAGAGACAGTAGCAGATACGACGTTTTGAGTCTCTGGCCTTACGAGAAAAGAGATTTCAAGCTCATGAGCAAACCTTCCTTATCGCATTTGGCTGCCCTTCAGTTGCAAAGGACCCAGCAGTGATGGACCCCGTCTGACTCTTGCCGCTCCGAAAGCAGCACAGCCCAGTCCGCAAAGGACCTCCGCAGTGGCAGACACTGCCTGAAACCCACGGCTCCTCAACGATGCAGCCAGGCTGCAAAGGACCCCGTGAAGACCCATCTGACCCAGCTGCCCGGTCCATGCTTTAAAGACCCTTTGTGACATAGCAGAAGTTCAACATCCTCCAGGTCAGCATTGACGGCTACCGGAATGCAAATCTGTGCCCTCCCCACTGCACGCAGTCTGCATCACCAGTGGAAGACAATTCTACCACCGGACTGATCACCCACCTGTGGAACGTAATTATGAACTTACCAAACCTCTTTCCTAAAGACCTTGGCTTAGTTTATACCTGCAGCCTGTTTCTCTAACCTGTTTAGATAACATTTACTTGGGGTCAGCATTACGAATAATAGCTATATTATTTGTTCAGAGATAAATAAGCAGTTATTTATCGTTAATTCCACCAGAGCCATTAAGTGGTTCCCATAAGCAACATTTCCATAGACATCTCTTCCATTGCTACATTCAGCTCAACAGCATTGCATTCAGCCATTCTGTGTTCATTCCATTTATTTGTTTCTGCGATTTACTCAGTATCTTCCTTCATATTTAGTTGTCTATTATTCTCTATTAACAGTGTATATTCACTTATTGGTATCATCACTAGTTGTTGCATTTACTCTTGCATATCTATTGTTAACTCTTTCAACGCCATTGACGAGATATCTCGGCAATCAAGAGACAACGCTTCCCCGTCATTGACGAGTTTTTACGGCAATCCGTGTTCTAGGTGTATTACGGTAAGGAAAGCCCTAGCGCATGTCCTGAATGAGTTATGGGACTTCCGGGTCTTTAGGGTGCGAATAGAAGACGATCGGCATAAATAGAAGGATCAGAGAAAATGTAGATCATATATAGATCATATAGCCTATGTAGATCATGTTTTGACCATTTTGAATCTGATCGGGACAAAGTAGTCAGTGAGAGAGATTTACAGACATTTACAGACACAGAAACATCTGTAGTTGTAACCGATTTGTCAATCTGAATAGGGGTGTGTGTGTGTGTGTGTGTGTGTGGGCGCGATCTATCTATAGATCTATCTATCTATATATCTATCTATCTGCATGCCATGTGTGTATGTATGTATGTATGCATGTATGCATGTGTGTATGCATGTGTGTGTGTGTGTGTGTGTGTTCATGCGTGCGTGCACAGTATATGTATGTATATGTTTGTTTGTGTGTGTGTGTGTGTGTCTGTTTGTTTGTTCTGTTTATTGAATGCAATTTAAATTATTCATATAATTATTTACAGGTGAAAGAATATGACATCTGAATGTATTTTGCTTGAAAATGCACTACTTGGATAAAAATGCATTTTTCTCAGTTTTTTGTCCAAAATGTTGTGTTTTTGATGAAACCTATCTGCATTCAAATGGTGATAAAACATGAACACATGAAGATAGAATAAAATAGTTTGTTTTTGTTTAAAAGCAGAGGGTTGGTTCTTTATTTTGATATATAATATGTTCTTATATTCATAGCAGAAAATATTCTGAGGGCCGTCAAATTTACGGTGAAAATCATCAAAAATGCTGGCGGTGGCTGGCAACTTTTAAAAAAAACGCTGACGGGGAAAGAGTTAATAAATTTCATTTATCTTATTACAATTGTGTCTTCTTTGTGTTGATGATCCAAGGCTCTACTAGCTACAGTGGGGCAAAAAAGTATTTAGTCAGCCACCAATTGTGCAAGTTCTCCCACTTAAAAAGATGAGAGAGGCCTGTAATTTTCATCATAGGTATACCTCAACTATGAGAGACAAAATGAGGAAAAAAAATCCAGAAAATCACATTGTAGGATTTTTAAAGAATTAATTGGTAAATTCCTCGGTAAAATAAGTATTTGGTCACCTACAAACAAGCAAGATTTCTGGCTCTCACAGACCTGTAACTTCTTCTTTAAGAGGCTTCTCTGTCCTCCACTCGTTACCTGTATTAATGGCATCTGTTTGAACTCGTTATCAGTATAAAAGACACCTGTCCACAACCTCAAACAGTCCAACTCCAAACTCCACCATGGCCAAGACCAAAGAGCTGTCAAAGGACACCAGAAACAAAATTGTAGACCTGCACCAGGCTGGGAAGACTGAATCTGCAATAGGTAAGCAGCCTGGTGTGAAGAAATCAACTGTGGGAGCAATTATTAGAAAATGGAAGACATACAAGACCACTGATAATCTCCCTCTATCTGGGGCTCCACGCAAGATCTCACCCCGTGGGGTCAAAATGATCACAAGAACTGTGAGCAAAAATCCCAGAACCACACGGGACCTAGTGAATGACCTTCAGAGAGCTGGGACCAAAGTAACAAAGGCTACCATCAGTAACACACTGCGCCACCAGGGACTCAAATCCTGCAGTGCCAGACGTGTCCCCCTGCTTAAGCCAGTACATGTCCGGGCCCGTCTGAAGTTTGCTAGAGAGCATTTGGATGATCCAGAAGAGGATTGGGAGAATGTCATATGGTCAGATGAAACCAAAATAGAACTTTTTGGTAAAAACTCAACTTGTGTTTGGAGGAGAAAGAATGCTGAGTTGGATCCAAAGAACACCATACCTACTGTGAAGCATGGGGGTGGAAACATCATGCTTTGGGGCTGTTTTTCTGCAAAGGGACCAGGACGACTGATCCGTGTGAACAAAAGAATGAATGGGGCCATGTATCATGAGATTTTGAGTGAAAACCTCCTTCCATCAGCAAGGGCATTGAAGATGAAACGTGGCTGGGTCTTTCAGCATGACAATGATCCCAAACACACCGCCCGGGCAACGAAGGAGTTGCTTCGTAAGAACCATTTCAAAGTCCTGGAGTGGCCTTGCCAGTCTCCAGATCTCAACCCCATCGAAAATCTTTGGAGGGAGTTGAAAGTCCGTGTGGCCCAGCGACAGCCCCAAAACATTACTGCTCTAGAGGAGATCTGCATGGAGCAATGGGCCAAAATACCAGCAACAGTGTGTGAAAACCTTGTGAAGACTTACAGAAAACATTTGACCTCTGTCATTGCCAACAAAGGGTATATAACAAAGTATTGAGATGAAATTTTGTTATTGACCAAATACTTATTTTCCACAATAATTTGCAAATAAATTCTTTAAAAATCCTACAATGTGATTTTCTGGATTTTTTTTTCTCATTTTGTCTCTCATAGTTGAACTATACCTATGATGAAAATTACAGGCCTCTCTCATCTTTTTAAGTGGGAGAACTTGCACAATTGGTGGCTGACTAAATACTTTTTTGCCCCACTGTAGCTAAACCACCAATCTTTTAGATAAATCAGTTGACCAGCTCCCTCCAATGTGTGCAATTCAAATTATTGAACAGCTTGTGGGAAACACGCCCGCATTGCCAAATTACCAGTCTTTGACTGGTGCACTAAACTAAGTGAGGTGGGAATTGGTCATCTGATATACTCATAACCGCGCCTTGAGTGACGTGTGACCCAAAATCACAACGTCTTAGGTGACATGAGTCCCACATACTACATTATAAAGTATGTATTAATGCCTTTTCTGCATGACCACATTCTACATCTCTTAATCCACCCCATACCTAAACTTAACAGCTACCTTACTAACTGTTAAAAAGCAGCAACTTATGAGGCAAAAGTTACAGTTAATAGTTAATAAATAGTGAGAATTTGTCCCCAAAATAAAGTGAGACCAACATATGAAATAGAGTAAAAATGTATGATGTCTGAGTTTTGTATGTATATGTGTAAGAGTCACTCTCAGAGGAAAGAAGAATATTGTTGCACAGAAAACAATGTGCAGAGTGTAAACAACACAGTTTAAGATGCTGTTGATGCAGAATTTAATTTACAAAGAACCTAAAACCCAAACACGGCTATTTGCTCATGAACCTCAGTATTTGGTAGATGGCTATGCAAATCAACTGGTCAAAACCATATTCTCCTTTCAGCCGAACTTCTATTTTTTTATATGAGAGCGATTCCACTCTTGTCAGTTTACAATAAATGGATGTGTAATTTGTTTTTTATTATTCTCTTCAGTTTGTCACACTGTAAACTCACTGGTCAGTGCTGTGAGTTTGTGGCATCAGTTCTACAATCATCAAACTCCCGTCTGATAGAGCTGAACATGAGTGAAAATAAGCTGCAGGACTCAGGAGTGAAGCTGCTGTCTGATGGACTGAAGAGCCCAAACTGTCAGCTGAAGATACTAAGGTTTAAAATTAATTTTTCAGTATACTGAGATATTAAAGAATCTGCTAAACATATTAAATATATTGTCAAAATGCATAATGTGCGAGTTTTGTATGTGTAAGATTGACTCTGAGTAAAGACGAATATTGTTGAACAGAAAACAATGCACAGCATCAACTGCACAGTTTAAAGAGAACATAACACACCATTTCATTATAGAGTAGTATTGCATCCTTCATATCTCCAAAGAATCTTTAGTTTATCATATTTATAAAAGAAAGATACAGCTTTATGATTCTCTCTGAAAACAGCCGAGTTCCTGGAGGCGCACTGTGGGCGGAGCTAAAGAATAATGAGCACTTGAGCACCAATTGCCAACAAAACACAGACATTTGACGGTGTTTCACTTACCGTCTGCAGTTCTGAATCATGACCGGGATCTTTAATCGCTGGGGCCGCTCCATCTTTCAGTATCAAACAATGTGCAAATCCAGCCTTGTTTATAAAACATTCGTCAACAAACTCACCTGAGAAACTCCGTTGCTGCCCCAGAAAAACAAACTGCATCTATTGTTTACGTAACACTGGGTTCTTCGGGAAGCTGAACAATGTTATCATTCCCTTACAACCAAAAACGCACTTCTTGGGAGATATTCTTCTCGAGCAAGTCCTGTGCAGTGCTGCAGAATGAACTGCATTGATGGGCGTGCTCTTGCTCTCGTTCTGGTCGATGTGTGCGCGGGCACGTTCTTCCATGAGAAATGCCCATACAAGGAGTTCCACCCTTCATGACATCACGAAGAGCCATGCTCGAAAAAAACTTTCCGAAACTTGTAAGAAACCCAGAAGTCTGTATTTGGCACAAAAATACTGTTATACGTCCAAATCGTTTTTTGAAACTTTGGCCATGTTTTGCATGAGAATCCAACTCTTTAACAGTGTAAATAACTCAACATGCATGAATTTGCATTATCCCCCTTCCCCACCCCTTAAGGTGCGTCTGATGCAGAATTTCATTTATCAGGAACCTAAAACCCAAATTCACCCAAACACGGTTATTTCATTCAGGAGATAAAAATCTATTTGCTTATTATCCTCAGTATCTCAAAGATGGCTGTACAGATCAACTGGTCAAATCTAT
Organism: Onychostoma macrolepis; assembly: GCF_012432095.1. Classification (NCBI taxonomy): domain Eukaryota; kingdom Metazoa; phylum Chordata; class Actinopteri; order Cypriniformes; family Cyprinidae; genus Onychostoma; species Onychostoma macrolepis. The sequence continues at coordinate 2,239,523 of NC_081160.1, read as the reverse complement.
ATTCTCCTTTCAGCCAAACTTATGTTTTATTATATGAGATTCCACTTTTATCAGTTTATAATAAATGGATGTGTAAATAATCTGTTTTTTATTATTCTCTTCAGTTTGCTAGGCTGTAAACTCACTGGTCAGTGCTGTGAGTTTGTGGCATCAGTTCTACAATCATCAAACTCCCGTCTGATAGATTTGAACATGAGTGAGAATAAGCTGCAGGACTCAGGAGTGAAGCTGCTCTCTGATGGACTGAAGAGCCCAAACTGTCAGCTGGAGATACTGAGGTTTGACAGTCCAATGTTTTTATTTGTGTATTTCATACACATGATATTGGGGTGTAACAATTTACTTGTCTCAATATATTGATTACAAATTCTGCCAATGCATAAGCATCAATTTTGAAACATGGATTTCTGAATCATGAAACATTTGTTTCAGCCAATAATCAATCTAAAATGTTAAAAATCAAATGAATCTCTCTGACACTTTTTTTTCAGCAGTGTAGGAAACCCTAATTCAGCACTAATTCAACCAGGGGCTCTGGAATGTCATTATCATAGAAATAATGAATTGGTCACATTTTAAGTATTGATGATCAATAACAATGAGCACAAAGAATGGGCAAATGGAGCAGGGCACAAAGAGCCATTCTAATCTAGACTAAAGATGATTGTTTGTTATTTTGCTTGTTTGACTCAACCTGCTAGAACCTTTGCATAGCATATTCATTCACTGATGTCATCATCTTCACCTTAAAGGAGTCATATGATGCTATTTTAAAGATCATTATTTTATGTATTTGGTGTAACAGAATACGTTGACATGCTTTAATGTTCAAAAAACACATTATTTTTCAAATACTGTACATTATTGTAATTCCTCTGTGGCCCGCCTCTCTCAAACGCGTTGTTTTCTACAAAGCCCCTCCTTCCGACAAGCACAGTCTGCTCTGATTGGCCAATTGATCCAGTGCATTGTGATTGGCCGAACACCACAAGCACGCATCGGAAATGTAACGCCCCTTACCATAATCGTGAGCTTCAGCTTTCAAGTTAGTTTTACCATCAGTTTAAGACCAAAAGGGGAACAGAGTCGCGTGACAGACACAGTGATGATGCTCGTATGTACAGGTATTTGCAATACACAAGCCGCGGTTAAGAAGATTTCCCTCACACACACACACACGACACGGTACCGCGCAAAACTCCACATTTGAACAGTCAATAGCAAATACTTAAACTAATAACAAAACATACTTACAGTCGCTGATTCAAGTTTGAAAGTACCCTTAATGAGTCATGGGTGTGTTTTGGGCGTAACATGCAATAAATCAATCAGAGTCTCATCTCCCATTCCCTTTAAAAGCCAGTTGCACTTGCACCATGGCGGATTCGCTATTTAAATGGCGGAATTTGCAAGAGCAAAGACTGAACGCTTCACCAGAAAGGAAACAGTGTTTGGCTTGTTGGTTGTTGATAGACACCCTCAACCTGAGGAGTCAGTTTAAATACATGTGTGTATTGCCACGATTGGTCATTACTGCAAAAGGTAAATCGGATACATACAATGACTATGCATTATGACATGTAGGTATTTTAATATTTATGTACACAATAATATTCTTTTACATTGTAATCCTTTCATTTTTAAAATGTGGCATGTTTGTGTGCTGCTGCGTGTCCCTTTGTGTATAATAAGCAGAGTGTACTCGCATTGTGCACCCGCTTATACAGGGCCATCCTTTGGGTGGTGCAACTGGTGCGGTCGCAACGGGCCCTGTGCGGTGAAAAACCCTCTCCCCACGGAACGCGATCGCGAACGGACCAAGCAGTGCCCCGCGTCAGCTAACGTGCCCTTTAAATAATTAAAAAACTATTTTTTTTAATAAATGTAAATAATACTTTAGACCAGATTTTAGTTGATCAATGGCACAATTGTTTTCAATTGCCTCAAAATAACAATGCGCCAACAATGTGCCTGAACACACCTCGTTTTCAGACCAGCACGCCCATGGGTGAGCAGATAAGTGCAAGTGCATTTGCTATTTAAACAACGTGGCGCAGGACATGAAAATGATAACTGCGTCAGGCTGACGTCACCTGACGTCGCATTGCGCCGGGTGTATGATCAGGCCCTGACGATCGCATGAGCAGGTGACAGATCTCTTATAATATTGCTAGTCTCGAGTGGAGCATGCTCAAATCAATGATAACTAAGCTGCTAAGTTTTTTTTGTTAGTTTTGACCACTAAAATGTGTTGCTGGGTGTAATAGATGGCCAGATTGACAGTCGTTTGCTTTAGTCGTTCTTGTTCATTCTTGCTGCATATTGTGTTGCACTTGCTTGATTCTCACTTGCGGATCTGCCTTTCATTTATGAATAAAATGCTGTGTAAACACAATGCTTTCATTGCATTTGAATGGACAAATGTCTAAATGCTTATCTTGCAGTCGATGTCCTTAATGTTAATCAGACAACAAAAGAAAAAGGAAAACCATTGCTCTTGACTGATAAACGTTTTAGCTTTAATAAGAATCAACATTCATTTAATTGATACCGTGAAGACTGTGAATTTTTTTAATTTACATCAACTATACATTAAACTTACATTATTAGTTTACTTAAGTAATCTCTTGGGAACCTTTTACTTTTTAGGCTAGTATTATCTTTTGCTATGGAACCAAAATTGGTATCAAGAATTGTGACATTTCATTGGTATCTAATTTTACAAGCTTACAATAATGTTACCACTTATTTCCAGCAAAAAAATAACTATAATGTTATATATTGTCATTGTGAAATACTCATATTGTGAATTAAGATTTTAGTCATATCGCTCACCCCTACTATGAATACATTTAAAACATACGGAGTCAAACTGAATCACATTGAATGGAATTGTTCTGAATTTGATAAAATTGTTCCTGAACTGAATCAAAAACATATGAATGGTGAATAAAATTAATTAGCTGTCTACCCAAATATTCACACTCTCAATAAGGTATGACTATCCAAATATGAATGAATTTATACATTTTGAACTTGAAGGCATTGACAGATTCAGCTGATTGTCCGTTTTTTTAGCAGCATCTCTCAATATTTTTGCTTCAGTCACAAATGTGTTACATGACAAGACCAAAAAATAAACAGGAATAGAAAACATTATTTAAATGAAGTTTGAGGAAGCAAACATGTATTTTACTCATAATGTATAACTTGAATTGATTTGAAACACTATTTGTAGTTAGCAGCTAAATGTACCTCACTGAGGTCAAAAGATTTAACAAGCTTTTGTCATGAAGTTCTAATGTCACAGATGTTTTCATTGTTTCTATGTGTCTTTGTAGATTATCTAGTTGTAAGGTGACAGATACAGGCTTTCATTATCTGGCTTCAGCTCTGCATTCAAACCCTTCACACCTGAGAAAGCTGGATCTGGGCTTCATTTACCCATACACATCAGGACTCAAGATGCTCGATGATCTACGGAACAATCCAAACTGTGCACTGAACGGACTCTAGTCAGATTTTGTCGAACAAGATTCATCTCATCCTGTGAATGTTTGTATATATATTTCAGTCTAAGCATCTACATACTGTTGTAGCATCAGAACGAGTCAGACAAAACTAAGATTCAATCAGAACATCGAAACATGAGGAGCTGAAATTCCAGGAGAACAGGACAATGTCGTAAAGATTCCTATCTCCGACTTCTGGAGCAAGCCTAACCAACAAGCCTCTTTCACAGAACAGCTTGCAACATTAAGACAAAAGAATACTCATTGACAAGTACAATGCCGGAAGGAGATCGTCAAATTTGGGACAAGTAATCAAGATTAATGGTCAAAGAGATGGCCATCACATGTGTTCCACAAGAGAAATCACGAGCTTCTTTAGATTGACTTTTCCCCCACACATACAAGACAAAGACTGAGACTGAAATTCCTTTGTCCAAAGAACATGTCTTTTGGTCTCCACAGAAATACACAGAGACTTTCTTTTGCATATGCACATAAAACCATCCTAAAAGGACATTGCTAGGCATAACACTATATTATGTATGTAACCCACACATTAGATTATCATGTTTTAAGCACATATTATGTATGTCTTTTAAATAACTATTGAATGACTTTAAGGTTTATTTGTGTTTGGTATGTATGAGCTTGACAATTCTAGCTTGAAACGTTTCTTCCAATTGATTCTTTGTCAAATGTATCATATTCTGGTTATAGAAATCACATCCAAAAGTGTACTTTGCCAGAGTGTGTAAAATTCGGACCATGTGACTGATAACATGCTGATTTATGATGGAAGGAACAACCTAGCTAAGATAATAGCCTATCTAATTGGTCAAGACACCAGATGGGATGTGTCCAAAAGCCGAGTTTAAAACCTCAGGACACCATCAAATCGCCCCTTCTTCTCTCTCATCCTTCTTCTTCTCGCCACCGCTTTTGACGCTGTTTTAGCGCTCTTGAGCGTGCTCTGGCCTACAGGCCAGTTGCTACTAACACCACGATGAGAAGAAAACCACCTAGTCTCGTTACTCAATTTATTCTTTTACTGTAGTTTCTTTTCTTTCCGTTGAGTCTCGTGTTCAAAAGTTAAGTTTGCCGCAAAGTCCAGCTCCGACTGCACCCGCTTCAAACTTCAACCAGCAACTGACTCCAAGACCACCCTCAGCCAATGCCCAACCATTGGCTCCCCAAGACATCACTTCAAAGACTACTGAACTTCCAGCCAATCACCAACTCGGGAAAACCCCTTTCCTGCAACGACGACGACAGAAGGGAATTCCTGTAACCAAAGGCAACGCAAGTAAAACAACTCCAGATTCTAACTGAACTGGTGCATTTAATATAAAATTTAGCCTCATTGAGAAACTCAACGCGAGGGTTAATTAAGTGATTGATGGTTTGTTCAGGTCTATGTGATAGCACATATTGCTATAAACTTGGGATTTCACTTTCTCATTCTCTAAACTCATCCTTTCTCTCTTTTTGCAACGTGTGAATGTGTGAATGCTTGTGTTCATGTGTTAGATTAGTTTATGTCTTAGGTTTATATAAATAAAGTCGTATTTATATTTAAAAGAGAAGTATCTTGTGTTTTGTGCTTACAAGTTAATGTCTTAATCTGCCGATCTTGTTACTGTGCTTATTAATAGTGTTTTCACTATATTTTGGATTTTAATATCCAGTGCAGAATTAATGTTATACGGCTCGTTCAGTGAATCGCTGCCGACTCAGTGATCAGCCGCAAAACAGTGATTCTGTTCAAATTCCCTATAAAATCATAAATGATTCCCTTTGAGCTAAATTAAATTATATTTATGTATCAAACCCTACACTGTATATACAGTGGAGTGAAATGTGGTGTGAAAAATTACAACCCATTTTAGATCCAGTCAGTTTTTCACCACCAGAGCCGCTTCCGTCAGTTTTGTGTTCTGTACGTTTACTCCACTCCCCACACAAATATAAAAGCTGCTGTTGGTTAATGAGGATTTGACGGAAGAACTCACGGCTCAATTGGACTCTTGTCATGTCAGAAAGTGATACGACTCTCAGTTTTATGGACGTCGCCATCTTTGATTTTACTTTGGTCACTGTTGGTATGGTTACTGGTAAGGAAAGGGGCTTGACTCCCATTGCACGTTCATACAGACAGTATTCGAGATGCTACTGTAAGCTGCTGTGTGAAAGGGACGTTTCGGGACTCACACCTGTAAATAAATGCAGTTGTCAATCCCAAAAACAATGCAACGCTTGTCATGACGCCGCAGCCACTGAAGAAGTTTCTCAGTGCGGATTTCACTCTATCCAGGGGTGTTTAGACTCATTGTGGGGAAAAAACGATAGTACGCCATTTGTTTTAAGCCTATGCTTACAATATATCCATCGCCACCTGTAAGCTTTTTCAGTAGCTGTGGTCATCGTATCAGTATTTTATTTTCCGAGTTATGTTGCTGTAAAAATAGCAACAGGTAGCGCCAGTAGCTCATTGAACCATTTCACGTCATCGAAATAATGCTGCCCCCTATAGTCCAAAATATGTATAAAATGATGTGGATTACATAAATCTTCCATGGGTTTTCTACTACATATTTCAGCAAGAGACATCATTTACATTATATTAAAGGGATCCCCGGGTATTAAGACATGTATAGCTTAATATAACGTAAATGATGTCTCTTATTTAAATATGTAGTAAAAAACCCATGAAAATGTATGTTATTTGAAAAAATCAACATTTTTCTAGTTTTTGGACTATGGGGGGCGCCATTATTTTACGAGCACAGTACATTCTGCATTGTTGACGTCAAATGGTTGCACTCGGTGAGCTACTGGCGCTTTTTTCCGCAACAACTCAAAATACACAACTCAGAAAATAAAATACTGATACGATACCACATTGTGAGGCTTTTGGTTGTAATTTTCAGTCGAAGGGCAACAAAATAAGCGATTTAATGTAAGACTTCACTGCTTTCCTAGCGATAAGAAAAGGAGAAAAGAATGGGAAGATGCCTGTGGACGAATAAAACTTCCTAAAGACCCGCATCTTTGTTCTCTCCACTTTAGCCCTGATGCCTTTGAGTCTTTTAGTAGACCACAGCTAGTGAAAGAGCTTACAAACGGCTGAAACAAGAAACGCTAGATGCCATCAGTTAGGATGTACACATGCCGACGTGCGGCCGCTAGAGGAGTTCCTCAGCGCGGATTTCCCTCGATATCCGGGGTGTTTACACTCCTTGTGGGGAAAAATCGATGGTACAGCATTTGGTTTAAACCTATACTTATATCCATCGCCACCTGTAAGCTCTTTCAGTAGCTGTGGTCATCATATCAGTATTTTATTTTCCTAGTTGTCTATTCCGAGTTGTGTTGTGGTAAAAATAGCAACAGGTAGCGCCAGTAGCTCACCGAGTGCAACCATTTTACGTCATCAGAAAAATGGCGCCCCCCCCATAGTTCAAAATATGTATAAAACTATGTGATTTTTTAAAATAACAAAAATCTTTAAAGGGTTTTCTACTACATATTTCAGTAAGAGACATAATTTATGTTATATTAAGCCATACAAGTCTTAATACCCAGGGATCACTTTAAGCCACATAAGTCTTAAAACCTGGGGTTCCCTTAAAATATTTACAGTAAAGGCGTGGAACACACTACCCCAATAATGAAAATGAAAAGAAAATACACTGGGGAAAACTACAACAGGGATAAAATACAAAAGGAAAGGAAACAAATGAAAGCTTTGCACTTTACAAAGGGAAAACATAAGACAGAGGAAAAAGCACACAATTTACAAATCACAATTAACTATAGCACTTAAATCAATCTTTTTTTCGATAACACAATTCACCAACAGCACTGCATATTACTAATCAAAAACAAATACATTGATACATTTATGGTAGGAAATTTACTAAATATCTTCAAGGAACATGATCTTTACTTAATATCTTAATGGTTTTTGGCATACAAGAAAAATCTATAATTTTGCCCCATACAATGTATTTTTGGCTATTGCTACAAATATACACCAGCGACTTAAGACTGGTTTTGTGGTCCAGGGTCACATATAAAGATCCATACAAAGACACAAATGTGATGCAGCAGGTGTATTTTTCTGAAATATGAATCAAATCATGGATTTAAACCTTGTCAGATTTCCTGCATTCACTAGACAGTTTGAGTTTATGTGTTTACCTCTGAGTGTTCAGGAGAGAGACTGAACCTGGTTTCATTACAGGTTGTGGTTTAGTTTACTTATTTACTCTTAAAATGACTTGAATGCACCATTAGAACATATTTTGTTTTCTGGGTTACTGGCCACATCAGACCCATTTTACTTTGGCAAAGAAAACGTTATGCTATACAACTAGTCCACTTTCAAAACCGAACAATGTTTGCACAATGTTGCGTATTTAAAAGAAAGACTCTTGTGTCTGAAGTCTCGGGCACTACTGTATGTATATTGTTGTGTGTTTAATATGTTGTTTGTCTTCAGGCTTCCATTATAAATAGACTCTATTGCAAATGAAAATAGAATGCTAAATATTACAGTCTAGAATTTGTTAATCTACTGAATAATAAAGCCAAACACACTTGTGTCTGTCGTGACTAATTTAAAAACAAATCAGCACCAACTGCATAGTGACACAATGAGATGTATGTGTGTGTAAGGTGAGACAGAGCTGAAACTACACACACTTACACTCATTTTATAAATGAAGCTACTTAATTAGTAAAGGCTTATTTGTATGAAAAAATGTTCAGCTGCAGTCAGTCCTGCCATGAATATTTTTTCATTGATTATTGCGTTCAGGAGGGTGATTGTTCCTGTTCCATGTGAAAATTCAAATCATTCTGCAAATACAAACAAGTCACGTGATTTTTAAAACAAAGTTTGAATGTTAAAATCCTTAATATTATTGCCTGATTCTATACTTTACTTTCAGAAAGGTTTTTGTAGCCAAATATCAGGTTTTTATCGGTTGCTTGAAATGCTTGTTTTCTCTAGGAAGGTTTTTGTATGTTGGTTACAAGCAGCAGTTCAAGATTGTCTTACAATAACATTGATGATTTTTTTCAAAACTAAATTTCCAATATCTGTATGTACATACTGTATATATTATGACTTTTGGGCAATGCAATAAAAGTAAACAAATGCAATAAAATCACACGAATGAATCAATTATAATAAAGTTAATGTCAAATTAAAACTATTAAAATGTTTTAAAATTACTAACATTATTTTATTTTTTATTTTTTTGTTGGTATTTCTTTAAATATTTGTATTATTTTATTATTTTTAAATAATTATTTGTTACCTTTTTGCTGCTTCATGAATTGTTTTGACTTTCATAATTGTCATAATCATAATAAGTGTTTAAATTGATATAGTCTAACAGGCTTTTTAACCTGCAGACTGTGATAACTTACTCCATGTAGTGCAATAACATGACCTAATATTGTATTAAATGAACCCACTACATCTGTTCCTGGAAGTCATTTTAGATTTGTGTCTTTATAGAAATTATTTTCAAGAATAAACAACAAAAATAAATTTTCTGAAGTAAAAAAAAAGTGGTTAAATTATCCCTGGTCTCACATACATCTGCACAACCATCACTGTGCTACATTTGTAGGGTTCACAGTGAGGATAAAAACACTGAGCAAAACAGAACAAAGGTTACCATATATTAAGCCCAATAAGCCTCATTATTGTGAGATGTGGTAAATCGTCTTCCTTTGTTCTGTGGTTCTGTTTTTTTTTAGGGTTTTCTGTTATTGCATGTTCATTTGTCTCTGTGTGTGTCCCACATGTGGGTCTCCATTACAGAAACAAAAGCCACGGAAATCCAGTTCCCTTTTCATTCCAGCGTCATGGAGTTTGAACGTGGCTTAAACAACCTGCTGCGTTCTTTGAAGATAATGCAGCATTAGTACATCAGACCACTGAGAGTCAGGTCGTGTCCGTCTCAATGGACTTTTTCAAAGAAAGGTTGGGCTTTATTAAAATTCATTTCCTTTTGTTGTCACGGCTCTTTTCAGAACCATATTTCTAAGTTCTATTCAGCCAGATGCACAACAAAGGGAAACTGAATTAGAACCTTCCGTTGCCATGGAGCCCAAGGGCTGCATTCAAATTTCCATTCACATATTCTTACTCTCTCACTCTTGCTGTTATGGATATGTTGATAATTAAAACCATGAGAAACATGATAGACACAGTTTACATCTGAATGTCTGAAGGCCAATTCAAACAAAATCCAACATTCTAAAACTGTCAGTTGGATTTAGAATGTTGCAATACTTTAATCAATTAAAAAATATGGATCAGCTGTAGAGTTCACTGTGTGTGCGTTCATGCGTGGTGTGCACCAAATGTACCCACAGGGATAGTAAATTCTGAAATTTTTTACATCGTGGGGGAAAAAAAATGATTAAAAATAGTAAATGATATCTATCACTGTTCATTTCAGCCACTGTATATATTCTGGCCTTACATGCAGTATTTGTAAAAATCTGTAATCTGTTTTGTGTGATATTGTCATGTACCGGATGAAAACAATAAAAACTTGAATTACAAAAAAAAAAAAAAAAAGAAAGTAAATGATGTTTATTTGAACGTGTAACAATGCAAACAGGTTTTCTGTAAGGGGTAGGTTTAGGTGTAGGATTGGGTTAGGAGATATAGGAGAAAATATTGTTTGGTTAGTATAAAAGTAATAGAAGTCTATGGAAAAGTCCCCACAATCCCCACTGTGTGTGTGTGTGTGTGAGAGCGGGTCATTACATGTTGGCCACACAGAGCGGGTGAAAGTGTATTTCACGGGTTGAAATGTTGGGTCAACAGACAGAGTAAAGCTGCACTGTGATTGAAGGATCAGAATCAGATCTGATTGGTTCTGGTCACTCGATTGACCTGTCAGTTCAGTCTCCTCAGGACTATTCAAACACACTGTGCTGCTCAGGATAAGTACTTTTCTGTACGGCAGTTTAACCCCATAAAGCCTGCTGTATCATATCTCATTCGCAGATTTCTAAGGCCTCTAAATGATCAACATGATGAAAAAACGTCGTCTGATAGTTTAGACTTTGTTAGCAAGTAAAAGCTCTTTTACTGTAATTGAACAAAAATCCTCCCTCAGCTCATGCTTCACATGTCTTTTGGCTGTCAAATCTTTACTGATTTTTATCAAGTAAACATAAGAGTAACTTTGATATTGTTAGTAATGTTTCACAATTAACACTTACTGGATTGAAGCATCTTCGCTTTTCTTGACTATCTATACATATTTTTTTTTAGAAAAATCAGTATCAGGCTTTTGAGGAACATTTATTTCTTCATCTGTCAGTCCTCATTGTATTGCATTACATTATATGTTTTGATCATAAAGCATTTAAATATCATCCTACTAAGACATATTATTGGAGATAGAGAGTGACCACTGATATTTAGATCATTTTATTTAAGCAACTGCTATACTGTTATGAAGATCTCATTAATTTGCATTACAAACATCAGAATTTCATAATATATGAGCATCTGCAGCAAAATGCATATTTTTTACTCAATTTGAGCCTCTGAATAAAAATCAGCTGTTTTTCCTCCATATTCTCACTGTATCACACTATATGAGCCTGATAGATCAAATATGATACTCAACAAAAACACATACCTTTTTAAAAGACTGTTTATATACATATACTGTCTAAAGGTGCAATAAACTGTTACATTTAAAAAATAGATTTTCTGACTGTTATTTAATGTCAGGCTGGTTAAACATTTTCATTTAAACAAATAATAAAGAAAGATATTTCATATTTCAAATATTTCATATGTGAATAATCTCGCAAGAATACATATTATAACACATTATTATACAATATGAAATGTATTTAATTCCCACATCAGATCTATTACCGTTTTGATTCAGTGTGTAAATCAGAAATGCAAACAGTGTCCTAATCTCAGTCTCGGTGGCGGTGATGCTCTCATTTGATTGACAGCTGCTGTAAGAGTGTTAGTCTGTTATCAACCTGAGCGGATCATCAGACGAGTCCGGCCATACGTTCATGATATCTGCAGCACGCTTTATCTGATAGAACAGACCTACACCTGCCTGTCTGACACGTGTCCCGATAACATGAAAACACTGAGCCCCAAATCACTCACAACGATACTTCGGACAGCAGATATCTCGCTTATTTTGTACTTTAAACCAAGTAGTTCTGGTGGTATATGTGAAAGTTATAGACTGAAGCAGCTGCAATTCACACAAATTTTTACACAACAATGCATTTGCTCTCATCATCATGTATTGTGGTTTGTTAAAAGCTTTGTGAATTTTAAATGGTCCTGGAGAGAAGATTATATTTAGTCAGATGAATGTGGATTATGAGATTCTCCACATGTTGATGTGAAGTTAGTTGCTGTAGATCATATTTTCCTCATGAATTTCCTCAGAAGCTCTTACATTGTGCATGAACTTACTGTCAGGAGTAATTTAGTGGGGAAAATGGGATCTGTTAAGACTATGTGTGGGTTTTTGTGGGAAAGTATTAACACAGAATGATGCATATTGAATAATCTTTCTGATGATTTTGCTGGTGAAATATGAATATTATCAAGATTCTGTTGTACTTTTTATTTGAAAATTGTTCAATTCTGTGTCATTAGGTTCATAGATCATTTTTGTCGCCTATGAGTATGAGAAAGTTAGGACAGAGATATTTTTCAGAGTCTCTGATTTAATGATCAGTAGCAAAAACAGTTGGTAAGCTCGGTTTATTTCAATGAATCAGTTCAAACTGTCTGTTTCAGTGAACTGCTTCAAAAATCACTCAGACATGGACATCTCTGTGTGGCATTTCCATATATTATATGAATGCAATTACATGTTTTAAAATATATATTAAATATTCTTGTTGCATTGAGAATACATGCCATGGCTGTTTTAAAATAGATTTTTTACTTTTTTTTTCTTCTTGCATTATCCCCCCCCCCCAAAAATGCATTTTTATACTTTTTGTGTATTTAATATGTATTGTTGAAAGGCTCAAAAATATTAAAAGATAATGTTTAAGCTATATCACCCACCCTTGATATGTATGCATGTATGTTTTTACTTCTTACTGAATCCAAAGCATGAGAGTTCAGCTCAGAGAGTGGATGTTGCGCACAAGTAATCCAGGTTTTTCAATGAACGGTGCATTGTGCTGCCATGCTGCTCTTTTGCATATTGACTGTTTCTATTTAAATGCTATATCCATTATAGATGATCATTATTCATTCTCTCTCAAGTCTGTCAGAGAGAAACTACTGCAAACTCCACGTAAACAACAGCAGATGAGCTGATATGATGTGACGATGCCACTAGAAATAGAAAAATGCTCTTTCTGTTTCTTTGCCATTCTGTGGAATGGAGTCAAACAACAGCAGCAGCAACACAACTCCTCAAAAAACCTCCAGCTTTCACTGTTTTTGTCTTAGTCTGTGCTGGTGATTCAAGGGAAACGTGACTGCAAACTGTCACCCAATGAATCCTCAATGGATTCAGATCTCTTTGAGGATTTGCTGGCTCTGGTGTGGAAATAACAGGCGTGACTCTGAGAATGAGCTTGAGTGAAGCATCAAATATGCAGCAGCTCTGAAGCGGCGAGGAATCTGTGTCCCGCTACACACAGAAACTTCTGTGACACACTTCACTGCCTCCAATGCTGCTCTCCTGCCCGCCCCCCTTCCTGTCTTTTGCCTCTTTTTAAATTTTAAAAGAGTTGTGTATTTAATTCTGTTTCCTTGCTTCTTATTGGATTCCTCCATTTTATTTCAGATACTTTAATCATTTGTCACGCCAGAATAAAAAGACTTCATATAAACACTTTAATTGGAAAATTATTATTTGATAGAGCACAGATGAATTTAAAATCTGTGTCTGATTATGCAGATATTAAAGGGCTCGAATGCATTTTTTCTCTTTTTATTTTTCCATTTACATTTTTAGTTGTTTTTTTTTGCACCAAATACATCATTTATTTTTACTTATTTATTTATTTTATTTATTATAATTTTATTAATTTATATTTTATAATTAATATTAATATTTTAATGAAGTAAATAGATAGCTCTCTTCAGGTATTGTAGATTATAAATCTCTTTTTGGATTTATTTTGACTTTGATTATTTGATCAGACTGACAAAGTTCAGAAATTTCTAGACAAAATTTGAAATGTAAAATAGATCTTTTCACTACAACACAAAGGTCATAAGTTTGATTTCTCAGGCAATAGATAAACTAATCAAATATATATTTGAATGCATTGTATATCGCTTTGGATAAAAGTTTCCACAAATGCATAGTTAAATGTACAACGTGATGGGGTCATTTTTGAATTATCATTGTAAAATGTGTACAATTGTTTTGCACGTTTTTTTTTTCTTGACTGCATATACAGTAGTGTGAACTGTAAACTGTACTCAATGAGAAATAAGTTAGTATTCCATTCAGAACAATTTTCATAATCTGATTCAGATTTATTTTATTTTATTTATTTTTTATTTTATATTATTTTATTTTATTTGTTTTGTTTTGGCCATAACAAAAAGTTTTGTATATCACTGATAATATTATATTCAACTAAAACTATGTATATTGCAATGCTACTTTTCAAATATAACTTTATATTCTAAAGCATATGCTACCATTCTTACAAGTACAAACTTATTTTTTATTTTATTTTATTTTTTTTACTATGTTTGCACTACATACACTGAAAAAGTGATAAGTTGACTTAACTTAAAAAAAATGAGGAAACCCGTAGCCTTAAAATTATTAAGTAAATAATAATTTTTAAAAAAATTAAGTGAACTTGACAATTCACTTAACATATTTTGTTTAATTATCATTTACTTAAAAATTTTAAGGCAACAGGTTTTCTCAATTTTTTTAAGTTAAGTCAACTTATCACTCTTTACAGTTTAAGTGTTCAGCACAACATCATAAATCAGGAGTAGGTGAATATTTTCCATTTCCCAGGATTAAAAGCAGGAGCAAGAAATAAAGAAAAACTCAAATGGCTATTAAAAAGAAACTCAACTGCTGCGCTCGTGGCTAAAGGTACTTGAGTGTGTGATAAGAGGCTCTTGAGTGATGTTTTATAGTCCAGAGTTTCCTCCGACAGACCTGATTAGAGCTTTTCAGCCGCTGACAGTGTTCAAATATGCAGCTACTTCTGTATAAGAATCATATCAGCACGCTGCCAAGAGCAATACAGGTTATCAGCCCACCAATATAATACAACAATTATACAGTCGCCACACAATACAGACGACGGCGTATAGACTAACCCCCGCTTCATCTTTAATTCAGACTCCATTTACTCTGCCAGTTCGTGTGTAGGCAGGCGAGCGACGCTCTTCTGGATGATAATAGCTGTGAATGGTTACAGCTAATTGGACATCAAACAGATTGTGTTGGAGTCAGATTAGCATTGGTCCAGAGAAGCTTCTCAGAACAAACCTCATCTTATTCTTTCTTGTTTTATCCATAGTTTCTCCTTTCATTCTTCAATCCCTTTTTCTGTAGGCAAATGTGCAGAATTTTGAATACTTATTATATATGGTTTCAATATTAAAGTGTGCTTGTAAAGCTGTTTCTGATCAATCTGATGTTTAAAGTCCTTGTCAATCCCCATCACACAGCTCAGAGGGAGTAACTTGATGTGTTTGTACCTACTTAAACATATTTTAGGGACAAAATTGTACTTAGAAGTGAGCTAAACCTCACAAAATCACAGTTTAAGGACAGCTCAAAGAGTAGAGAATGCCACTCCACTTCAGGGCCTCTCCATCGCTCGGTGTTTTTAAA
The DNA here is from genome assembly GCF_012432095.1 of Onychostoma macrolepis. Lineage (NCBI taxonomy): Eukaryota > Metazoa > Chordata > Actinopteri > Cypriniformes > Cyprinidae > Onychostoma > Onychostoma macrolepis. The sequence continues at coordinate 2,224,144 of NC_081160.1, read as the reverse complement.
TTAAATTTAAAGACTCGTTTTTACACCCTTGCATTTGAGTGATGCTGTGCACAATACCTTTGATGTATGTTTTTGTGTGTATATATACATATTTAATTTTTTTTTTCTGTTTTTCCTTTTAATTTTGATCTCTGGTGCTTTTTATCTAACCTTTTATTGTAAAGCACTTTGGATCAACAATGGATGTGTTAAAGTTGTGCTCTATAAATAAAGTTTGACGTGACTTGACTTGACTAGTAAAGTTAAAACCATGGGTTCAATTCCTACGAAATGCATGATTTGCATACCTTGAATGCAATGTAAGTGACTTTGGATAAAAGCATCTGTAATCATAAAGAAAAAAAATCCTGAAAGTTTTCTGAGTGTGGGTTAGGATTAGGTTGCAGTATTTATAATAATAAAATAAATAAAATATTGTAAGTCTATGGAATGTCCCCATTTAGATCTTTGTATACCTCTCTGTTTGCAGCGCTTGAAATATTCTTCCTCATGCCATCAAACACTGCTGTTTTCAGATCTGAGTAAATGAAATGGCAAGTTAACTGGCTCAATATGTTTGAAAATGTGGTGATATAAATTCAGACTGTAAACAGACGAGGGAAGTAAAATCGTTTGCATTTAATATCTTCTCTCTCAGAACTAAAATGGAGCACAACAGTCGTTTGCAGAATTACAAATGCTCCATTCATATTCTCCATACAGAAATAGATTTTTAGCAGCAATGTATAAACATCTCATGAGTTCTGAGGTTATTTAGTGATGATATACAGTATATACACAAACTAAATCTTGTTTATTAGCAGAGTTCCCAGTGAGGAACCACACTGCCCATAATCCCAGAGAGATACACCAATTAAGGCAAGGCAAGGCAAGTTTATTTATATAGCACATTTCATACACAATGGTAATTCAAAGTGCTTTACATAAAAGGAAGTGAAATAGTCATTAAAAATAATAAGAAATTAAAAATAATAAAAATCACAACAATAAAAACAAAGTGATTTAAAAATTGATTTTAAAGAAATTTAAAACATTTAAGAATAGAAAGTGATTATACATAGTGCAATCAGTTGGGACGTAGCACAGTGCTCATTCAACAAATGCACAGCTAAACAGATGAGTTTTGAGTCTGGATTTAAAAGTGGCTAATGTTTTAGCACATCTGATCTCTTCTGGAAGCTGGTTCCAACTGCGGGCGGCATAATAGCTAAAAGCAGACTCCCCTTGTTTTGTGTGAACCCTTGGTATTTCTAACTGACTCGATCCTAATGATCTGAGTGGTCTGTTAGGTTTATATTCAGTGAGCATATCTCCAATGTATTTAGGTCCTAGGCCATTTAGAGATTTATAAACGAGTAAAAGTACTTTAAAATCAATCCTAAATGTAACTGGAAGCCAGTGTAAGGACCTGAGGTGTGATATGCTCAAATTTTCTGGTTCTAGTCAGAATCCTGGCAGCAGCGTTCTGGATGAGCTGCAGCTGTCTAATGGTCTTCGTTGGAAGGCCGGTGAGGAGACCATTACAATAATCCACCCTGCTGGTGATAAAGACATGAACAAGTTTCTCCAAGTCTTGACTGGAAACAAAACATCTAATTCTTGCAATGTTTTTGAGATGATAGTATGCTGATTTAGTTACTGCTTTGACATGACTACTAAAATTCAGGTCTGTCTCCAGAAACACCCCAAGATTTTTGACTTGGTTTTTAGTTGATTGACCCCTAGAGTCAAGGTATGCATTCACCTTGATAACTTCATCTTTGTTTCCAAATGCAATGACTTCAGTTTTCTCCTTATTTAACTGAAGAAAGTTCTGGGACATCCAACAGTTTATTTCATCAATGCATTGGCAGAGGGAGTCAATGGGGCTGTAGTCATTTGGAGATAAGGCTAGGTAAATCTGGGTATCATCAGCATAGCTGTGATAGGCAATTTGGTTCTTTCTCATTATTTGACTTAGTGGGAGCATATACAGGCTAAACAAGAGCGGTGCAAGAATTGAGCCTTGTGGGACTCGCATGTCATGGACGTCCACTTAGACTTATGCTCTCCTATACTCACATAATAACCTCTCCCTTCTAAGTATGACCTGAACCATTTGAGTACCATCCCAGAAAGCCCAACCCAGTTTTCCAGTCTCTCTAGAAGTATGTTATGATCAACAGTGTCAAACGCAGCACTAAGATCTAGTAGTACCAGAACTGATATTTTGCCTGAATCAGAATTGAAGCGAATATCATTTATTATCTTAATGAGTGCTGTCTCTGTGCTATGATGTGCTCGGAAACCAGATTGAAAATTGTCCAGGTATCCATTTAAGTTTAAGTAGTTGTTCAGCTGATTAAAAACTACCTTTTCAATAATCTTACCTATGAACGGAAGATTTGATATTGGTCTATAGTTGTTCAACATTGTGTTATCAAGATTGCGCTTTTTCAGAAGGGGCTTAACAACTGCAGTTTTCAGGGAGTTTGGAAAAGTCCCAGAAAGAAGTGAAGCGTTCACCACTTCTAAGAGATCTGCTTCTAAACAGTCAAGCACACTTTTGAAAAAAGATGTGGGAAGTGTGTCAAGATAGCAGGTTGATGATTTAAGGTGCTGTACTATTTCTTTCAAAATTTTGCAATCAATTTCTTCAAAAACAGACATAGTCACTTCTTTTTGAAATTGCGGTCGAATCTGTGTGACCTCTGCAAAAGTGGATATGCCAATCTCCTTTCTGATATTATTGATCTTCTCAGAAAAGAAAGAAGCAAACTCATTGCATTTACTGTCGGAGAGCATTTCACTGGGAATGATCTGAATTAGAGAAATTACTGTTACTATGGAAATGAAAAAAAGAAGAAAAAAACATTAGAGAGAGCCCACTCCCATGGGTGCATTATACAGTAAAAACAGTAATACTGTGAAATATATTACAATTTTAAATAGCTGCTTTCTAGGTGAATGTATAGTAAAATGTAACTGATTGCTGTGACTAAAGCTGAATTTTCAGCATCATTAGTGTCACATGATCCTTCAGAAATCATTCTAATATGCTGATTTGCTGCTCAAGAAATATTTCTGATTATTATCACAATATTTTTGTGGAAACCATGATACATTTTATTTTTCAGGATTCACAGATGAATAGAAAGTTCAAAAGAACAGCATTTATTTGAAATAGAAATCTTTTGAAACGTTATAAATATTTTTACTCTCACTTTGATCCATTTTTAGTGTGTCCTTGCTGAATAAAAGTGTTTCTTTAAAAAATTTAAACGTTTGCTTTAAATAGTAGATCAAAACTTAGAGCTCTTTACTGTAGGTTTTCTGTGGAGAGAATGAATGAGGAAAAAGTCATTTCTGTAAAGGTGGGTGTTTCAGTGTTGCTCTCTGAAGCTTCTGCTGCATTAAAGTGAGGTTAAACCAATTAACGCCAGGCCATAGCTAACAAGCTTTAAAAGGCCTGTAAGCATTCAAACACACACACACACACACACACACGGATGGATGGATGAACAGATCAACAGAGCTGGAGAGCAATCAGTTTAACACCAGCAATGTTCATCATGCATGTTGCTTTTTCAAGTCCGCCTACAGTAATGCTATGAAAAGACATGTCTGTGTTCTTCTCTCTTGGAGGCTGGTCGATTAAGACAAGCGTTTTGTGTGCTGTCAGATGAGATCCTCTATATTTGTGATTTACAGAATTAAATATATGCAATGGGATCAGCAGGGAGCACAAGGAGGAACGGATTAGAATAATTAAAGGCACACATGCAGTGCTGGCATGAAGAAACTCGCTCACACACACATGCACTGAAGAAGAGAATCCATTGAATGTAATCTGAAGTGTTGAATGAGATGAACGTGTGTGTTTTATCTACATGTGTGGCACCGAGGCATGTTCATACGTGTAGATAATCTTGTTATGAAAGTGCACATAGATTTGGATGCCATAATGATCAAATGACTTTGATTGTTCTGTTCTGGATGTGAGAATCATGAGGTGTTTCTAACAAGATATCATATCCAAAAATATACATTTATTTGAACTGCCTACATGTGTTTCTGGTCTTGGTACTAACTATAAAGTATAACGTGTTGAAACCATTTTCACTCAGAAATTGACAAAGAATTGGCAAGTAACATTGAATTATACGTGTAATTTTGAAGTAGAAAAAATATTTTCTTGTAAAACGTACTCCAGTCATCTTTGTTTTATTTACTACTTTAAAAATATTTTTATATGCAAATACTTGAATGCAGATTCTTATACACTTTAAAAATGATTTTTCTAAAGTTGTCCAAAAAAATAAAAATAAAAAATACACAGATCATTGGACTGTTGATACAGCTGACTGAAAATATTTCATTCTTTCAATTTCAGAATTTCACATTCAGTGTGTCACTTGCCATTTCTTTGTAATTATTTGTGAATTTTACCAATGAACCAATTTTTCATCGTTGCTCTACAAGTTTGAATTCTACCTTTATTTCCCTTTTGAAATGTGAAGTGCAATTTGTAATGCAACACAAATACAAGTTGCATTCTTAGTGTTGCCAAAAGAGGTGCTAGAGAGATTTTTAGCATAATTTGTCTTCTTCTATTGTTAGTTTTCTCTTTCAGGTCACCTACTGTCATAGCAGAGCATCAGGAGAATCATAAAAAGCAGGTTAGTTAAAGTGAATTTAAAGTGAAACTCTCAATCTAGCAGCCTGAATAATAACTATTAAATCTTTACAGTTTTTTTCATCTACTTACACACAAAATCTTTACTTGTCACACAATTTCTGAAACCTGACACAAACACCAGAAGCACACACCAAATCTGCAAAACCATATACTAATTCTCTGCCTTTGACTTCAATTTCATAAAACATTAGTGTATGGTTTTGCAGATTTGCTGTGAGCTGCTGTTGAGATTTTGTGTGTAAGCAGTTGAAAAAACAAAAACTGTAATATTATGGCAAAGGTGTTTGCAAGTGTTTGATTTTGAGATGTGTTTGTGATATTTTGAATGCAGTGCTTCATTTTGCAAGAGATGTGAGGCATTTTGCATTTTGTGTGTGCAATTCTTGGATTTGTGTGTAAAGTTTTGAAAAACAGAGGCAAAGTTTTGAAAATGTGTGTAAGCAGTTGAAAAAAAAAACTGTAATATGCGTTAATGTCTTTGATATTTGAAGGAGAGATTGTTTAAAAAAATCATATAACTGCTAATTCTTAAACACAATAGATTTTTGACAAAAATGGTGCATTCTGGGAGATGAAGAAAAAGCTAGTGCTGTGACTGATTTTACAGTCAAGAGTTATTTATTTGCACAGTATATTGAGAAAATGAACATTAATAATTACGCAAACTTGGTAAAAACTAGTGATGTTTTAAAACTAAAGATCAACTAAATGGTGGGCCGTGGCCGCAAAGACTCATTTGCTCATTTCAGTCTTGATCAGAATGTGTAACTTGATTAAAGATGCATGTATTCATGAACACGGGCAGTATTCTGATGCACAAAAAAGGCTCAGGTAATGTTGGCGTAATGTGCTTTTTTTAAACTCTGAAATCACAGGTGCTAATTGAAAGTAAAGCAGTAAAACGACAGTGTTTCATACATGCAGTCAGCCAGGAATGATGTGTAAAATGAAGTCATAGCACTTTGAGCAAAGTGAAAGTTGACTGCAAAAGACTGAATTCCAGTTCACTCTGTCTCTCTTCATCTCTCTCTCTCTTTAAATACAGTTCTCATTATGGAAGTTTCACACACCAGCTTTTCGCTTGAATTTATTGAGACTGTTTAATTAGTTGAGAAACTTTTACAAAGTGCATTTCCTCTAAAATGTCCCTTTATCACACAATATAAAGGATTGTTTGGCTTTATTGTTCCGCTTTTCTTGCTCTGCGACAAAATAACTATTGACTTATCACAGCTGCATTGCCTGTTTGTCTCTCTTCCTTTAAAAGATAATTAAATTTTCTGCTTTATGCAAACTCTATAAAGCAATATTTTGGGCTTTAGACAAAAGGATTTTGCTTTAAGTGGATAAATAGGAATTGATTCATAAAAAAACACTGCTCATATTTGAAATTGGAAAAGAATAAAACACAAAGCGGACTTCTGACACATGGAATATGCAGAATAAATTACATGCACACACTGAATTGAGCCAAAATCTTTAAAGAAACTTTTATATTGAGAGAAATCACTTACAACCATAAACAACAGCCGCAACTGGCTTTCTTAAAGAGGTCACATCAATTTTTTTGTTGCATGTAATAAATGTCATCATTTGTATTAATTTGACAACAAAGTTTAAACCATGTCATTAAATCACATTAAAATGTTTAATCACTCTAATCCTTATAACAAACATGCAGTTTACTACCTGTGGAGTCACGATTTATTGCTTTTATAAAACAAAATATTGCCTGATGCTAAAAATGAACCACTTCAGTATTTATTAATGACAGAATATTGGCAGAGTTCACCCATTTTTAACTGTCCCCCTGAATGTTTAATTATACAAAGATTTGTCTGGTATGTAATTAGTCTCACGGGGAGTCTTTATATTAACTGTATGTGTCATATAGAGCTCACAGAGTTCAACAGCACCTCCTAGTGTTAGACTCAGGAACGACACACAGGCCTTTAAATAGATCATTCAGCCAAAAATGAAAATTCTCTAATTATTTACTCACCTTCAAATCATTCCAAACCCATATGATGTTATTTATTCTGAAAGAATCTTGAAGAATCTTCATGCAGCTCTTTTCCATACAAATTTCACGATAACCACAACAGTCAAAATGACGGTCAAAAAAGTCTTCTGAAGCTTTGTGTGTGGAACAGATTGAAAGTGTTTTAATATCTGTCTGTCAGAACTCAGAACTTGACATCATATTAATATGAATCCCATATTAACACGTCCAGGTTATATTTCAGCTCAACTTTTTGCATATTTGTGTAAAATGTTATGATATTAAAGGTATAACAAATTCTGCCATGTGTATAAATATTTTAAAATTTAAGTGCTATATTAATGGTCATAAAAATGCGTTTCATCTTTCTTTCTTTCTCTTTATTTTCAGGTGAAATATGAGCCAGACATGTTCTTGACGGGTTTCGTGAGATTCACTCATTCAGAACAAAACTAGCAGACTAATAATCATCTGTCAGACCACTCAAAATCTCCATCTGACAACCTACAAATGGTCTGTCCACCTCCGTCCACTGCACTCGCCACACCAATGACCAGATGAGGGCGTTTCTATAAATAATGCATCAGACCTCTCCAGAGTGTAAATATAATGTTTAATTGAAAGATTTTGCAAGGTCACATTAGGTAAAGTGCTGCTTCCTCCACCAGACAGCGCCACCTATCAGTCACAATGACCAAAAAAAAAAAAAGTTGTTATTAGATGATTTTAAAAGTTGTTTGCAAGACAACGTTGTGTGTCATCTAGACGGACAAAAAGTCTCTTCTCTCTTTGAAGCTGCAGTGTTAGCCGATGAGTTTTATCTGACACACAAGCCAGTTTCGCCCTTTGAGAGTCAGCAGGAAGACATCTGTCTAGATAGTGTTTCAAAAGAAGAAAATACTCATGTTTTCTCTAATGAAACCCATCCAAAGAAAAAACACAAGTCTGTCCACAACAACAGTGGTAAAATGCATGTTTGTTTCTACTGTCTTGAGCCAGATCATCTTATAGCTGACTGTGAGGCCTGGAAACAGAGGATCCGTTTGCTCAATCCAGATGTGTTGGTGTTGTATCTGTTCACCCTGTCGTAGATTCTTCCTCTTTTTCATCTCGGTCTTCTGTCTACAAGCCTATTATATTGTCTGGGTCAGTAGCACTCACTAAAAAATCAAAACCAAGGCAGATCACTGAGGGACACGGGAGCAAGCCAGTCTCTCATAGTGGATAGTGTCTTATGGAGTTGGGCTATAGGGCGTTTTGAGGTTCCATTGCATAATGTCTTTATGAAATCTAAACTGGTTACGGGACAAATGCAAATTGGTGTATGCTCCAGACTTCCTGTTGATGGTGTTGACCTTATTCTAGGTAATGATTTGGCTGGACATAAGGTGTTTCCCCAAAAGACTGTAGCAAATCCTGGGTGATGTGTAGATGTGCTACTGTGTCAAACCATTAAAATCTGTAAATTGAGGTTTAGTGGTGTTTAACTTTGTCGAAATGTGGTTTGACATTTATGGGTGGGGGTGTTACGTCTTGAGACATATTGTGTATATGTCTTGCTTTGCTGGTCCTTTTTCTCTCTCTCTTTCTCTTTTGTCCCATCCTTTCTTTCACAGGATTGGATCCTACCAAAGTGATCTCCATACCTGATTGGTGCTAATGGCACCAAGGAGCAGCAATAAAAGGATCTGCTGTGCCTGAGGAAGGAGCTCTGCTCAACTTGTGATTTCCTGTTGTTCTATTGCACATGTGCTATTGTGTGTTTGCTACAGTGTGTTGTTTGCTCCTTGTTTATGAAGAGTTGCGTCCTGTCCACGTAATCATCACCTATGATGCTTTTCTCTTGTGGTTGAATATTCACTACACTGTCACCTTTCTGCCATATCAACTCTTTAGGGAACAGTTAAGTAATAAAAGTACATCCTTTCCAACAAAGCCAGTCACATTAGATTGCAACGTTTCTCCCACTGCAGAACCACCTACAAGAACAGTTAGAGACAGTAATTATCATGACAAAATTCTCAAATTCATTTACAAACAATGGAAATTTCACAAACGTTCCAAGACAGGCAATATGTTTTTTTTTTTTGTTTTGTTTTTTAAAAAGGCACTATCAGATATACCAAAAAGAAGAAGAAATATGTGACCCTGGAGCACGAAACCAGTCATTAGGGTCAATTTTGTGAAATTTAGATGTATACATAATCTGAAAGCTGAATAAATAAGCTTTCCATTGATTGAAGTTTGTTATGATATGACAATATTTGGCTGAGATACAACTATTTGAAAATCTGGAATCTGAGGGTGCAAAAAAATCTAAATACTGAGAAAATCGCCTTTAAAGTTGTCCAAATGAAGTTCTTAGCAATGCATATTACAAATCAAAAATTGAGTTTTGATATATTTGCAGTTGGAAATTTACAAAATATCTTCATGGAACATGATCTTTACTTAATATCCTAATGATTTTTGGCATTAAAGAAAAATCAATACTTTTGACCCATACAGTGTATTTTTGGCTATTGCTACAAATATACCCCACCGACTTAAGACTTTGTGGTCCAGGGTCACACATATGCCTCTCTAAAGGAACACCAAACATTTTTATACATGGATAAAAAAAATTACAAACTTTTTTTAATGTAAATAACATGTATAACAGAATGTGACCAATAAAAAGTATATATTTTTAACGAATAAAGTAATTTATAGGTCCAGATGCATTAAAAAGACTCACTCATGATGAGCAGAAGTGTCAGCAGTGCCAAGGTCTTCATGTTTGTCCTGGAGGAGAGAGAAGCAGGTTTTGAAGTATGCTGGAAATTCCCACGTTCTCAAACAAACCAACAGGCTACAAACTAGTCTAAAGGTGCATAGTTTCATGCGAGTAATACATAAAGACAAACATCTGCGCTTTGTCCTGGTAATATCATTCATTAAAAGAAGAAAACAATGTCCTAGCAGCTCAATGCATCTGTGAATTTTATTAGAAGGCAGCCTATTTCCGCCCGGTCACATGAGAAAAAGAGCCAAATAGTTTTTTTCCAAAGATTTAGTAATCTGATCCTGACTGGAATGTACTGTAGCCTATGATTGAAAACAAAAGCTCCGCGAAACAGTCGAAGCAATTGTAATTTCAAACAAAACGGACTTTAAGTCAGTAATCTCTAACCAGGAAGCTGCAGATGGCTAAAACGTATTACTCTGAAAGCATGAAATTATTCAAAATACAGTGATAGGATATATATATCAACAAACAATAATGGATTAAAATGTGTTCTGAAAAGAAATAGCCTACAATAAAAACTAAAAGCACAATATCCTGCAGACCTTTGGTTTAAGTGCCGCTGCAGAAGAAGCACACGTATCAGATCGTTGAGGAAAGTTTGTGTCTTTGCGACGCGCCTACATCATCATCCCACTCACTCACCGCAAAACCTACCAGATGTGACTGAGTGCGCAGTTTTATAGCCCTGATAGCACACATACATCTCGGAGACGTCTATTTGACGTCTATTTTTACATCTGCAAGATGTATTTTTTAGAGTGTTTGCTCATCTGCAATACGTCTTTTGGACGTTTCCTATCAGATGTGAAATAGACGTCTATTAGATGTCTTTAAGATGTTTATAATTTAGAATTGGTGTGTCTAAAATACAGACAATTATATATTCATTTTTATATTCATTTATTATCAATATGTATTCTTTCTTCAATATATATATTTATCTTTTCCAATGATTTTATTCTGTATAAATTTATAGTTTAATGTTACTTAATACAGTTATTCATAGATTTAGTGCACAGGTATACTGCATTTATTTTTCATATCCGTCTGTGTTTTAATGCCTAATTTTAGATATGCTCATATTCCACTGACGTATTGCATTTATGTCTTTTTCCATCATCTGACATATAAAGGTACACCATATGTTCCATTTATGTTGGACAGGATGTTGGAAACTCATTCTTTATGCATAATGTTTTAATATGCACGGGTGTGTTCGATTTGTCTTTAATTTTCTTGGTATTAAGCACTTCCTTCTAAGTTGATATGATATTTAGCCTAGTGATATTTTAAGATTTGCAGCGCTTGCTGTTTCTGCTCAAGGTAAAAACCACAACCACCTCCTCCGACAAGTCAAGTTGACCTTCCTCTGACATTATCTAAATAAGGGGGAGGGAAAGGAAAATAGTAGGTAAATATTTTTAACATTTTGCTGATCAGACGAGAATATTCTATGACTTATGAAGACAGGTCTCTAGGCAATATAATGCCCCTTCAATTGGCATCTTTAATCTTTCCTTCTCTTTGCATGCTCTGAAGATCTTCATCTCTCGTCTTTTGAATATTAAAACTCAGATCAGATTACTCAGATTGTTAGACGTTTATCTTTGTTTTAGCAGAATCTGTTCAGCTTGGATATTGTATCCATTTTTAATCTCTTTTTCATATTTTAACATTTAATCATCTGTAATCAGTATCACTTATACTTATGATAATTGTTTTTAATAAACTACACTTTTACGGACTTCATCTGCCTGGATCTCTTCTCGGTGCATCAAGAATGTATGTAGAACTGACATCTTACAAACGTCTGTCAGATGTTTGTACACACAGCAGATGCTTTCCAGAACAAGTGATCTTTAACAGACATCTTGAAGACGTACGTGTGCTATCTGGGCTGAGACGGCGCTAGGAGGGCTAGACGGGGCTAGAGCCCCATCAGAAACTTGCTTAGACCCGGCAAAAAAGTAAAATATGCCTTTTTCGAAGCTGCTGTACACTCTAAAAAAAGATGGTTCTTTAAAGGATCTTTACATGCAGTAATGGTTTAGAACCATAGCATTCTGAAGAACCATGCTTTGTGTTAGAGTTTAGGGTTCTTTATTCCTGTAACTGTCAAAGCACCTCATTACTGATTTTCTGGAGTTCAGTGATACAACTACACAGACCGTCAACACACTCTCAACAGGTAAATGACTTCATTCTTAATTTAGATTCAAATTTAACTTTAAAATTGTAACTGGTTTCCAAACAAAACATGTTCTTATCTTATCTTATCTTTTTTATTTATTTATTTATTTTTTAGTTTTTGGTCACATATAAGTGTTTGCAGCTCAGTTAAGCTGTGGAAACTTCTCTCTTCTTCTCCACTAAGTAAGTAAAAGAGACAATGAATTTATATATTCATATTGTTAGAATTTTTAATTATTACTTGGGTTTATGTATAAACATACCCAGTCACAAAAATATATATATATATATATATATATATATATATATATATATATATATATATATATATATATATATATATATATATATTAAAACTATCCCATGACTTTATATCACTTTTTTTCTTTTAATATTGTGAAGGGCTCACATACTGTCCATTTTTGCTTTTGGCCTTCATAAACATAATTGTTTTTACATAAACACATGGACATACTGTAATTCTAAACTCAATTGTGTTTTTCAGATGTATCACATCCTATAACCTCATCATCTGCAGAGAAAAATCTCCACTTAATCACACCAAAATGATGGACTTAAAGGCATCAAATTGATTGGATTGTGATTGTTTCACTGAAACTTGGTCTTCATCAAATCTATTTTTTGTTCTTATGTTGTGCTTTACTTCTTTATGTATTTATTCATGTTCAATGTCAATTGTCATTCATTAATTTATTCAACTAATAACTGTTGTTAAGAGCACTGACATTTTTGCATGTCAATAAAAACATACTTCACACAACGTGCTGCTGTTGTTGTTGTTTTACTGTAAAACCTTAACCGAGGCTACACTCTTAAGATGCCTCATTACTGATTTTCTGGAGCTCAGCCATCCAACTACACAGACTGTCAACACACTCTCAACAGGTAAATAATTTCTTTCTTAAAATGTCTATAAATTATAACTTTCAAATGCTAATTGTTTTTCTATGTCTTTTCTCTTTTTAGTTTAAGAGAACATGTAAGTGTGACCAGCTCTATTCAGTTAAGGATACTCTCCTCTTCTTCACTAAGTAAGTAACACAGATATTGAATTTTTGGTCCATTTTGTGAGATATGTTTTTATTACTAGGGTTTATGCATAAACATACCCAGCTATCCCTTGACTTTATATTACTTTTTCCTTTTAACATTGTGAAGTGCTCACATGCTACTTTTGGCCTTCATAAACAATTGTTTTCACATAAACAACTGAAAGGAAACACATTGTATATCTAAACTCAATTGTGCATTTCAGATGCTGTCACATCCTACAACCTCATCATCTGCAGAGAGAAACTGCTATTCAGTCACACCAAAATACAGATAACGATTAACTTAGAGGCATCATAGAGGATTGTGAAGATATTTCACTGGAGCTTGGTCTTCAGTACACTATTTTATGTTCTATTTTGTTTTATTTCTTTAAGCATTTATTTATGTTCAATGTCCATTGTCATTTGTTAATGTATTCTACTATTAACTGTTGTTAGAATGCTGTCATTTTTGCTACAATTTCATGTCATTAAAAAAAAAGTACCTAATTGACACATTGTTATTGTTGATTTTATGTAAAACCCTAATAAACACTTCAAGATATTATAAAAGCAGGCAGATAGAAGGGGAAAAAACAATATTAATAAATAATGTATACAAATAATACTAATATTAATGATATTAACATACTAATATTAATGAAAAACTATCATTAAAAAGGTCATTTATAACACCAATAAGGTCCTGTATAGCATTTTCAAAGCATGGTTCTATATGGAACCCTATAAAAAGGGTTCCATTTAGCACTAAAAAGGGTTCTGCTATTGTTACAAGCCGAAGAACCCTTTTCTGGTCCTGTTTAGAACCATTTTTCTTAAGAGTGTAGCTATAAAAAACTGATAGCTAAAGTTTAGGCGTTCATTACTTTCTCTCAATTTAATTAGTCTTTTAGCACCCCTTCTGAACTGTTAAGCCCCCCTTAGCACCCCCAACAAAAAAAGTCCTGGAGCCGCCACTGATTACAAGTTCTCGCAGTTCTGTTGTTTTTTAAAGAAATTAAAAAGGTAATTGTGACTTTTTATCTCACATTTCTGACTTTTTTTTCTATCAATTGCAAGTTAACATCTTGCAATTCTGACTTTTTTTCTCAGAATTGTGAGATATAAAGATATTGCAAGTTATAAAAAATTTTTTAATTCCATGGTGGAAACCAAAATCCAGAATTGCAAGATTAAACTCAGAGCTGTGACATGCAAACTTGTAAAAAAAAAAAAAAAAAAAAATCATAATTCTGAGTTTAGAAGTCGGCATTGTGAGGGGGAAAGTAGTCTGATTCGTAAGATAAAAAAACTTGCAATTACCTTTTTTTATTTCCTTGGTTGAATCAAAAGTCCTTAGTTTTCTCATTATTTGAATTTTTTTTTTTTTATTAATTTTTTTTTTTTTTTATCCCATGCCAATCTATTGTGCTGTAATATATTTCTATTAAACCTGCCTTCAGTTGCACATACAAAGTAAACTGCATTTGGTTGCTGGAAATGTCATTCAGACATTGCCCTGGCCAGAATAACCTGCAATGTGAACCAGACCTTATGCTGATATTCAAAAGTCAAACTATGCAAGCATTTATTTATTATCTATTACCATTTCTCAAATTTAGGATTAGTGTTTCTAGAAAAATCGATCCAATCAATAATAATAGTGATGATGACCTTAGCAAACACCATCAATAATGACTAGTGCATTTCAAGATTCTCACAAGTCCACATGTTCCTGGCGTTCACTTTCTGTTTAAGTCTCCTGGAAGGCAGAGCATCATCGGGCAGGTTGTTGTGAGTGAACTCAAGGACGCAGTTTAAATTTGCATGAATCACTCTCAGATCAAAGGAGCGGCGGGGCGCCAGTCACTCGCTGAGCTCAAATATGATGGAATGTTTATTTCTGGGTCAGTGGGGGTGCTAATGAGAATGTATTCTAAGAACGAGAGCGCGAGCGAAGGCCTGAACAGCGGCTCTTGATTGGTTCGATTTGACAGCCGCTCACCGGGTAAGGACATTGACAATGACAGGCCGCCTGCGACCGGAGAGAGCTACACCTACCGAATACACCGACAAAATAACACACAGAGAGACCAGAGTCATGTTTTATTTATGGGCTTGCTACTTGAGCTAGACTTTCACACACAAAACTTTCTATGCAGAAAAAAACTGTCATATATTTACAGCAATAAAACACCGGAAATGTCGAGTTTACTGTCACTCTTCCCACTGCAGACCAAGAGAAAAGTAATCAAATATATCCTTGTGAAAAAGAAACCTTGCTTAACTATTCAATATGCACTTGTAGTGTACTTCATATCTTAAAAGTATAGTCTAATGGTCAAAAGTGTAGAATAATTAAAAAATATTTATAAAAATCTCTTCTGCTCACTAAGGCTGTATTTATTTACACAAATGCAGTAGAAACAGTGATATTGTGAAATATTATTGCAATTTAAAATAATGGTTTTCTATGTGAATATATTGTAAAATGTCATTTATTCCTGAGTCAAATCTGAATTTTCAGCATCATTACTCCAGTCTTCAGTGTCACATGATCCTTCAGAAATCATTCTAATATGCTGATTTGCTAATTGCATTTAATATAAATTTAAACTACAATACATTTTCGTTCAGTTACAAAAAATGCAATTATATGTCATAAAAATATTGCATTCAATATATTTTTAACATATGTAATTTTTACAATAAGCACTTTTTAAAAGAATGACAGTGACTGCAGACATTACAGCAAAATAGTGCTGTAAACAACACATACTGTACAAACAGTCATGAAACGGCAAACATCTGCATGCTGCTGTGGTCCTGTTCAAGGCATCTTGCATATTATTGAACTTGTGAATGTGTAATTCTTTCGTTCATTAGACATTGTGTCTAACGAGATGAACACAGAGCCGTGAAGAAAGGCTGAAGGTTAAGCAATCGAAGATGTTTACACTTCTGAAAACCTCTCAGGTGAGCTGATCTGTAAGAAAACACGTGACCCCATGAAATCAATTGAGTTCAACAAACACTAATTACCAGCAATACAGTCAGTGGAATACAGTTTACCTACTATTAAAAAAACATAGTATAAGAAACAGTGTGCATTATGATAAAAGTGTCAAACACTGCCATCAGCTGTCTGTATAGTCAAGTCAAATGTATTTTTATAGCGCTTTTTACAGCACAAATTGTTTTAAAGCAGCTTTACAGAAATAATAGTCTTAATGTTTAAAATATCTTAAAATCGTTTTGCCATGTAGTTTCATTTAGCATATTAGAGCTGGATGATCATATAGTTTTTTGCAATGATATAAACAATCAAGCAGTTGAGGTTTGCTTTATACACTGTAAAAAAAAAAAAATTAATAAAAAAAAAAGCTGAGCAAACTTAAACGTTTAAGGCAACCAGCTTCAGCAGATTTTGAATTTTCTCAACTTATTTTTGTAGGAGGTTTTTGAGTTCTCTCAGCTTTTAAGTTTTATAAACTTAATACAAGTTGAAAAAACTAAAAAATCTGCTGAAGCTGGTTGCCTTAAACATTTAATTTCTCCCAACTTTAGATTTTTTACAGCACTATGAAAAAAATAAAAAGTTGAGCAAACTTAAAAAGTTTAAGGCAACCAGCTTCAGCAGATTTTTTAGTTTTTTCAACTTGTTGTTTCAAGTTTACACAACAAAAACTTGAGAAAACTCAAAAATCTCCTTAAAAATAAGTTGAGAAAACACAAATCTGCTGAAGCTGGTTGCCTTAAACTTTTAAGTTTGCTCAAGTGTGGCATATACTGTTAAATGTGAGTGTGTGTGTACAGTGAGTAAAGTTGGCTATACTTACAGTAGTTGTATAATTTGTTATTAATTAATTAAATCAATTTATTAATTCATTATATGACGATATTGAAAATGATAAAGCACGTGAGGCATATAATCTTGGAACTGAAAATGTATTAATATTTTCACTATAATTTTGCATGGAAAATGTCTTGAAATTTAACATTTTAGATTAAATTGTGAGTGGTTAAAAAAGTGGTTAAAAAGGAAAAAGTGGTTAAAAATGTTACTTGCAGTTTATTCATCACTCTGGAAATGGAAGGTCAAGTGAAGAGCATTGCATTGTGGGATATATTGCATACTCAACCCGATCTCATGAAAGTGCGTATAAATAGTACGCCAAATAAAAATGAAAACTCGTGGCATTGATACGCAAAAATGGACTTTGGCGTGTATATGCTACGCGATGGGTAGGATTAGGGTTGTGGGGTAGATGCGTATCATATCTACGCGAAAACTGCGTATCATATGCACGCCAACAAATTTGGTATCATATGCACGTGAAAACTGCAAGTTCATATCATATACAGTATATTGCAAAAGTCCATTTTTGCGTATCAATACCACGAGTTTTCGTTTTTATTTGTCATACTATTTATAAGCACTTTCATGAGACTGCATACTACATACCGCTATCGCATACTGTATGCAACTGGTATATTATTCCAAATAGTGAGAATGTGTGTTAGTGGTTATTTAGAGGTGTGTGTGTGTGTGTGTGTCATTAGGGTGAAGAGACTAACTGGTGATTTGACAGTGTGCAGGAATCCATGTGTGCAGCGTTTCAGTCCATTTGCCTCTTATTGAGTTAAGTGTTCCTCAAACACAGGCTGTCAGACTCAGGCGAAGCGTGACTGCTGATGTCTGAGACACTTTCACATCTCACACAAATTAACATTCAAATCACTCTCAATCACACACACACACACGTGAGACACAAAAGAAGGAATAGCTATTGATTAAGTGCACACAAATGACATCTAATCATGTACTAAACATCTGACGAGGAGACATTTTCTTTCATCAGTCTGTTTTTAAGCATCAGCTAAACATGTCAGGAGTTACTGAGCTCACAAATGCCTTAACAAGCTTCATAAGTCACAAAACACCTTGAGTTTTCTGTGAGTGAGTGAGTCTGTGAGCACTGATTCCTGAGCACTGGGACTGAACATAATTTAAGTTTATGTAACAATTTTGGATTAAATTTATCAAAAAAATGTGTGTTTTTCCTCACCTATTACCAATTGTGGGTTTGATACTGTTATACAAAACTCATGCATCAAATACTAAATCTTGACTAGTCTAATAAATGAACTGAGACTACAGGATTCTTCCAAACTGATTCTCAGCTCTGTTTGTTTTAATAATTACCAGTCCGACATTCACCAGACAAAAATTACAGTGCTGACAAAACCACCGTATTTTACACATCACACCTGTAATAAATGCAGCCGTTTTGCTTTTCTGGTGTTTATACAAATATAATCTACTTAAAATGGTCATATCTAAAACTCCTGAATAATTGCTTTATAATTTATGTGATGGAACATTAAAATAAAAATAAATACAATACATTTGTGTGGTGTTATTAGAAAATAATAAGAGCATAATAAATTACATGATATAATAATATCAAAGTAGCACTTTCAAGATGAAGACTGACTTTGATATTTGCTGATTCACAAATGTTATCATAAATATATGGCCAAAGTAGCAACTCAAATTGGAAATCTTATGAAAAGTGGTCTTTTTAAATTAATTACTTTCCTTCTAGTAAAGTGTATAATGTTTCTTTCAAAGGTACTTATTTTTATTTCTTATTATAGGTTATTTTATGTTTGAATCAATATGAAGTAGTTGGTTTTAGGGGAGTGAAACACAATATAATATCATAATTTTGACAAAAAAGAAAGAAAATCGAATCAAAATGAAGAAAATTTTAGTTTTTTGCTCTTAATTTAAGAGCAAATGATGCTATTATGAAAACTAATGGCAGATGAAGTTGAATGTGATGTGTTTAGTCTCAACAATGTGTGTGTTTGAGAGACAGTAAATGTATAAAAAGACATGATGAATATCAGCGTGCATCAGCTTTCTGCAGCATCTGTGTGTGTTTAGTCGTCTGCTGAGCATCACAGATCATATTTGTCTTCATTTGAGAGACTAATTCTAGTTAAATGGATGAGAATGAGAGACGAGGAGTGAACAGGAACTATTCCCTGGAAAGACAGATGTGTGTGTGATTAGAGGAGCGGCTGACGAGGGACACGCTGTCATATCTGCTTTCCTCTTCTTATTGGGATGATTGACTGTCGCCACGGTAACAAATTATGGAGCAGGAGGAAGATTCCTGGATGGACATCAGCGGATCGATTCTGGAGAGAGAGAGAGAATGAAGGAGGTGCACAAGCTGGGTTTCTTCATATATGAGACAAGATGTCTTTATTTCTTTGATGCCAAATAGTGAACAACTCTTATTTTGATTATTGTTCTGTTTCTTTATATATTAGCTACTCATTTTTGTTCAGTGTCAAAAACTATTTTTCTATTAAATCTGTTCTGAAATACTGTATATGTGTAAGATTGGAATTCAGATTCTAAAATGAGTTAAACTTTGATGCCAAATAATGAGTTCATAGCAAGTTTTACGTGTTTTTTTAATCATTATTAATCACTTTTATTCAGTGTATATGTGCTTCTGAAATTCAGTAAGTATATAATAATATAATAAAAAATAAAGATCAAACTATATCTTTCAGGTGTGTGTGTATATATATATACAGTATATATATATATATATATATATATATATCAAGTTTTTAAATCTCGTTTTGTTCTCACTGTTGCAGAAATATTTCAAATCAGATGAACTGAAAGCAAATTACATATGAACCATGAATAACTGAGATTTGATTCTGTAGATTTACTGATTGCAAAGTCTGTAAAACTAATCAGACGCAGTATAATAAATTCAGATTTGCCATAATAAACCAGATCATATTTGAGGATTCAGTATGAATTGAATCAGCCTGTAAACAATATCAGGTGCATCATTCAGTATAAAACACAGTTCAGTTTATGTAACAGTGAACTCAAAGTCTCGTGTTGTAAGATAACAGGTCACACAGACTTTAAAACCAGCTCTAAAGGGTTTTATGACCTTATAACACTAATAAAACCACTAATTATTCATCCAGTAAGCTGAAGTGACAGTGGGCTTTCTGTAGGTGGAAGACACACACTCTGCAATATGATTATTGCTCTTTTTAATGGTTATTGGTTTGCAGAAATGTTTTAATCTCCTGGATGCCTGACGTCATGCAATGACAGGAATATGTAATGAGTGATGAGTGATGCTGTATTTCATATAAAAAATTAAATAAGTTAAATAAGTAAATTAATTTTATATAAAATTATGAAGTAAAATAAGTTCTTTAAAACTTTTTTCTTTTGGATCTATCAATGTTGTAGAATATAATAATAATAATAATAATAATAATTCATTACATTTATATAGCGCTTTTCTAGGCACTCAAATATTCAAGTGAACTGTAAAAGTGAAGTGACTAAAAAGTTATTAAAAACATTTTTAGTTTTTATATATATATATATATATATATATATATACACACACACACACACAAATACAAAATAGTAATATTTAAGAACAAATTGGTGTTTCATAACTTTTGACTGCTGAAGTATATTTAAAAAAATGATGTCAAAAAGTAGAAATATGAAATATGGATCACGACCGCCATCTAGTGGAAGGTTGACGTTCTACACTGGAACTACAGCGTAAAAGTATTAATAACTTAATAACAATTACACAAACTGCTAGAGTTGAACAACGTGTATGTTGAATTTGTTTTAGTTTTAGCTGGTTAACTGGAAAAATTATGAGAATCCATTGCAAATTGTAAATTGTCCATTGTAAATGAGTTATCTCCGCGCAGGCCGCGTTGGTCGGTTTGAGCCACAAAGTGGCGCACGTGTCCATATCAAACTCACTGAGGTGTCTACAAATATTGCCTGATGAGTTAACTACGTATTATTATTATTATTAATAATAATAATAATAATAATATCAAGAAGTATAATAAATCATAATCTTGTGCTTAATAATGATCTCCATAAATTATCAATGTATTTATTCAGAGTTAAAAGTCTACTGAGATTCACGGTACATTAAAATCGGTTTTCTTTAAAGAGCTTAAGTTTATTTTTTTATTTTATATTATGTTTATTTTACATTATACGTAACTAACAGCTATGACAGACAACACGTGGGTCACAGTAAGAGAAGACTTGGGTTGATTTTCAGTCAGGCGCGCGCGGGTCAGACTCGCTGGGTCTTATGTAAGAGCGCGCGCGGCGGAGCGTCATTCAGCGGCGGCCGCGAGATGAGGACGCAATAATGACAGGAGTGATTTTAGTCTTATTTAACGTGTTAGCTAACGTCGCATCATGAGTTTATGTTAAGATAACGTTTGATTTCAGTCACAATCATCGACTCAGGAAGCGGAAGAGCGCGGAATATCGATCCGTGATCGGTTATTGATCATCATGCCGCCCATCGAGAACGACGCGGGTCGCGAGCAGATCCGATCGAAGATCAAAGAGCTGATCGATGCTAATCAAGTGATGGTGTTCAGCAAGAGCGCCTGTCCCTTCTGCGTCAAGGTGAGTGAAATACGGCCTCAGAAACAGTTCGTATCTCCTCAAACACACACCGAGAGAGAGTTCTGTCTTCAGAAAGAAGAAGGTTTGTGAAAGATGATGGAAGTCTGGAGTCTGTAGCAGGTGTGATAACGTTACTGTGTGTAATAGTTACCATTAGGCAGTCAGTTAAGTTGTTTTAAACCACTTTATTTTAAAATAACTTTTGATTATTTGTTTGGTTTTTGTATACATTTTAATAAACAATTCCTTTATGTTGTTTGTTTGATCTTTTTTTTTTTTGTAGTTTTGCTATCTTGTAAAGTGCTTTGAGTTTTATAGGCACTTCTTGAATTTATAAAGGCACTCTACAAGTTGTTATTGTTCACAATTTAATTTAATTTAATTTTTTTTACTAATCAACTTTTAACAAAAGCAAAAATAAAGCAATAAGTTCTACAATTATTTATTTTAAAAATAAAAACTAAGTTGTCAAGTTCATGTATTAATGATTTTAGGCTTCAAGGGGTTTATGTATAGTGTGAAATATGGAGAACAGTTTTAATTCAAACTGACTTACCTAAAGCAGATCACAAAATGAACAAAGTCTAGTCGTGTGAGCTATAATAGAGAAACCTTCAAGAAATTGTGTTCTTAAAGGGTTCAATTTATGCTGTAATCGAGCACTGTCTATGTAGATTAGTGTTAAAACCCCTATGATCTTCAACCCCCCCCCCCATACGAAATGCTGAGTCCCTGACCTATCTGACTTCATCCTAAAAAAATCTTTCTTTAATCTTTCCCTGTTTAGCTTGTACTTATTTGAACAATGCTTTAAAGTTGGTATTATGATCTCTTCCTCTGTCTGTTTCCCTCTTTAAGATGAATCGCTTGATATATTCACCAATTGTAAGTCGCTTTGGATAAAAGCGTCTGCTAAATGAATAACTGTAAATGTTAAACGCAGCATAAGTAATAAAGTAGGCAGAAATGAACTTCACAATTAAATATGAAATACTGACTCCTATGATAAAACAATTGTTAGTATAAACAATGTGATCCTGGTCTATCATGCATTTGTAGACTTTAGTGAGTCTTTCTTCAGAGAAGCAAGTGTGTGTTAGAGTCATATGTTGGAGTGCAATAATGGCAGTAAACGGTACAAACCTGATTTTATAAATACCCTTAAAGTTAATGAAGATTGTTTATAATTGGTGTTTTCACAGATGTTATGTTTTAGACTTTGGTATTAAGCTTAAACTGTAGTGATTGTGAACATTATGACTGTTTCTGTTCAGGTAGATGTGCTGGTTTGGTTTTTAGGTCATGACTGATGATGTGATCTGCCACTCAGATTAAACTAGTGATGGAAATTAAACCAGCAGGTTGTGAATTATTAGAATACAAAGTAGCTGTAGTTAACACCGTCAGGGTTCCTACACATTTTCCATTTCAAAATTCCATACTTTTCCAGACTCAAATTTCCAAACCTCTCGGTAAATTTTCAGACCATATTTAACACAAATAGTTCATAGAGCATTGTTTTCAGCTTTATATTTGGTATATAGTATAGTCATCTGTAATTTTTTTATTTATTTTTTTCATAGATTTTCTCGAAGTGACAACATACAGAGTCCCTAATATAAAAAAATAATAATAATTAAAAAATTCAGATGTGCATGGGAATGTTTTGCGTTCTTGTGCATTACAATTTTTAGTTTTATATAACCTATTTCCTTTGTGTATTACTCCCATCTTACTATGAATAAAAAGATAGCATGCATGCACATGAATTAACAGAGATCTACCTGCTCAATTTTAATATCAAGCCCTAATGTCCAATTTAACTCCTCTGTGGTGGTGGAGAAATTATGACATGAAATGGGCTGATTGCATAACATTTGCCAAGTTCAAGGGTCTATAAAAAAGACTGGTGCTGTAAAAAAAGTGTTTAAGATTTGGCTTTTATTGGGGCAGTATGCCATATTTCAAGGCTTTAGGTCTCTTTAATGCATAGTCTGTGGCAGGCAAGAAACCACACCACGAAATAGGCTGTTGGCACAACAGGTGGCTCAGTGTGCATTGTCCTATATGCTAAATTTAATGGTTTCTTGTGCGCGCACAAAAGTCTTTTTTTTTTTTTTTTTGCAAGTTATGTAATGCGGTGCTAAGAATATTGAAGACACCCAAACTGCTTCTAACCTGCATTTTGCATAATCATTATCATATTTGGCGATCACTCACTAAATCACTGAACAGCTGCCATGAAACCTCACTTGTACGATAAATTTATTTTCATTAAATTCTGAATTTTCTGTTAAAAAAAATCTAAACCATGGCAAAAGTCTAGAAACACACATTTTTTCCATACTCTGCTTTCTTTTTTCCATACTTTTCCAAACCCCGTAGGAACCCTGACCGTTCTTTCCACAGCTGGAGTGATTTTACTCATTTGTAGTTTTGTGAATGAGTCATGGCTCTTGACTGGTTTTGACCACCTCATGCTCAATCAGCTTGAAGTTTGATGTCTGTTGCTCAAGTACTTCACCCATCACTTGAGTATTTATGCAGTTCCTTTAATGCACCTTAGTGATGCCATGTGTTTGAAAAGTTTTGATGGATATTTTTCTGCTCAAGTACTACTAGGCTATCTCTTTGAAATGTGAGTCTTGTTGAAACACTGACGTGTGGTTTTCTGTAATTCCAGGTGAAGGAACTCTTTAAAGAGCTGAATGTCAAGTGTAACGCCATCGAGCTGGACCTGATGGGTAAGTGCACACTAACTTTTTATCATTTTGCATATCAAATGACTTTTATAGAAATTCCTTTTTAGACTGAAATAAGATACATGGGGGAAGTGCCAGTTACTACTTTTTTTTTTTTTTTTTTTTTTTTTCTTCAACTTCAACTAATGGAAATAATAGCAGATTAATGTCTGTTAATATTGTCTGAAACGGTGCATGTTAAACACTTCATTTAATTTTTAGGTGAAATAAGGTCTTAACTATTTCTAAAGTTTTTATCATATGTTAATGTAAAAAAATCTTGTGTAATAACTTGTTTGCTGGTTTTTATTGTATTTGTTCTACTTGTATTTTTATTTTTTAATTGTTTTTGCCATGAAAATAGCCTAAAATGCTGACATGGCATTAAATAAAAATATACTACTACTATCTTTCATTTCTGTTTTAAATTACTCGAGATTAAAATAAACTCAAGTACAGTTTTCACCATCAAAATAGTTAGAGAAGCTGGTGTGGTATTAAACAATTTATCTTTATATTTTTAACTTGAAGTGTTTTTCTTTTTTCTAAAAGTAAAATTTTAGCGTTTTAAAGGGAAAAACCGAAGTGTTTCGCAATGTGAAAAAAGCACTTTCTCTAGTGGTCTCAGGCTTTGCACTCTATTGTGTTTTAATTTGTTCATCAGGACAGTTTATCTTCAACAAGTGGGCCAAATTATAAAACTGGTGAGGTTATTTGAGTCTAAATATTTTGTCAGTGATGGTTGCTATCTACAGAAACCAGTTCTTAGATTACTGTATACTCTCTGTTGACTACATAAGGACACAAACAAATGTTTACTGCATTTGTTTTGCTGAACATGCAATTGCGTAACATGCATTTTTACATGAAGTTCTTCCTGATATGCAAGATTACAGATTAGGAATGTTATTTGCATGTTTCCACTTCAGCTAATGTTATGTAATGTTCATGTTTAAGGTTATTGAACTTTTACCCCTTCATTGACAGTTGAGTTGAGCTGAAGTGCTCTTGCATGTGTTCTCTGGACATCGTGCTGAATCTCTTAAGTTAATATTTAAGTGTTGGCCGTGACGGACGATCTGCTGAGTCACTCCAGCTCCAGCGTTACTAATGTCTAAAAATCATCTTCCTCTTCTTGCTCTCATTCACTCATCCGTACCCTCCTCCATGTCTCATTCACATCTCATGCACCCTTTATCTCTCTGTCCATGCGCAGCTGTTCATCTCATGTTCGTAGCATGACCCTGATAATGGATTCTCTGGTGATCGGCTCTAAACCTGATTAGCTGCTGTGTTTTTTTTCCTCTGTGTTTGGAGCCAAACATCGCTTCCAGAAGCAGGCGAGCAGTGCCAGATCCGAACCTGATTCGATTATTGGAGAGCTGCCCATGTGGTGTAGATGTGAAACATGAGCGTTGAGATCCTGACTGATCATGTCTGATGTGTTTCAGATGATGGAACCAACTACCAGGACTTACTGCATGAGATGACGGGGCAGAAAACCGTCCCCAACGTCTTCATCAACAAGAAACACATCGGAGGCTGTGACAACACCATGAAGGTACTGATATTTCTGACTGATCTCTGCATGCGTAAGACAATGATTCTAGCGGAGTCTCACTGGCCAGACTTTGGCATGAACATGATAAATCCCAGCAATTATAAAAACACTCAAAGACCACCAGAGAAAATAGTTGGTTGTAGACTTTGGCGCAGAATTTCCCTCTTTTGTTAATTATTAGCAGACATAAATGTTTCAGTTCTCACTCTTCATTCATATTTTTCATAGATTTGATGGTGTGAACCTCTCTAACTTTAGTTTGTTTCTAAATGTACTTAAAATTTTCTGTAAAGCTGTTTTGCAATGATTTGTTTTGTGAAAAGCACTACAAATAAACTTGAATTGAACTTTATAGAATGTAGCATAACGACGTGACCTATTACATTTGCTAAAGTATAATTTCATACATGCTGTTCCAACACCGTTCACTAAAAACCAGTGGTTTTCCATTTCGAAGCATTTCTTGCTGCTTCACTGTAAAGGAGAGCTGATGGTCATGAGCTGAGTGAACTTTCTGCTGCAAAAGCCTCACCCGCACACACCCTTTCATTTATTTGAAGATTTTTTTTTAAGAATAATTATAGGTCGTTAAAAGGTAAAGAAAGTGTTGCTGACTGTCCCACATGTCTGCTAGAACGTATTCCGTCCTATTTAATTTAGGGAATTGCTGTCATCACTGATTCAGGGCAGGGCTTTCGTTTTCATTTTAAATGCATCAGTTTCACTCTTTGAAATATTACATGTCAGCATTTGATTTTTATTTCTGTGAACTTATAAACTGCAAATGTAATTCTAGAATCCTAGGGATTTGTGAGTTGTGACTGGGAGTTGCCATAGACCTCCTGATTCGATATTAGAACAATATCAAGCTGCAATGTCTAGGGTGATGATTTCAGTTTAACTACTTCATACATACATTTTTAATAAGTGTTTAAAATATAAATAATGTGATGCTTTATATAAATATATTTTTTCAGCCGTTATATCAAGTAATGTTTGCTGTTGTTCTCGATAGGCATCTAACTGTCTGGATATCTTGACCTTAGAAATTTTTTAATTGGCAGACACATTTCCAAAAATGATTAAAAGGAACTTCTCACGGTATTTTAGCATGTAGGTAGCACCAATGATGAGTCCAGATGCTCCAAATGCATTAAACCTTGCCATTCTGTGACAAAGATGCACATAAGCCATTTTGTGCCACTTTGTATTTAGAGCTTTTTTTTTTCTCTCTTCTACTTAATTGTAAACTAATTCACCTGTTCATTTGAGTTTTTGGTTTCTATATATGAAATGTACAGAAAGTATTCAGACCCCCTTAAATTTTTCACTCTTTGTTATATTGCAGCCATTTGCTAAAATCATTTAAGTTCATTTTTTCCCCTCATTAATACACACAGCACCCCATATTGACAGAAAAACACAGAATTGTTGACATTTTTGCAAATTTATTAAAGAAAAACTGAAATATCACATGGTCCTAAGTATTCAGACCCTTTGCTCAGTATTTAGTAGAAGCACCCTTTTGATCTAATACAGCCATGAGTCTTTTTGGGAAAGATGCAACAAGTTTTTCACACCTGGATTTGGGGATCCTCTGCCATTCCTCCTTGCAGATCCTCTCCAGTTCTGTCAGGTTGGATGGTAAACGTTGGTGGACAGCCATTTTTAGGTCTCTCCAGAGATGCTCAATTGGGTTTAAGTCAGGGCTCTGGCTGGGCCATTCAAGAACAGTCACGGAGTTGTTGTGAAGCCACTCCGTCGTTATTTTAGCTGTGTGCTTAGGGTCATTGTCTTGTTGGAAGGTAAACCTTCGCCCAGTCTGAGGTCCTGAGCACTCTGGAGAAGGTTTTGTCCAGGATATCCCTGTACTTGGCCGCATTCATCTTTCCCTCGATTGCAACCAGTCGTCCTGTCCCTGCAGCTGAAAAACACCCCACAGCATGATGCTGCCACCACCATGCTTCACTGTTGGGACTGTATTGGACAGGTGATGAGCAGTGCCTGGTTTTCTCCACACATACCGCTTAGAATTAAGCCCAAAAAGTTCTATCTTGGTCTCATCAGACCAGAGAATCATATTCAGGTGTTTTTTAGCAAACTCCATGTGGGCTTTCATGTGTCTTGCACTGAGGAGAGGCTTCCGTCGGGCCACTCTGCCATAAAGCCCCGACTGGTGGAGGGCTGCAGTGATGGTTGACTTTCTACAACTTTCTCCCATCTCCCGACTGCATCTCTGGAGCTCAGCCACAGTGATCTTTGGGTTCTTCTTTACCTCTCTCACCAAGGCTCTTCTCCCGATAGCTCAGTTTGGCGGACGGCCAGCTCTAGGAAGGGTTCTGGTCGTCCCAAACGTCTTCCATTTAAGGATTATGGAGGCCACTGTGCTCTTAGGAACCTTAAGTGCAGCAGAAATTTTTTTGTAACCGTGGCCAGATCTGTGCCTTGCCACAATTCTGTCTCTGAGCTCTTCAGGCAGTTCCTTTGACCTCATGATTCTCATTTGCTCTGACATGCACTGTGAGCTGTAAGGTCTTATATAGACAGGTGTGTGGCTTTTCTAATCAAGTCCAATCAGTATAATCAAACACAGCTGGACTCAAATGAAGGTGTAGAACCATCTCAAGGATGATCAGAAGAAATGGACAGCACCTGAGTTAAATATATGAGTGTCACAGCAAAGGGTCTGAATACTTAGGACCATGTGATATTTCAGTTTTTCTTTTTTAATAAATCTGCAAAAATGTCAACAATTCTGTGTTTTTCTGTCAATATGGGGTGCTGTGTACATTGAGGGAAAAAAATGAACTTAAATGATTTTAGCAAATGGCTGCAATATAACAAAGAGTGAAAAATTTAAGGGGGTCTGAATACTTTCCGTACCCACTGTATGTTCATCAGTGCCTGTTTGTGTCTCATGAATGCATCAGTCTGTAGATCTGTCAGTTGTCTATAAAAGCTCTTTCACAACTGAGTGTACAGCAGCTCTGTGGGAAAGATGTTTGGTAGTCGAGCTGAATAATGCTCAAGCACCTCTTCACCGTGCCTCTTATCAGCATCGTTTTATGCTCCTGCTAATGATTGGTTTGTTGTCGTGGTAACAGGCACACAAAGATGGCGTCCTGCAGAAGCTGTTGGGTGAAGGCAGTGAGGCGTATGAGTACGATCTCATCGTCATTGGCGGTGGTTCTGGCGGTCTGGCCTGCTCAAAGGTGAGTTAAATTACACAGATCCTTCACTTGTGGTGTTTAAATACTGTATGTGTGTGTGCAGGGTGAATCGAGACACTCTTATTTTTTTTTGGGTCTTGGTGTTAGCTTCTGACATGCAAGAAGTAAAATATAGTTCTTGCATATATCCAAATAAAATCTATTATTCAAGGCACAGTTTTACACCAACAGTTATTTTCTGTATGCTATACCTAGTATTAAGCCACAGTATTAATTTATTTTTTTTTTTTACAAATGTGTATTTTATACTCCATTTTCTCTATTTATACTCTATTTTTTTTAAGTCCATTTGTTTGAATTTATTTTCATTTAACATTCATTTACAAGTTTTATGTACCAAACAAAATGGGTTTTATGGGTATTTCAGTTTTGAATTGATTCATTGAGATTAACATTTTAAATTGATCAACAGAAATGATTTAAATAACACACTTTTTAGGAAACTAAATGTCAAATTAAAAAGTTAAGGTGCACAGTATAGCTTAATTGTGTTGCCAGCAAAGTCATCAGAGACCTAATTACTTATGATATAACCATTTATCTGATTTTAACGCCACCTCTTCCTGCCCAAACAGGAAGCTGCTGCGTTGGGGAAGAAGGTTATGGTTCTGGATTATGTTGTTCCCACACCGAAGGGCACAACCTGGGGTAAGAGAACCAGAATCAAAAGCATGCAGGTTTAATCAAATATGACTTGTAATATGGTGATGATGATGATAAGATGTCTCTTTCCAGGTCTGGGTGGCACATGTGTGAACGTAGGCTGTATTCCCAAGAAACTGATGCATCAAACGGCCCTGTTGGGTACAGCCATGGAGGACGCACGCAAGTTCGGCTGGGAATTCTCTGATCAGGGTGAGTCATATGTTCAACACGGCCAGAAATATGAAGCTGTACATGGTATACGTGATAAACTGTCTCTATGATATGGTTTGCAGACAAGAATTACATCACATGATTTAATGCATTCCAGATAGAAGTTCTTCATGCGGTACAGATTAAGGCCGTATGTGTAAAGGCTTGAAGTTGTGATGCAATTTTGTGATTTCTAATCTGAAGACGTGTTTCAGATTGATTTCCTCTTTCTTTTGAAAGTGTTTTGGACTTTCGGTATATTTTTATTAATTCTGTGATTGCAACCTTGTGAATATATTTCTTGAAATGGTTAAAAACTTAAAGACTGTTACGAGAGTCCTCATTTATATCCGTAATTGAAAGAATTGTTAATGTGAGATTTCAATACCGGAAATCTTACTTGTACACAGGACAAGTGATCATTGCAACATTCAGTGTATTGCAAAGTTTTGCTTCCCTTTAATGATCTTAATGTGATTTTTCTTTTTTTGTCCGTCTCCTGTTTTAATTGACATTCTCATCAAATATTGGGTTTTTATTAAAGTGACTCACAACTGGGAGACAATGAGGACCGCGGTGAATAACTACATCGGTTCACTGAACTGGGGCTACAGAGTTTCCCTACGAGACAAAAACGTCAATTACGTCAACGCCTACGCTGAGTTTGTGGAGCCGCACAAGATCAAGGCAAGTGTGTTCTGACACAACAAGCCAAATGTACTGTAGTTGAAGCCCAACATGCCTTAATGTCACAAGGCCTTGCTTTGGAATAGGAGAGCTGCTGTTTTCTTGCAGTATGAAGTGTTAAAAGTTGCATTTTGCATTCAGTAACAATCACGATCTGCCAAAACCTGCCCTCGTCTCACCTTTTTGTTTACTCTTCCCCAACAGGCCACAAACAAGCGTGGTAAAGAGATGTTCTACACTGCAGCTAAGTTTGTCCTAGCGACAGGAGAGAGGCCTCGTTATCTGGGCATCCCAGGAGACAAAGAGTACTGCATCACCAGGTGAGAAGACTCTGAGTTCACCACAGTAAACTCCCTCTGGAGAGCCGCTTAATCGCAGCTGGACCTCAGGGGGTCATTACTGATTTATTTACAGGATTTATTGCTTTAAAGCTGATTCATTCTCAGTCACGAAGGGAAGGAAAGCTTTCACTGCATGACGTGTCAGATAAGAGGAGGATTTCCTTCTATAGCTCTGATATGAACGGCATAAATGTGGAAAATGGTCATGTGGTTACTTATTTTTAAATAACATGTCCCTTTGCTCCTTTGGGCAGAGTATGACATGAGCCTTGTTCAGACTGTCAGTCAGAATCCGATTATTTGTGTATCTAAATTGGAATCCGATCTAAATGATTGACTGTCCACTGTATTTGTGTCCCATGATGCTCTATCGTTTTACTGCGTATCTGCATTGGCTTCCATTTCCAATATTGTCTTACAACGTGACCACATGTTGACATCGTGCTGGCTTATGTGTTATGAGGAAGTAGGGCTGGGCGATATGAGCAAAGGAAATATTCATATCTATGTATTTTTTTTGGCTGATGTGCGGCATACGGTATATATCTCGTATTTTGTATTTGGATTAAACGAATAAAGTGAATGTAAGCATGTAGGCATATATTATGTGCAAAAAGGGTTAAAATCACATTACATTCTAACATTGCAATCTAAAAACAAAAATAATGCTTTTAAAGCAGAAGTTAAATTTACTAAACTAAAATTTAAAATAATAAAACACAGACTAAGTAAAAAGGTTATTTTGATTACCCCATTACACTTTACAGTTAGTGCTATGATACAAATACACTTACTTGTAAGTTTAAAACTCTACATATGTCACATTTATTTTCTAACTAATACTTCAGCAAAATTTATATTTTAGTCAGTTATTGCGCTCCTGTTTCATTGTGCTCCGTCTGTTTGGTGCGCATGCACGCGGCGCTCGTTCTAAATGGTCTGTGAAGTTTAGCGGAGAATCGCAAAGCAAAAGCTCACGCACTTCTGACTGCAAAATGGAAATATTTCCATGGCTTTCTAACATTTACAGATGGAGAATATACCTGTGCAAGTTATTTGTTAAAGTGCATATTGCAGGTAAAAAAAATTCCAAATGAATATATAAACTTGTATGAAAATACCATATGAACCATTAATGCAGGATTTGAAAATGTTTTACAAGACGTGAGTGCACAAATTTAGAAGAAAAAGTGACGCTTTCCTTGACGGCTCTCAAAAACAGCTTTTTTTTTTTTTTCCAACATCGCGTCATATTACGTCACATAAGGGAGTCGTGTGCCGCGCTCTGCTGGTATTCAGTGGAGCGGGCGCGAGTCAGTGTGTTTTCGAGAGTTATTTTTATTTCAATTTATCATTGTCATGGTAAATTGTGTTTGTGGAGGTAACACTAACTCCAGCCTGTCAGGACATCGAGTCCACAGGTTTCCTAACAAGAAATAGGACGGTATCTTCCGGGCCTCGGTGCGTTTGTGCAGCTGAAGAGACGGGACTTCACTGATGCATCTGCTTCGAGAAACGCGGTGGTGTGTAGCTTAACGATCACTTTACACCGGAGGATTATCATCCCGGCGATATGAGTTCCACACGGGATTTATAAGCAAGAGCCTAGTGAGACTCGGTGCACACAGCAGCTTCATCGGGTCCCGGTCCGCCTGTGTTCGGCCGCCGGCGGGAGACATGATGCTCACGGATCCGTCAGAGATGCTGCTCCACGGAAATGTCAACTGTGCACCGTAAGTCTTGTTTTTTAACATTTGCTAACTACCAAATCAGTGAACATAATTATTTAAATAATGAGACACAACGAGATGTGTATAACTTGTTGAAAATCACCGCAGCTAACGTTACCTTGTAAGCATTAGCAAAATATTTTTAAAAACCGTGTAAAAATGTTAACGTATGAGAAGGCATAACTGGTAGGTTAAACTCAGTTTGCTAATATTATAACCATCAAGTCTAGTTACAGCTTAGTGTCATTGTTTGTACAACTAATTGGTAATTTTTTGTCATGTGGCGTGTTTATAAGGCTTTAGAAGATGGGAGTGTGAAGATCTGAAGCAGTGGAGGCCAGATGTTATTACACCTCTGCTGGACCGCAGCTTCACTCCTGATGGAGATGCAGATGTGATGGAGGCCGAGTGGAGAAGCATGGTCAGCAGTGAATGTGATCTTAACGTCCCAGACAGCAACATAGTGTTGGCCCAGATCCGGCCCACATCTGGCCCGCGTGAAATCCATGCAGGCCAGATGTGGGCCGGATCTGGGCCAACACTGCTTGCTGTCTGGGTTGCTTCTCTCAGCATATGCATCAGGCCTCATGGAGTCTCTGAGAGAAGAATACTGCAGGTCACCTCAGGCTCCACGAGAACACAGCACTGTCTTGTCTTCCACTACACCCGCTCCTCTCTCCAGATCCCTCCAGAGGATCAACAAGATCAGGCTGATGGCGTGTATCTAGCACAGCATTCACCATTTAACACACGTTAACAACGTGTGATACCCAGACTGAAAGACTGTTAAATGTGTCAGATGGTATATTCTTTTGGTAGTATATGTTTGGTACATCTACACACATACACATATATATATATATATATATATATATATGTTGAAACGTTGTGTTTTGAGTTAGGTATTATCAGTGCTATGAAATATTTGTTAGAATTTAGTGCTGCATAAATAAAACCGAACTGAATTAACCATAAATGCAGATCTGCTTGATATATATATATGAGATGTAAACTTCATAAACAAGTTTTTATACAGTAAAACAATTTGTGATTGTGATTCTTTTTTTGTGACCAAAATGGGGCCATTCAAAATCTTTATAGATTCCTCCTTCCTTTATAAAGTCTTGCACAGAACACCACAGGCCCAGCGGACAACTTGCCTGTATGCTGTCTATATTTGTTATACCAATAGGATCAAGAAGTGTTATTTACTGGTAGTCGTGACCTAAATATAGGCAACCTGTAATTGAGAAACAAAATTATTTTTTAAAAAGTTTAAATATTCAAATCTTTAACTTACTATGTATTTATACATACAAATATTCAGCTCAGACTAATAATTGATCTCTGCCCTAAACATACATGTGTCTGCTGGCCTGGAGAGGTCCATGCTCCTCTCTGAAGTGCATATATAGGCTATCTGTAGCACATACGGGTTCAGACAGCAAGCCTCAAAGCCTGGGTGCAGACTCAGACACTGCACATCAAGTGTGGGGGTCACGTTCTGCACTAAGACCCGGTGTGTAACGCATCTAACTCCCTGCAGCACTGACTTTACTCAGCTGTGACCATGGCCTTGCATTTACCACAAGCTACACTTAACGTTAGTGTCGGATATTAACGAGTGTGACGCCTGATCAACGCTTATTAGTTTCTGTTACTAGTAAGTATAAATACTCATAGATGACCAATACTAGCTTTGCTATTGCCTGATTAATACATATCGTTAGTTAAGTATGGCGTCAAATCTATGCCATTAATAACCGAGCGCACCACTTATGCTGGCGCGCGCGGTAAATCACTTCCGCGAGAGGAAAACAGATCTACACGCGAGGAAACGGCAGCACGCGAGCTAATTTCAAACACTCGCGCGCGCGTCACTTGTCCTCTGCGCGCAATACAAGCCCTCGCGCGCGTGATCATCCCCCACATTCTCGCGCTCGATCTTCTCTCACCCGCTCGCGCGAACACTTCTATTTTGTCAGTCGTGGGCGGGCTTGCTGTTTTAATTGTTATCTCTAACGCCATTGGTTACTTCCTTTTCCGAAGTCAGCTGTGATTGGACGCCTATGAAAGGTCTATCTGTCTATCAACAGACCAGATGCAAGTTGTCATTTATTTTTTTATTTTATTTTTATAAATATAAGTAGGGTAAAGTGCAGAACCCTTTTACAATGAAAGAATATATTACCATCAACCCCTAAAATTTGACATAGTAATACAAAATATATTAAAAAGTTTATACAGCAACTCTTGCTTATTTATATGAACAAATAATTTATTCATCCAAAGGTCCTTTAAACCAATTTGGGATTTACAGTCATGTACATTTACAATTTACATTTATGCATTTAGCAGACGCTTTAAAAGCAACTTACAGTGCATTCAGGTTATACGTTATTGTAAATGTTTTTTTATCAGTATGTGTGTGTTCCCTGGGAATTGAACCCATGGCCTTCTGCGCTACTAACACAATGCTCTACCACTGAGCCACAGGAACGCTTATTATTTTTTACAATTATTTAATGGACACTTCTCACATTTTTGAGGTTGTA
Organism: Onychostoma macrolepis; assembly: GCF_012432095.1. NCBI lineage: Eukaryota > Metazoa > Chordata > Actinopteri > Cypriniformes > Cyprinidae > Onychostoma > Onychostoma macrolepis. Next base: position 2,189,216 of record NC_081160.1, on the reverse strand, counting down.
TATAAATATGGTTGGGTAAGCATATAGTGGTGAACTACAATTAATTCAGCATATAGCAACAAGTTGACTATTAGCTTTATATTATTTTATTTTCATTTTGCAAAGTTAATATAGCCCAAGCTTTATGTTGTATGAAAATTTCAAATATAACCTTTTTGGTAGATTTACCATGCTAAAAACCGTGGAAACGTGTCATTAAAATCTATAAAAAAGGGTTTATGCAGATTGAGGCTGATGTATGGGAGGAGAGCCTCAGTAGGATTCGATCTTGCTCTATTAGTTCTAGGCATCAGTTAATTCAATGTAAGGTGATGCATAGACTGCACTATTCAAAATCTAAATTGCACAGAATTTTTCCTACTATCTCTCCTATTTGTGACAGGTGTAAATCTGCAGAAGGCTCTCTGACCCATCTCTTTTGGACATGTCCAAAACTATACGATTTCTGGTGTGACATATTTAAATGGTTCTCGGATATGTATGGTTGTGTTTTTACACCTGATCCAGAAATTGCATTATTTGGTTATTCTATTTCTCTGTTAGATCATAATGTGTCTGTACAAAGTACAATCATTTACGGAATGATTATTGCGGGGCTTGCTGTTTTAATTGTTATCTCTAATGCCATTGGTTACTTCCCCTTTTCCGGAAGTAAGCTGTGATTGGACGCCTGTGAAAAGGCGATCCATAATTCACATGTGACCTGAGACATGGCTTCATCAACAGACCAGATGCAAGTTGTCATTTATTTTTTTTATAAATATAACATGGCTGTTTTAATGAAAATGAATTGCATGCACTGTCAGTAGAATACATCATTATAATAAAAGTTTATTAACATAAATTAACATAAATTCTTTCGTTTACTAGTGATTACAATCTTGTGATGTTACAAAGATAAAACAGGACCATAAACCCTTTTTTTTATAAGTATTTTTATTAGTTTTATATTGCACAAACAACAACAATAAAAGAACAAAATACATGAAATAATAATGATTAAAAAATAAATCAATAAATAAAAAAATTAAAAAAAAACAGACTTTGAGAACAACAATCAGGGCATACAAACAGTTTCAATGGAAAAATGACTAGGCACTCAATAGGGGGCAGACAAGATACTAAGCATTACGTTGCTGGTCAGAGTCAGCATTACATTGGTCCAAATGATCTAGAAATGCTTGCCATATACTGTAAAACTTATTAAGATTACCAATAACTCCATACCGGACTCTTTCCATATGCAATATTCCAGTAAGATAGTTCAACCAGGTCTTAAACTGAGGAACAGTGTCCGATTTCCACAGCCTCAGAATGACACTCTTAGCAATAATCATTCTGTAAATGATTGTACTTTGTACATTATTATATTATTATTATATATATTATTATTATTATTAATGGACCCGGCCGAACGCCATAGTATTGCGCGCAGAGGACAAGTGACGCGCGCGCGAGTGTTTGAAATTAGCTCGCGTGCTCCCGTTTCCTCGCGTGTAGATCTGTTTTCCTCTCGCGGAAGTGATTTACCGCGCGCGCCAGCATAAATGGTGCGCTCGGTTATTAATGGCATAGATTTGACGCCATAGTTAAGGTGTGTGTATATCTGTAAGATGACTGGTCTCTCACCAAGACACCTGTCCTGTTCTCCTCACACATCCACTCAATCTGTCTCCTCTGACCGTTGTTCTGTCTAATCCTGACCTGTCCCTGCTCTCTTGGCTGCATAGCAGGCTCATAATTTTATCTGTGGTCCGTCATACGAGTGTAAATAAACATTTAAAATTTCCTCAGCGTCCGAACTGTCATTGCGATCCATTGCTTTCCTATGGTTAACATGCACCGCTCTCCCTTTTGATGCGTCACTTCCGGTTTTGGCGGTTTTTGAGATGCGGAAGTAAAATTCTCTCACAAAAACGACTCCAGAAGCCTTAATAGCGTATTTTAAAGTTTATTTTAAAGAAAATCTAGTTCCTACATTATTTTTCTATACATCGACTCACTGGAGTCTCTAACCTGGAATATGCCCTTTAAGGAAAACGGCACGTCTCTGTCCGCGGCACACGCAGCCTCTTTAAAGCTGCTTTAAACTGAAACCATAAACTATAGGCTACTATAACCTTTTTTTTTTTTTTTAATAAAGCCCTTCATATAAAGCCTGATGCATGTAGAACAAATTGCATTATGCACTTTCTCTGCAGCAGTTCAGTCTGTGTCCTCCCTAGATATTTTTTCAGATGCGCTCGTATCAAACTACTTATATCGATATGAACGGTATTGCTTCATACCGTATCGCTTATAAAGAATATATCGATATATATCGTACAAACTCGATATACCTCCCAGCCCTATGAGGAAGCGGCAGAAACGTTGGAAAGCTTGAATGCATGGCTTTTTTTCTGTGCTGACGTCTCAACTCAGAGGTGTGCAGCCCAGTCATTTTCCCCTCGACTTGCACTTCACAACAACACAGCCTTGTTTCTGCAAAGACAGTGTTTTCTACAAACAGCGTCTGACGTGTTTAGTTTGTACATGACGTGAGAAACTGACACGGGTAAATAAGCTGTTCAAAATCCGATCTGAGCGGTAAGACTGAAACTGATTTCCAGAAATATATTTTGAATAGGGTTTTATAGTAAAAATCAGATTTCATGTGGTCTTTTTTTATTATTATTTTTCCTGTTCTTGCTTGCTAAATATGATCGGATTCCATTCAGATATGCACAAAAATTGTGTCTGAACAAGGCCATAGTAATGTTCAATTTCAAATAGTTTGTTCCTACGTAACACGCCTTTAAACTGAATGCAAGTTTGTTCTGTTATGACTCAAGTCTGAGGTTTTTTTTTGTTTGTTTTTTTGTTTTTTTGCTGGTTCATTCATCTTTTATCTGATAAGGAAGTGAGTGGCAGGTGTTTGGCAAGACTCAAGCCACTGCGGTTTTCTGTATATTGACTTTTCTCTTTGGGAGCATTTTATGAGGTTGAACTGAATGTGTCTGAACTTTTGTCTACACTTGAGGAAACGTGATCCGTCTGTGTGTCCTCACTGGATTTGTTTGTTATTCGCAGTGATGACCTGTTCTCATTGCCCTACTGTCCCGGGAAGACTCTTGTCATCGGCGCATCGTATGTGGCTCTGGAGTGCGGAGGTTTTCTAGCCAGTTTGGGGCTGGATGTGACCATCATGGTTCGCTCCATTCTGCTGCGAGGATTCGATCAGGACATGGCCAACCGTGCAGGAGATTACATGGAGACACACAGGGTCAAATTCCTCAGGAAGTTTGTTCCTACAAAGGTTGGTGCATGTGTGCTGTTAAACATTACTGAAATCTGAAATGATGCTTTATCTATCGCAGCTGCGGTTATGAAATGTTCTTTAGAAGTATTATGATCATGGCCTCTTTACTCGCATTACATTGGTGATAACGATCTTTCTTTTCTTCTACAGATCGAGCAGCTTGAAGCTGGAACTCCAGGCCGAATTAAAGTGACGGCCAAATCAACTGATAGTGATGAAATCATTGAAGGAGAATACAATACTGTGAGTATCATGCCTGTGTGGCCAAAAAGTGGAATTCCTTTTAGATATCGTTGAAGTACATCAGGTTTTATCTTGTCTGCTATCTCTGCCTAAGTTTCAAAACTGGTGAACTGTCAACCGTAACCCTACGTAGGCATCTCCTAAGGCATGTTTTCAGGTGAACTTAAACGTCATAGTTGACCTGATTTGGAACAATACATATTGAAAACAACTCTGTACAAATATAGGCCTTCAAGGATAACACGGGAGACTAAAGACTCATGAAAATACATAGCATGCACAAATATTGGGAAAAAAATGTATGCATACACACCCTGTTCAAAAGTTTGGGATGGGTAAGATTAATGTTTTTAAGTGTCTTTTCTCCTCACCAAGGCTGCATTTTATTTAAAAATGCAGTAAAAACGTTAATATTGTGAGTTATTTTAAACTACTGTTTTCTATGCAAATATATTGTGAAATGTAATTTATTCAAAGCTGTATTTTCAGCATTACGCCAGTCTTCAGTGTCACATGATCCTTCAGAAATCATTCTAATGTTCTTATTTGCTGCTCAAACACTTCTGATGATTATCAATGTTGAAAACAGTTTTGCTGCAAAGAATCCTGGGGTTCAAAGGAGTAGCATTTACTTGAAATAGAAATCCTTTGTGACATCATAAATGTCTTTAACTGTCAATTATGAACAATTTAATGTGTATTTTATTAAGTCATTTTTAATTTTTCCAAGTTAAGTTTGTTTTAAAAGCTTGAGCTGCAGCTGTGGTTGCTCTGATAGGACACCAGCTGCTTAAGTCAGTGTGAAATGTGAGCGCTTGGACAAAGATACGGAGGGTTTAAAAGTTTAAATTGTTCAGTATAAACCTTCACTGGAGTTGTACAGTTAGACTACTGTGTAATGTGGATTAACTTCAGGTTTTGATGTAATTCCTGTGGGTGTTTGATTCATGTAAACAATGCTTTGCTCACTTTTGTTGTTGCTGTTTCTTTTGTAACTGCGGGAGGTGTTTCTGTAGTAATCAGCAGGGTCACATTACTTTAACTTTTCTAATGTTTGCTGTGTCTCTCAGGTGTTGATCGCAGTGGGTCGTGACGCCTGTACAGGAAAGATCGGTCTGGACAAGGCTGGAGTTGTAGTCAATGCCAAGTATGTCTCTTCCATTTGAATAGTTTATTTTGGTCATCTGGTTTCACAGTCCCTCCTACATCCCATAACAAAGTCCTTGTTGTCATGGTAGCTCTAGAGAGGGCGGGGTCAGAGGCGGGTTATGGTGTATCACAGTGATTCAGCAGTTACTGACTCTGGGAACTGGGCAGCGTGTCCAGCGTCTGACCAGAGGGCACATGCACTGTGTTTATAGAGCACACCAGGTCAGGATCAATTCAGCTAAATGTTTCCATTCAGTAGTGTGGGATGATTAATATTAATTCACACATACACCGAAGTGAGAAGTGTGTGTGGTTTGAGATGGTCTGAGAGATTAGTGCAGCACAGCGGTTTAGATCTGTTCCCAAGCAGAATCATGTGATTCCATATGACCCACACGCATATGGGAGTGATACACAGCTCTTTTATGGTTCCTCTGTACGAGTGACTCGCTGAGCATTTATAGATTTATTATTTGGAATGCTGACTTAGTTGCTCATTTCAGTTTAGTAATGTACAAAATGCAGTATGTCATTGTCCATTACAGTATAACACTTCATAGATTGCTGAAGTTGATGTAATGTGGCTTTTATATGACAAAGCATTTTTTCATTGATGCTTTTCTGCAGCAATCTCATGAAGTTTTATCTGTGCTTTAGAAAAACTCGAGGCTTGACGGTGCATGTGTGTTGAAAAATGTAGGGGCACAATGACAAAGTACACTAGGTTTTTAAATGTTTGTTTCAAACTATATTAAATATTACATATCTTAAACACTTAGACGTGACAAACACGTTACTAAATCTTAAAATGGAGAAACATAAATGCTAACTGAGAAAATAATGCTATAAAAACGAATTAGTTATACTTTGCTATAATTAAAAAATTCTAAATAACACTGGCTTTTTTTTTACTAATACATTTTAAAATCAAAAGGTCAATCAAAAATCAAAGGGGCACAATGATACAGTACATTAGTATTTTTTTTGTTTGTGTAACTATATTTAATTATTTATAGGCCTACCTTAAACTGTATAAACCATACACCCATCACACATGGATGGATAGAACACAACATTTGTTAGCTTTTTGAAGTTAAAAACTATTTCTGTTTTTTCCATCACCAAATTTAAGGCCTCTTAAAGTGATAGTTAAGACATTTGTCAAATCCTGTTTAAGACTATTGATCTGAATTTTCATGAAACGAGTATCTTCATTTGTACACAAGCTCATGAATACATCTTACTGTATATTTTAGTTCATGCATATGTTTTAAGTTGCAAATGACTAAAATGCTGTTTTACAGTTGCAAGCATTTCACTCATTGACATGAATCCTCAAATTAACCTCAAAACAAATATTTTGATGCTTCGAGAGGAAAAAAATGGTAGATTATGATCCTGCTACTCGTAATGACACGTTTCGCAACCAAATAATACAACGTGAAAAGATATTTGAGAAGGGATTGCAAGTAAACTGATTCAGATCAAGCATCAGAACCAAGTGTGAAATGGACTTTTAATGGGAGTCCTTCATATTTCACTGATTGGTGTTGGTGTATGCACAGTCTTTACTTTGTCCTCAAGACTTGGACTTTGCTCTACCAATGCTAACATTGAGTCGTTTTCTGTTCCTCCGTCCAGGAACGGGAAGATCCCAGTGAACGATGAGGAGCAGACCAACGTTCCTCACATCTATGCCATTGGAGACATCCTGGAGGGGAAGTGGGAGCTCACGCCTGTGGCCATCAAGGCCGGGAAACTTCTGGCTCGCCGACTGTACGCTGGAGCAACTCTGAAGGTCTGATATGGTTATAACCATTCCTGTGTTTTTGTATTATAAGTGTTTGCTTAGTCTCTGTAAATAGCGGTTGGTTTTCTGTGATCTCACCGGTTCCGGTTTCTCTCTCGGTGGCGTTTCAGTGCGACTATTTGAACGTTCCCACCACTGTCTTCACTCCTATGGAATACGGCAGCTGTGGTTACCCAGAGGAGAAGGCCCTCGAGATCTACGGAAAGGAGAACATCGAGGTGTGTGTTTGCAAACAGACGTCAGACTGGAAATCTTAATAGCCTGTGCTGATAATGACCGTGGTTTTAATGAAGTGCTGGTGATTGTGTTTGTCTCTGCAGATCTATCACAGTCTGTTCTGGCCTCTGGAGTTCACCGTTCCCGGCCGAGACAACAACAAGTGCTACGCCAAGATCATCTGCAATAAACTTGACAACGTAAGAAATGCTTCACTGTCCCCATCCTATGTGAATGTGATTTTTGATTTGTTTACCAAAAAAAAAAAAACCTTTATGATTTGAAGTCATGGTTATACACTTAAACCTTTTTGTGAAGTGACTAAAATCCAGTTTATTCATTGACATTAGTTGACCTAGCAATGAACAGTGCTTCTACCAGTGTTGTTATTGTTAACTAAAGCTATTATTGTTTCAGTAATCTAAATAAATGGTTGAAAAACGTAATTGGGTTGAAGTACTGAAATTACTTGAATTTAGAAAAGCTAAATAGAAATATGTAAAAACCTAATAAAAATGAGTTATTGAAACTTAAAATGGAGAAATAAATCAAATTATCGAAAAATAGCACTGGCTTCTTAATTTCTAAATTAATCTTAATTTCAACATTTTTCTTATGAATTTTAAAATTAAGTTACATCTTTGCATCTTGACACTAAACAATAAACAATTGCATTTTTAAAACAACCTTGACATTCATGCATTTTATTTTATTAAGAAATTTGGTTGGCTTACATGATGCATATTTAGTAAATGCAGTAAAAATGCTGCCTTTATTTTGGCTTTAAATTGCATGTTCATATTACAGGCTCATTTCTAACGGCCAGCCGCTGATTTCCTTTTAGAAATGTGTTGTGTGAATGGTTTGCGTTTGATTCCATGCTATCATTACTGTAAGAGACACTTCAGGAGTATTAACTGCTGTCGTCTCTGTGCAGGAACGTGTGATTGGCTTCCACTATCTGGGTCCTAACGCCGGTGAGGTCACTCAGGGCTTCGGAGCCGCCATGAAATGTGGAATTATCAAAGATCAGCTGGACAACACCATCGGGATTCACCCTACCTGTGCTGAGGTGCGTTCCTGTGACCCTACTGCTTCATTATACATCACTGACATGTTCTTTAGTCTTTTGAGTATAACATGCTCTTCCCTTCATTTGTTTCCAGATATTCACCACCATGGAGGTCACCAAGCGCTCCGGCGGAGACATCACTCAGTCCGGCTGCTGAGGTTAAACCCTGCTCGTTTAACAGGCTGTCAAGACTAGTTTAAACTAGTTTATTCTAGTGATTTATCCCTCTCCTCTTGGCATAAACACACTCGAGTCTCTTTAATTAATCTCAGGTCATCAAAACTCAGTTAACATCATGATCCGCCCTGCTCTTAAAAGGCTTTTGTGTCTCACTGTTCACCCTTAAACCATGTGAAGGGTGTATTGTGGGCGGAGTCTGGGAGCAGCAATAAGACACGACAGCCCTTCAGAGGCGGGCTTCACTTGCCTAGAGACCAATGACCGGGAGAGGAGATGATGATTGACAGCCTGTTAGACAGCGGGGTTACTCTGCTTTAACCGATTGTCCGAGTCAGAAATGCGCCAGATGTGTCTGTGCTTTACACTTTTCTTTCTTACACCTTATAAACTCATGCTCGCACATTCGCGTCTGGTGCTCTGTGATGTTTTAACCCTTAACCCACGTTCAGTGGCGGGTTACGACTGATGTTTTCTACACTTGGACTTTAAATGGATAAACTTATGTTAACGAGAACACTGATCTGTGGCCTTCAGACTCACGAGGGCCGCATACTTTCTTTTCTTTTGGTTGTAGGAGTTAAATATTTTTCTATATTTAATAGTGGTTTGTCATCAGTTGCTCGGCAGAGCGTCGTCATTCCACGTCAGGATCATAGTAAGGCGGATTTCACTTCCCACGCTCATTTTCTGATTTAGCTGTTGAGTAACTGAGACGTGATCGAAGCGCAAACCAAATGCAGCATGTAGATGCTTCCTCAAAAGTATTTAAACCAACAGGCTTCACTGAGATCCGTGTGACCGCAAACTCATTTGTAGTTTGTGATGCCTGTCAGAGCACATAGAAATATCAATAAAGTGTGTATGTTCATATTTTTATAAATATATAACTGAATTGCATTACCTGTATCTGTACGGAGGTTTCATTCAAATATAAATGCACGTCTGTTTGTATTTGTTTGACTTTTGCTGTTTATTTGCTTTCTGGATTATTTTGTCCAGTGTCTCACATCATTCACTCCCTTTTACTTTCTAAGGATAGTTTAAGGATCAAAGTTCTTAGTTTTTACTGTCACTCAGCTGCTGGTGAATGTATGATATTTCCATAGTATCTGTTCAAATTCTATTCATGAACTTTAATAAAAGTATGTACACAACTTGAGTTTCTCACAGGTTTATTTGCACTAAGTTATCTTAAACGTGTATTAATCAGTGATATATAAGCCTTGAAACTTTAATAAACATTGTAAATTGTGTGCTGTTTTTTTTTTTTCTCAGTGTTTATACATTGTTTTATCATAGTTTAATGTTCAGTCAATATAATTAGAAGTTTATAACTATAACATTAATATCTTCTGCTGCTTGATAGGGAAACCCTATACTTTATTCATTTAAAGCAGGTTGGGGGAAAAAGAAAAAGAAAAGCTATTTAAAAGGAGCCCAATGCATATCTATTGACCAGAATATGATGTCCAGGGAATTTTTGCGTAGTATTTAATGTTGATTATTGCATTCCTGATGTTGCCATTAATCGGGAACATTTAAAAGCAGTTTGGAGAAGTTTTACCGAAATTAAAACACAAAATTAGGTAAAATTAAAATTTTGCCTAATACAGTTTAAATTGATCGGTCAATTAAGTCAGCTCAAAAAAAACAACTTCTCAATTTAATTTGAAAAGTCATTTTACTTATGGCTTTTGTAAGAGCCTCAGATTACAGTTTCCTTCTCAGTAAATTACACACTGCAGCTTTTAACATATTTTTAGATGATTGGATTATGAGAAATGTAGTTCAGAAACACTGGCAATAATGCAACTGGATAGAATGACGGCAGCTGATTGGCTGGAAACTCTGTAAACAGGAAATATCTAAAGCTTCCTTTCCTCTAACAGGAATCGGCCGTTAGTGCAGAACAGGATCAGGCCACTACAACTCTCTCCTGATTCAGTGCACACATCAGACCACAGCTGAATTCAGTTCAGACAGCTCGTCCTTTGATGATCCTGGATGAATATTCACATACATGCAGTGATTTCTAAAACCCTCAATTCCTGGACAGCACACCTGTTCCTGTGAAGTGCAGTGCATTCATCTGAGACAAAGAGCGCCGGAGACCTGAGAAAATGATGATAAAACGCCTCATTTTCATGCACTTCATTCAGAGAGAGAGAATAATCACAGGCCGATGGATCAAAGTGTGTGTGTGTGTGTGTGTGTGTGTGTGTGAGGGACAGAGTTTCAGGTGTCTCATTCTGTTTGATTTGATATAATGCTGCTCTACTTCATTAAATCCAGTCGGCTGTGAACTCTTTTTAACAGTTTTCTTTAAAAACACATAAATATTCTATATCATTAGTTTAAAAAATATTGGTTTCTGTATTTATAAATTCTAGAGAAGCAACCTCATATCATCTTTGGTTGACTCATCTGTCTTGAAAAACCATCATTCAACAAGAATAAAGCTCTCTGTTGGACATCAGCGATCCGATGAATCCAGGACAGAAAAGCTGTTTAATAGAGAAACCGGTTTAGAATGATGTAAAACATGTCTGATAATGCTATTCATGTGAGTTATTAATCATTGTGATTCTGAGATTTTATATTCTCTTGGTCACTTGGACAGAAAAGGTTGATGACTCTGATCTGGATTTGTTTGAATTTTAAGCTCTTCAGAATGAGAACAAATTGATTTAGTCGTGGGAATTTTTTTTTTTTTAACCACACACACACACACACACACACACACACACAAATGAACATTTTGACTGTCATCATGTGACTCTTTGTACAGATGGTCAGATTTTTTGTTGGTGAATAAAAGATGAATCAGCAAATGAAAAATTGCAAAACAGAAGCTTCTAGGTAGGTGGTGTCAGGCTTTTTTATGCTACTGTAAACACTGTAGTTGTTAAATGAAGGTGATTAATCAGGGAGTAATTTTCCTGACACCATGATCCATTGTCAACATGTTTCTGAGAAACCTCATAAACCCAGTGATCAATACACACATGGTCACAGTGAGTTGGCAGTTTAATTCATTTGAACTTGTTATAAACCTTACTATTAAAACTCGACATCCTGATTTAATAATGGATTGGAAAAATGTAAAAACTTAAAATACAGGATACATTAGGATTAAAAAAATAAACTTTTAGCTTAACTATAATAGAGATTTAAAGGTTAACCATCTCACACATTCATCAATGTATTAACTATGCGTTTAAATTGTAATCTTTAGAATAAAATTACTATCTTCCTAATAGTAAGGTTATTTTAATTAATGATATATATTTTTTCTTCTGTGAAATTCTTATTTAAACATTAAGGAAATTGTTCATTGCGTTCGCTCCAGGACACGGATTACACATTAACTCATCTGAACATTTCTTAAACATTTCTCAAGCACTAGGAAACAAAAGAAGTTCCTCTTAAGCAAAACCAAATACAGAAAGCGAGTCAGTAAATCCTCAGCAGGAATAAACCCGCAGTGAACACAGACGTGATGCACTGGAGCCTCCTGCTGCTCAACACACATATATATCCTTTTATTTGATTTTTTTAATTATTATAATTTATTTCGTGGTTTATTTAATTATTATAATGTGTTTATTTATTTATTTTATATTGTTGTTATATATTGTTAGATATAATAACGTTAATTATTAAAAACTTCTTTGAAGCAGTTTATTTATTTATTGTCTGTTCAGAAACAGTATCTAAATACCAAAACAATATATATATATATATATATATATATTCAATATATATGACAATGTCCTCCTGAAAACAGTTTTATGAAAATTGTCAAATTACAGCGTTCTGTATGTGTATCCATATGTGTATCGCAGCTAATGAAACTGCATCGGCGCTTCCTCTCGATTTCTTTCTATTACTTTCTGACTTCCGGTTAGTGTCCTTTCTAGCGAATCATTTCTACTGTTCAGAGTCACGTGAGCTGTGACGTGCGCGCGAAGCGGAAGTGAATGCGGCAGTGTGATGGGGAAGAATCACACATGACAGAGTTATTAATTATCAGAGTTTAATGAAATGATCAGATGATCGGGTTTAATCGCTGTCAGGATGCCGCTGTTGACTCAGAATCAGCGAATAGAGCGCGTGAACTCAACCGCGGAGCTCTTCAGCAAAAACCCGCACATGAAGGCAAGTTACAAAATAATAAACAAAAATAATAACACCAGAGCCACTTTAATATTATACGGCTGCATGTTTTCACAGACTATAATGAATATAGACCCTCTTTCTCTTTGTATTTAAACGCTTGTGATGTTTAAGTTAAACAACACCTTAGAAATCTTCAAAACAACACTTTAGAAATTCATTCATTTTATTAATATTTCATTAGTATTGTAATACTAGTAGTATTATACGGCAGTATGCATGCACAAACTGTAATGTATGTAGATTACCTTTGTCTTACTATTTAAATACAAGATAAACGCCATACAATCATTTGTTATTTATTTATTTATTTACACGGTGTGACATGTTGTAAATACATTTCTCATATTTATGCATGCATTTTTACAAGCTCACATCAGTTAGATCACATACAGACTACAAACACTTTTATCATTTTAATTGTGTAATTTGCACTGCAGGATTATTGAAGTAAACCGCAAAATGTAAAAATATATTGAAATTATATAAAAATGCATTTGATTTGAAAATATATTAAAGAGAATATAAAAAAGTGCTTTAATTCCTATGTTGAAAAAAACCTATTAAGTGCTGTGTTGTTTGCTAATTATGCACATATACAGTGTACAGTACACATCTAGTAATTAGAGGTGGTTGTTTTGATGACGTGTGTCTCTTAGGAAAGTGCGAAGCAGTTTGTGTCCAGAAGTGCAGAAGCTGTGGACACTAAACAGCTCCTGTACGTCCAGCAGCGGGAGTTTGCAGCGACCACACCAGCGGACAGTGAGTGTTTGCCCTCGATCTGATGACCGGTGGTGTGTTAAACACACACTGATGTTTCTCTTTCCTCAGATTCGGTCTCTATCCTGGGATCCGATGACGCTACAACATGCCATTTAGTCGTGCTTCGACACACAGGTAACGTGAGCCTTCATAGAGTCAATGTCTGTGTTGGTTTACTGTGTGTTTGTGTCTGATCCTGTGTTTCTCTTCTGCAGGCAGCGGAGCGACGTGTCTGGCACACTGTGATGGGTCCAGCACATGGACTGAAGTTCCTCTGATAGTCAATGCCGTCACTTCTAGAAGCAGCCCAGCGAAAGAGGGCAGGTGCTGTAGATTCGTCACACACCGCTGAACTGGAATGTCAGATAGAAAGGAGTTTGTGTGATTTATGGCTGTGTTTGTGTCTTCAGACTGGAGCTGCATCTGGTTGGTGGTTTTGATGATGACAGAAGGACCTCGCACACACTCAGCCTTAGTATTCTGGGTAGGTTGTGCAATGAAGTTGAAACATTCACTGTGTGATCGGAAATCAGAAGTGTTAATAAATCTTTTGCATTACAGCTGCCTTTCAAAAGCAGAAGGAAGAGATTCATCTGGAGACGTGCTGCATCACGGGTCAGTTTGTGCTCTTCACTGTCAAGACTTGGGAAACTCTTTTGTTTCTATTAGTTTATTTACCTTAAAAATAATGAAGATTCTGTCATCATTTACTGACCCTCGTGTCGTTCCAAACCTGTATGAATTAATTTTTTCTGAGGAACACAAAAGGAGTAATTTTGACAGCTCGTAGTTTTCACACGTGTCAAAAAAGCCCATAAAAGCAACAGAAAAGTAGTCACTACAACTTACTCACTATTTTCCAAGTCTCAAATCATATGAGGTTTCGTGTGAGGAAAATACAAAAATTTGAGTTATTATTCATAGAAAATCACCCCCTCTATTGCGGTGCTGAAATCTCAAGGTTTCCATTTTATTCAATTATTCAGGTCTGTTCTTCACAGAAGGCTGTTGTGTTACTTCAGAGAACATGGAATATAGTGCATGATATTTTTGATAATTGCATAACTATTTCTGTCTCTTTAGACATGAATGACGTCATCAAAGATGGGATTCATCGGCCTGTGGTGTATGGGATAGGTACTGTACAACATCTCCATCTTCTCTGAGTATCACCCTCTCATTGTGATTGATAGACACTTCAGCACAAATGTGACGTGTTTGTTATCAGAGTTATGAATTGAATATAATGCTAAATAAAACACAAAAAAAAACACAGAGTGCTGGACAATGCTAAATTAAAAATAAAAAAAAGACACAATTTTTGATTTCTTTCTTCACCAGGTTCAAACACCACCAAAATTACTGCATGACTTTTTTTTTTAAAGATAAAAATTGTGATTTCTTCAGGTTTGCTGTGCTTTTTTGTAGGGCTGCACAATTTGGCCAAAAATTGTGTGATTAATTTATATATCAATATGACTATCAAATAAGAACCATTAAAATAGATAAAAGTAATAATTAAATGTATTTATATATATATATATATATATATATATATATATATATATATATATATATATATATATATATATATATATATATATATATATATATTAAAATAAAACAATCAGAAATAGTACTATTGTAATATTTCACTGTAAAATAAGAACAATAATAATAATAATAGTAATTTATTTTACAGTACTGTAAAATTACAAAACTAATATTTATGGCTGTCTTAATTTCTTAAATTTCAAATGTTAAACCTTTAAAGCCTCTCTTTTGTTGATTTGTAAGCACTTCCTACTGCAAGTTTGTGAAGATGTTTGGCATGTGTTTCAATCCCAAATGCACATAATAAGCGACTGATGCAGAGATGGAGTTTGTGTGCGGCAGCATGAACTGAGCCGCTCCGAGACTCTGAAAACACTGGATCACAAGCAGCTCATGTTTAAATGAATACAATGCCGTGCTTTACTCTGAAACACACACAGCTTATTTTTATGTAACTAAACTGCAGCCTTTGTGATTTTATAATCACGTGAAGCCATATCGCGGTTTCGGTTTTATTTGGATTCATCATGCAGCTCTATAACGAGACACTGACAGAGTGTTTCTGTCCGAGTTCAGGTGTGAACGTTAAAACGGGTCACGTGTTTCCAGCCTCGTTCACATGTCGAGGACCAGCGGAGGAGCTCCGATCCGCACGCACCTTCTCTGGTGGACAGGTACATGGATGAAGCCGTCATGCAATATTTAGTGCTCATTAAAAATATCTGGCTTCAGAATGCTGCGATTGACCGATCAGAATTGGTGGACTGAACTAACTGCTGTATAATCTGAAATATCGGTGTGTGTTTTTGATAGATGGTTGAAGTGTATGACTCTAGCAGAGAGCTTGTGAAAATCGACCCATGCAGATGGACACCAAACAACGACATGGCCTTCTGGCTGTCCCAAGACGATGAAACCATCCTACAGGTCTGAAATCCCCTCACTGTTAGTTTAATGAACATTTTAGACCACATATTATAAAACAGTTTGCATGTGTTTTTCGTTGAGTATCGTATTTTATTCATCAGGCTTTTAATGGTTCATATAGTCTGATATAGACACACTGTAAAACCGAATAAGTTAATATAACTCAAAAGAATAGTTGAAACTGATTACATCGAAATGTTTAAGTTATATTAACTCAAAAGAAACATCATTTTTTTAAGTAAATGTTACTAAGTCATTTTAACTGATACTAACTTAAATCATGCAAGTTACTATAACAGTACTGATCAAGTTAATTTTACAAGGAGTTTTTGGGTTCACTGAACCAATTAAAATTAATTAATTTTTTTTTGTTACATTACAATTAAGTTTACCTTCGTAAAAACATTATAGTTTTAATAAATAACTATACACCAACTATACTCATTCTGAAATAAAATAAAAAACAAAAACGGGTTAACACAGACAATTTAAATGCAAGTTACTCTTTTATTAAGCAACCACAAATCATTAACAAAAAATCAACATTAAATTGTTCAACATCAAATGGAAATACATTCTCCAAAACAGTGCAAGGTCCTTGAAAAATGAGCTGAGATGGTAACTGTCACTTTTAGAAGTGGACAATATGGATATCTGGATATCACTCAGCTGTAAACACTTCCCTAAAATAGGAACACTTCCAAAATTCACATCTAACAGTAACTTTAGAAATATAAAAGTTATACAAGAATAGAATATACGAGAAAGATTTCAAAATAGAGCAATGTATTTTTTTTTTAACTGTCTTTTATATGAGTGGATGAACATGGTACTGTATATGGAAAGTATACCATTCCAGAAAATCAACTGAGAAAATGTTCTGCAAATTAAATACTAGACAAATTGTAGTATTAAATGAAATGTCAAATAAAGGAGTACCTTTGTTAAAACACTGAGGAAACTCTACTGACAAAAGTTCATTTTTAAGACTCAACGCTCTGGGTCTCAGCTTCCCATCCTCCAGACCCATCAAGACTTTTTTGGGGAACTTAGATCCAAGGCGTAAGTTAGTCCAAAAAGCATGACAAATGCATGAGCCAATATGGGGAAATCCTTAACTATGTTACCCAAAGTGCAACTTCAGTCTTCTCTGAGCAGAAGAACATGGCAACTGTTGAATTGTCACTAATGGAGAGGAGATGAAGTGATAAATCTTCAGCGTCTGGTTCATCAGATTGTTCTACCTGAAGACAAAAACAGAGTAATGTTACTCTAAACTTCCAAAGGCTGACTGCTAATAAATGACATATATTTACATCTACTCCAAACCATTCTATCCCATACAATAACTACATTATAATTGATAGCCTATATTCAAAGCCTGCAATTAGAACTTGAATGACATCTGAATGGAAGGTGAGATTGTTGATTACTGAACAGTTTCAGGTTGCATTGATTTTCATAGTATTTTTTTCTATACTATGGAAGCCAGTTCAAACCAAAACGGTTTGGTTATCCAACAATCTCTCCTGCCATTCAGATGTCATTCAGGCTGTAGTTCCAGGTTTTTAATATATCCTTTATAATTGTAGTAATTCTTTGGTCTTCTGCAAAAGTGTAAATGAGGACTAGAGAGCATTTTCATTTATAGTGATCTCTCTCTCAATTCTAAAGGTGATGATACACGGGGCAACATTTTTGAGCAATGTTGCTTGGGCACTTTCCCATTGAGAATGGGTAAATCTGGATACTTTAGATCGGTCGTGTGCCCTGTGTCTCATTTTTTGCCCAGCAAAATTTCTCAAAAAGTTGCGCCGTGTATCACAGGCTTAAACAACATGATCACTTACATCCCCCATCTTGAGAACGTTGGAGTCATCCTCGAGCAGATAGGCGGAGGGAGCACGGAGGACAGCAGCTCATCATGGACATCATAGACAGCAGCATGGATGTTAATATTTCCTTCAGAGTGAGAATTAGAGACTTGAGTATGAGAATCTTGATTTAACATGGAATCTAATCAGCACAGCCACACAATACTATGCATCGCCCTAAAACGTCTGTATGCATAACAACACAACCGAAATCACTCAAAATCAACCCTTTCAGCCATTAAGAAGAGTAACCACTGACCTGAAGTGTCACGTATCCTGAAGAGCTGACTCGGTACTTCAGACACTTTTCCTGTGGGATCAACTTTATTTCTGGTTCTTCAGGTTGACGTTTACTCACCCTTCAGCCAACCAAGATGTAAGCTACTTTCTTTCTTTAGTAGAACACTAAAGATGGTTTTTAACTGAAGTAGTGTTCCTTGATGATTCATAAACTTAACGTCAACAGGTGCCACCAATTTGTAAGTCAAAAAGCAGATACAGACAGCACATTATAACATTATGACCAGGAAAACCAGAGTCTGGAGCTCAAGATTTCTGTGCCACCATGGGTATTAATTTTGTGTTGCTTGTTTATGTTTTTTGACTCGCAAAGCGATGGCACCCGTTGAGCTGCATTTTATGAATCACCAAGGACCATGAGTTCAGCTAAAAATTATCTTTTGTTCTACTGAAGAAGGAACATCAGCTACTTCTTGCATGGCCAGAGAGAGAGAGTAAATGAATGGTAAATGTTCTTTTCTGGGATAACTAATACTTTAAAGGCATAGTTCACCCAAAAATGAAAATTCTGTCATTAATTACTCCGCCTCATGTTGTTCCAAACCTGTAAGACCTTCGTTCATCTTCGGAACACAAATTAATATATTTTTGATTCAATCCGAGAGCTTTCTGACCCTGCATAGACAGCAATGTAACTGAAATGTTCCCAGGTCCAGAAACATTAGTAAGGATATCTGTAAAATAGTCCATGTGACGAGAATACTTTTACTAAGCTACGAGAATACTTTTTGTGTGCAAAGAAAACAAAAATAACGACTTTATTCTTGACTTCTCCAAGTCACCATCCTCCACCATTACAGAGAGTACCACGACGCATGCGTGTGCATTCCTCTGCTTGTAAACAAGGCTGCAAGTATGCGTGTTCTACGTCAGCATGGAGTATTTTACCAATGTCCTTACTACATTTCTGTGCCTGGGAACATTTCAGTTACACTGCTGTCTATGCAGGGTTAGAAAGCTCTCAGATTTCATCAAAAATATCTTAATTTGTGTTCTGAAGATGAACGAAGGTCTTACGGGTTTGGAACGACATGAAGCGGAGTAATTAATGACAGAATGTTAATTTTTAGGTGAACTATCCCTTTAAATATAAAACATTTTCAAGTGTGCTAAGAAAAATATTTTTACCGGCCAGCAATCCAGGATCTCACCAATCTGTAGGTTCCAGTATCTCTATACAATGAATGCGTATTAAAATTAATAACTGGACATCAATATACCAAACTAAACTTCCAGCTGCTTCACTTTTAGTTAGTCAGGTTGTAATATTTGCCAAAACACCAGGAAAATTCAATTTAAAGCACATGAAACAAATCAGTTATTTAACTTACTAGGCGTTATGTGCTTAATTTAATCCCATAATACAAACATACATACATATATATTTATACTGTATAATTTGCTCTTTAAAATGTTACATTTTAAGCAAGAACACAAATGCCTTGGGTAAATAACACAAGCTTTACTGGTATGGCTTGAGCCAACAACTTGAATACATTTATAAATACCTGTCCTTACAAAAATGTACAACTCCTGGAACAAAGTAAATCAAATTACTGAGAAACCTCTATGAAAATCATTTTATTTTATGTCCAGCAATGCGAGCCAATTAAATATACGAATCAAAACCGCCAATTTGAGGTCATTACAACTTGAGTACACTGCCAAAAACAAATGAAAGCATTTGAGTGCTGTAAACTTAAAATTACATTTTTGTACTAATTACTCAGATAATTAGAGGCGAATGAACGTTTTTATGTCTTTTGAGTAATTACAACCCAATTCCTTTATGAAAGATTTACTATTTGGTCTTACAGTGCAGAATATACAAGAAAAAAACAACTCGGAGACTCAAACTGAGCAAAAATTTGAAATTTGGTGCAGATGCTGAAGTTTATGACGAAAAAGATAAAGTTCTGATTCTTGTAAATCAATGAGATGTTTATAACAGTATGGCAGATACTTACATTAAATGATAGAAATATCAGTTGTCGCTTTGTATCTCCAATAATGTCTTAGTAAGATGAGATTTAAATGATCCAAACATTTAATGCAATGCAATCCAATGATGATTGAGAGATGAAGAAATAAACGCTCCTCAAAAGCCTGATGAGACGTGAATCACAAGCTGAAGGTGGATGTTTGTACGATTAAAAGACCTTTTCATTGCTAAAAAAAAAATGTATGAACTATCAATCAGATGACAGAAGGCATGGAGTAGTTTGTGAACAACAGGGTTAACTGCAAACTTTGATCATGTTGATCATTTAGAGGCCTATCAAATATGATACAGTAAGGTTAATAATGCATGATGTGTATTTCATCATTAAGTCAGATCTGCAGGATGAAGTGGCTCTTCTCACTGATTTCTCGTCTGGTTTGTCCGTCAGTATTTGTCCACGTCTCCACATGCAGAACCTCCTCACTTTGTCCATCACATCAAATCCACCATCCAGTTTCTGCTGGATCATCCGACCGCAGACGGGCTGTTTCCAGGCGGTCAGCCGCATCTGTACCACCGCGCTGAGGACGGCCGCTGGAAGAGAGCCTAAACTCTGACCTCTGACCTTTGAGATCCACTGTAACCCAACTAAAGGCCTTTGACGTCTGATGTTTAAAGTAGAAGCTCCTTCACACTGATCTGAACTGAAACACGCTGATTGAAGCTCAGATTGAGTGACTTCTGCTCCGAGTGAAATATCTGATGATGGTTTTACTAACCGCACCTGCCGGCCCTTACATAGAAACAAGAGCCTATGGATTATTTCTTTTCATTTTTATTTCATATTTGTTATGTATGTCAATGCAAATGTGTACATGCTTCATAAAATGTGTTCTTTATTTTACACCTAACAGGATATGATGTTTTTTTCCCCTAACATCTAGCTGCATCTTATTTGCTCACTAAACATTAATTTTGGAAACTGTAAATACAGTATGTTGTGATCCTTTGACGATGAATAAGAGAATTAAAATTCTGTTGCCAGTGGAAACATGGTGTCTTGTATAATTAAAACTTCAAATATAAGAATAATGAATGAAAAATTGAAATATATTTCTCTTTAGACAGTGTTGTCATAATGGGGATCTGCTGGTTATTGATAAATTTTAGATGTCAAGTCACCTTTATTTATACAGCGCTTTTACAATACAGATTGTGTCAAAGCACTTAACAGTATCAAATTGGAGGATAGAGTGTCAGTAATGTATAATGATAAGATTAAACACTCAATTTTCAGTTAAAGGCATTTCATTATTGAATTCAGAGATGTCATTGTCTAGCTCAGTTTAGTTTAAATAGTATCTGTGCAATCAAATCGGCGATAATCGCTAGAAATTAAGTGTCCCCAACTGAGCAAGCCAGAGGCGACAGCGGCAAGGAACCAAAACTCCCTCTGTGACAGAATGGAGAAAAACCTTGGGAGAAACCAGGCTCAGTCGGGGCCAGTTCTCCTCTGACCAGACGAAACCCGCAGTTCAAAAGTTTATATTTCTATTTTAATTTTGTTGCAATTTCTAACAATAGTAGTATTATGTAGTTAGGTATTTTGTTATTTTTGGTTGATATATCTGGGGATATATCTCTGGGGGTCATCTGGGTGTCCTTGTCTCCGCTGACGATCAGGGCTGTAGACATCATCTCTTGGTGCTGATCCACCATCTGATCGGATACGGACTGAGAAACAGACTAGGAAAGAAACAGACAAATATTAGCGTAGATGCCATTCAACTTACGATGTAACAGTACATCGTGTGTTATGGGGAGTGTTCGGTTCCGGTTGATCTAATTAATGCAGCCTAACAATCCTTTAACGGATTTGAATAATAGAAGCGTATTAGTGTGTTATCTGTAAGCCAGGCTAAAGAGATGGGTCTTTAATCTAGATTTAAACTGACAGAGTGTGTCTGCCTCCCGAACAGTGTTAGGTAGACTGTTCCAGAGTTTGGGTGCTAAATAGGAAAAGGATCTGCCGCCTGCAGTCGATTTTGATATTCTAGGTATTATCAAACGGCCAGAGTTTTGAGAACGCAGCGGACGTGGAGGACTATAATGCGATAAGAGCTCGCTCAAGTACTGAGGAGCTAAACCATTCAGGGCTTTATAAGTAATTAACAAGATTTTAAAATCTATCCGATGCTTGATAGGGAGCCAGTGCAGTGTTGACAGAACCGGGCTAATATGGTCATATTTCCTGGTTCTAGTAAGGACTCTAGCTGCTGCATTTTGGACTAACTGTAGTTTGTTGATCAAGCGTGCAGAACAACCACCCAATAAAGCATTACAATAGTCTAACCTTGAGGTCATAAACGCATGAATTAACATTTCTGCATTTGACGTTGAGAGCATTGGTCGCAATTTAGATATGCTTTTGAGATGAAAAATGCAGTTTTACAGATGCTAGAAACATGGCTTTCAAATGACAGATTGCTATCGAACAGCACACCTAGGTTCCTGACTGATGAAGAAGAATTGACAGAGCAGCCGTCAAGTGTTAGATAATGTTCTAGGTTACATGTGGGGTTTTAGGTCCGATAATTAACACCTCTGTTTTTCAGAATTTAGCAGTAAAAATTACTCGTCATCCAGTTTTTATATCGACTATGCATTCCGTTAGTTTCTCAATTTGGTGTGTTTCACCGGGCGAAGAAATATAGAGCTGAGTATCATCAGCATAACAGTGAAAGCTAACACCATGTCTCCTGATAATATCTCCCAAGGGTAACATATAGAGCGTGAAAAGTAACGGCCCTAGTACTGAGCCTTGAGGTACTCCATACTGCACTTGTGATCGATATGATACCTCTTCATTCACTGCTACGAACTGATGGCGGTCAGATAAGTACGATTTGAACCATGCTAAGGCACTTCCACTAATGCCAACAAAGTTTTGTAGTCTATTCAAAAGAATGTTGTGGTCGATAGTGTCGAACGCAGCGCTAAGATCCAGTAGAACTAATAAAGAGATACAACCACGATCAGATGATAGAAGCAGGTCATTTGTAACTCTAATGAGAGCAGTCTCAGTGCTATGATACGATCTAAATCCTGACTGGAATTCCTCACAGATATCATTTTTCTCTAGGAAGGAATATAATTGTGAGGATACTACCTTTTCTAGTATCTTTGACAGAAAAGGGAGATTTGAGATCGGTCTGTAATTAACTAGATCTTTGGGGTCAAGTTGTGGTTTTTTAATGAGAGGCTTAATAACAGCCAATTTGAAGGTTTTGGGGACATATCCTAATGACAATGATGAATTAATAATAGCCAAAAGAGGATCTATGACTTCTGGAAGCAGCTCTTTTAGTAGTTTAGATGGAATCGGGTCTAACATACATGTTGTTGGTTTAGATGATTTAACAAGTTTATACAATTCTTCATCTCCCACAGTAGAGAATGAGTGGAATTGTTCCTCAGGGGGTCTATAGTGTGCTATCTGATGCGATACTGTAGCTGACGGCTGCAGGGATACAATTTTATCTCTGATAGTATCGATCTTGGAAGTGAAGTAGTTCATAAAGTCATTACTGCTATGCTCTTGGGAAATGCCAACACCTGTTGATGCTTGATTTTTCGTTAATTTAGTTACTGTATTGAATAAATACCGGGGGTTATGTTTGTTTTCTTCTAGAAGAGACGAAAAGTAATCAGATCTAGCAGTTTTAATGCTTTTCTGTAGGATAGGGTACTTTCCGCCAAGCTAAACGAAATACCTCTAATTTAGTTTTCCTCCAGCTGCGCCCCATTTTCCGGGCTGCTCTCTTTAGGGCGTGAGTGTGCTCATTATACCACGGTGTTGGACTCTTATCCTTAATCTTCCTTAAGCGTAAAGGAGCAACCGCATCTAAAGTGCTAGAAAAGAGAGAGTCCATAGTTCCTGTTACATCATCAAGTTGTTCTGAGCTATTGGATATGCTGAGGAACTGAGATAAGTCAGGAAGATTATTTATAAAGCAGTCTTTTGTGGTAGAGGTAATGGTTCTACCATATTTGTAACAAGAAGTTGGCTTTACAGCTTTAGCTATATGGAATATACAGGAGACTAGATAATGATCTGAGATATCATCGCTCTGCTGCAAAATTTCAACGCCACTGACATCAATTCCATGTGACAGTATTAAATCTAGAGTATGATTTCGATAATGAGTAGGTCCTGACACGTGTTGTTTAACACCAATTGAGTTTAGAATGTCTATAAATGCTGATCCCAACGAATCTCTTTCATTATCAACATGGATATTAAAATCACCAACGATTAGGACTTTATCTGCAGTCAGCACTAACTCCGATAGAAGATCAGAAAATTCTTTAATAAAGTCTGTATGGTGCCCTGGTGGCCTGTATACAGTAGCCAGTACAAACATCACAGGGGATTTATCATTAACACTTGTTTCTTTGGATAACGTTATATGAAGCACCATTACTTGAGCAATTATACTTGAAACCCAACCTCTGAGAGATACTGAAAATATTTCTATAAATTGTAGCAACACCTCCCCCTTTACCTTTTGGACGCGGTTCATGTTTGTAACAGTAATCTTGGGGTGTAGACTCGTTTAAAGTAATGTAATCATCTTGTTTTAGCCAGGTTTCTGTCAGACAAAGCACATCTAGTTTATGGTCAGTGAACATATCATTTACAAAAAGTGCTTTTGAAGAAAGGGATCTAATATTCAATAAGCCAAGCTTTATCATGTGTTTATCTGTATTATATCGTTTTTTTATTTGTTGAACATCAATTAAATTGTTACTATTACTTTGGTTTGGATGTTTTCTGTATTTTCTTGTTCGGGGAACAGACACAGTCTCTATAGAGTGATATCTAGGTGAAAAAGTTTCTATGTGCTGAGAGTTAACTGACTTTGGTGACAAAGTGATGTGCAATATGAAATGCTGAAGTTCAAAATATCTGTATTTAATCATTGTTTTGTGCAATGGGAATTGTAATGTATTCTAAGGTGCTAAATATGAGTAAAAAGTTTATTATTAAAATATGTTTGTCCTCTTTTAATTAAAGCATACAGATTGAATCACCGAAATTGCAGTAACTTGAGAACACATACAGACAAAATCTTCATTTGTTGTTTATATTAAATATTTTGATTGAATTTTCTTTTGAATGACATAAGAAAAATTCATAAAGCTTTGATTATAGTAAAGGTTTCCATATCCTCAATATCATGTTTCATCCTAAGATCTGACAAAAGCCAGTTCCTCAATGACATCATTCTCCAGGAAGTGACATCATTTTGGAGGGAAAACAGCAGCACAAAGGTCAGTAAGCCTGCATTCCAATGTGCACACTATCCATCCTAAATTCTATACTATACTATCTAATACTATTTAGGGCATATATGGTGGATAGTATGCTCATTGGGACTCAGGGTATGTTTTAGAAATTCTCTTGTCTCTTTTCCTGCTGCAAGATTTTTATTTTTTATTTTTTGGTTTTCTTTATTTGGTAATATCTATTGGGGCAAATCATGGAAAACATGAAACAAATGCATCAATAATAAAATTTGAAGAAAAAAAAAGTATCCTAAACAATGCTACATAAAGGATTTGTTTGGAAGGTGTTTTGGAAAGATTGAAGCTGAATATTTCTTTAGCCTACCTGTGAATTTTGAGGACTGGAAAAACTATTTTGCATTTGCTTTATCATATTTACTCACGATTATTTTTTGAAGAAACCTTTTTTTAGAAACCTTTATTAACAGAAAAGTGGGGTGTGTGGTAAAAATTTTTGAAAACGTGATGTGGGAAGTATGATGTATTTTATGTGTTTTTATTTTCACAATGACATTTTGTAAAGTAAAGAATAATACACTATGCATTCGTTTTATATATATATATTTTTGGTAACACTTTACAATAAGGTTCATTAGTTAACTACATTAGTTAACATGAACTAATAATGAACTGCACTTATACAGCGTTTATTAATCTTTGTTAATGTTAATTTCAACATTTAATAATACATTATTAAAATCTTGTTAACATTAGTTAATGCACTGTGAACTAACATGAACTATCAATGAACATCTGTATTTTTATTAACTAACGTTAGCGAAGATTAGTAAATACAGTAACAAATGTATTGCTCATGGTTAGTTCATGTTAGTTAATACATTAACTAATGTTTAACTAATGAACCTTATTGTAAAGTGTTACCATTTTTTTTTAGAAAAAACACGTATACATAAAAAGGTGCGGGCTCTTTGCAAAATAAATAAATATTTACATTTTATAAACAAATTATACATAAACCTTTGAAACAAACCTTTAAAAAGTGTTAAAAACATTTAATGTTTTAAAAGCACTGAATTTTTCTGGCAGCAAACGTAATGCTTAAATAATGCTTCTTGTGGCAAATGTTTGAGCAAATTGTACAAATCAGCATTTCAAAATTCAATTCAATTCAAGTTTATTTGTATAGCGCTTTTTACGATACAATCGTTGCAAAGCAGCTTTACAGGAAATTAAGTTTCTACTATACACATACACACATATATATATATATATACATGCATACACATATGCACACATGCACACATATATACACATACATATGTGAAGAAGAAACCCAATATATTTAAGTTATGACAGACTTAACTTGGTAATTATGTGTTAAAATATGAAAATAGCTATTAACACAAATGTATTCATTTTTAAGCTATAAAAGTTCAAACGATGAAGAAGAAGAAGACAAAAGAGGAGAGAGAGAGAGAACAATGAACTGTTCAGCAATATGAAAGGAAGATCTGCTAAAATTTATTTAACAAAATATCAGCAAAACAGGCATTTCTCAACTGAACTGTTTTAAGAGGGCAGGATCCAATTTTTGTGTTTGTATTAAAACAAGGCCCTGCAGTGCAGAAGAACCAGCTGCCTGTTTATGTACTTCTCCACTCTGAACCTAAGGAGTGGTTCATTTCTGATCAGCTTCATCTGCTGCAACCAGGGCCGTCGTTAGGGCTGTGCAAAGAAACAAGGCTCCAGAGGGACCCCGCAGCGGAGGCTAGGGACAGCCTTGGATGTAACACAACTATGGCTGCTGGAGTCTCATCAGAAGCAGGTAGGTGACCTTTTAGAAACATTTTGATGAAATAAACGTAGAATATTATTAATTGTATTCAACTGAGGCTCAATTCATCTGTCAGAGATAGGAGTTGTGCTCTTGGGAAATGATGAAGTTGACAAGAGCAAAGTGATCAAATCCATCCTGGGCTGCAGGAATCTTATGGGAGAGAACGTGGGTCAGTGTGTATTATATGAAGTTGAACAGGCTGTGAGGAAGATCAGTGTTGTGGAAGCACCAGGATGGAACTCAATGCAGCAAACACCAGAAAGCACCAAAAATTCAATCAGAAGAAGCGTGTCTCTGTGTCCTCCAGGACCTCACGTTGTGCTTCTGGTCATTCCTGTGAAGAGAAATGAAGAGCCTTCTTCAGGTGACATTAAAGCAGCAGAGATGCACATGGAGTTACTATCGGAGCGCGTCTGGAAACACACCATCGTCCTGTTTGCATGTGATGATGGAGTGGGAGAGTTTGCCATCAAAGCTTACTTTCAGAAAGCAAAGAAAATCCTGTAAAAGTGCAAAGGCCGAACCTACATTCTTGAGAAACATAGTAAGATCAGTGAGCTTCTTAAAAAGATAGAAGATCTGGTGGAGGAGAACTGTGGTGATGTATTCATACCACAGACGTACTATGAACTGCTCGAGCGGAAGACAGAAGATCTCCGGCGCAGACGGGGAAGTTTGCTGAAGAATCCTCCTGACAGTAAGTATTTGTTTCTTATTGCCAAACACATGTCTCACATGTCACTGACACACAATTCTAATGCTGTTTTCTTTAACAGTGACAAATGTGAAGCCTGACTTTGTGAATGAGCCACAAGCACATTTGATGCATTACTTCAAACCCATCACACTGATAGCGCTGGCTGTATTCGGAGCGCTTCTCGGCGCAGTCGCAGGAGCTGAATATGGAGTTTCAGGAGCTTGTGCTGGACTACTTTTGGGAAGCATTCTAGCAGTTTTACTTGCCTTCTTGATCTTTAAAGTAGCAGAAAACAGGACCAATTAGTAACTACATAGATACATAGGTTCACATACAAACTAACAGTGTGTTAATAGTCCGACTGAAAGCTCAACCGGCCTTAAAACTGTACTGTAAACACTGAATATTAACATTTGAAATATACATTGAATAATTATGCAGAACTTTTGAATCCGACTACATTCTCAAGCAGATCACAGATACTTTGTGCACATGCGCAGTGCATGTTTAATGACATCTTAAGAATAGCTGGAGAATGAATATATAATACATAAGGAAAATGCTTTTCTGGCATATGTTTAGCTATGTTAATAAACCTTTGGTTCATGCTCACAGTGGTTTTCTTCACATTTCTCCTCAAAGTAACTCCAGGTGCTCATTTACTTTTATGTAATGCACATGTTTATGATAAATATAAACAGTATTTTTCAGGATCCACAATTTTGATTGATGAAAATGAGTGTGTGTAAACATACTCATAGTCCTCAAGTAGCTAGTGAGTGTACAAAAAAAGAAAATAATTTCCATTAGTCCCACACTGAGTCCAGGTACATTTAATATCAGATGAAACAAACATGGCAAACAAAGATGCATAATGTTACCTCAGTCTCACTCTTATATACTTAAAAGTTGTTTTTCTGAAAAAGGTGGAAGCAGGAGGTGATTATATTTTGTTGCCCGGGTATTTTTCCTCATGTATAATGATATTGCAAGAAGGGAAAGGGATTTACTGCGGTGAAAACAGTAAACCTAAACACCTCCTGCAGTAAGTTTTGGAGAAGCTGTTTTATGCTGATCTGAGAGCTTGTGCTGTTTTTTTTTTGTTTTGTTTTTAAATGTGAGATTAAAGCACAAACCCATATTCCTCATTTGTCTGATTCCTGGTTATTGATGTTTATACACACAGATACTGTGAAGTTTTGAGGTTTACTATTGAAATGACGAGACATTCATGTAGTTTAATCAGCACAGCAAGTCACTGTCAAATGTATAAATGTAAACGTAAAATAATGTTACAAGTGTAGCTGATGCGTAACATGTCTATGGTCAAATGTACATGTAAGCAATGTATATATTTTGGTCCTGTAACTTTTTTTAGTTTCTTTTCCAAAAATTGTAATCACATTTTGGCCTTCACTAGTTCATTGTGAATAGTTTTGTGTAGGATATGTTTAACTATTTCATGTCAAGTACCCAGACAGACAGAGAAACTCTTATCTTTATGTATTAAATCTTTATGTAATAACAGTCTGGATGTATTTGTAGATTGAGATTAATTTTGGGGTAAATCAATTAAAGTCAGGTATTTTGTTCTACTAATAGCAATCTTTGCAGACAGAACGGCTAAACACTTCAGACGGTGCACACACCTCCTGCAAGATCACACCACCATCTCATGACCAACTACTGTTAAACATTAATTAACCTCGATTGTCCAAAGTTCATCAACACCCAAAATGAAAGTGTACTTCTATCCGGAAGTAGCAGAACATAAAAACAACCTAATGCGAGGTAGGTTGATACAATATCAAATTTTGCATTATGTTTGATATGTTTTCTGTTCTTACATGTAAAAAGGCTTAAGCTTTGTAAGTATATTCTGCTGTTGCACTGATTTTCAGCATCTCACTCGGAGCTTAAACGAGAAAACCGGACTCTAAAAATGTCCTTAACATAATTTACATGTAATAACGGCAATGTATTTTGGACGAACTCAGAGTTTAAAAAAAACAGCTAAACTGTACCTTTACTACTTTGCAATGTTAATTTTGTTTGAGCAGTTGTTATGACATTCACCTTTTATATATTTCCATATCATTTGAGAAATCATACCACAAATGAACATGCATAAGTGCTACAAAATTAGTGTTACGTATTCTGTGATCAGACATTGCCTAATGGTTTTAATAATGCAATATAAATTTGTTGAAATGTGTAGCATAACAAAAACAGTGTTTCATCAGTTTCCATGAAGAGCGTGTTGTGAAGCAGCTGCACATGTGATCAGTGATCATGGCTACTGAATCTCCTCAGGGTGAGTCAGCTTATCTGTGTGTGGTTTCCAACCATTAAATATTTTTGATTAATAAATAGCATCATGCAATAATATTAATTTTGATGTGCTCTTTAAAGGAGTCTCCTCTGTGAAGTCAGAGCTCAGAATTGTGATCTTAGGAAACGAGGACAAGTATAAAGTGGTCAAATCAGTCCTAAACTGTGAGAATCTGACACCAGAGAAAGATGGTCTGTGTGCTTTATATAAGAGTGAACAAGCAGGAAAGAAGATCAGTGTTGTGGAAGCACCAGGATGGGACAGACCCTCAATAACAGACAGAATAAAAGAAGAAGTTGTCAGAAGCGTGTCACTTTGTCATCCAGGACCACACGCTCTTCTTCTGGTCATACCAGTGAAAACTCTCTCTGAAGAACCTTCTAGAGATGAAATTAATGCGGCAGAGATGCACATGAAGTTACTGTCAGAGCGCGTCTGGAAACACACCATCGTGCTGTTTGCTTGTGATGAAGGAGTGGAGAAATCAACTATCAGAGAACACATTCACAGCGCAGACAAAATCCTGCACAAGTGTGGAGGACGATCTCATGTTCTTCAGAGGAGCACTTGTGAATCTCAGATCCATGAATTCTTTCAGAAGATAGACGACCTGGTGAAGAAGAACCGCGGTGAATTCTTCATACCACAAGCTTACTATGAACTGATTCAGCAGAAGACACAAGAAGTGTCTGGTGCGACTGAGATCAGGCAGAGACGGGGAAGTTCGGACATTCCTCCAAACAGTGAGTATTATTTCACAAAATCTACAGCTGATCTCAGTTACACACTGATCTATTAGTGTTCATTTGTTTTACAGTGAAAACAGACAAAGGAGATTCAGTGGAGAAGAAAGAAACCATACAGGCTGCCAAACATTCAGAAGACGTATCAAAAATCTCCATGGACCTCCAACAGTTTGTACTGATATTGATGACTGCATTCGGAGCAATTCTTGGATCAGTTGCTGGAGCTGAAAATGGAGTTAGAGGGTCTTTTATTGGAGTAGTCATTGGCATCTTTGTAGGGGTTTTAGTCGCAATTTTCATACAGTACATCATAAGCAACTGAATCATACGGATCTGCAAAGGTGATCAGACGCAAGCTAGCTCAGACATACAGTACAAGTGCAAACAGTGCAGAATACATTTTTTTTTTCCTTTTTTAAATACTTAATAATTTTTAGTATACAAGACATTTACTAATGAACTGGTGATTGCAATATTTTGTTGTCTGTTACGTTCCTGGATTTGCCTGATCTATTGTGTCATGGAGGAAAAGAGGAGCCAAGAACCACTGGAACCAGTGTTTTTATAAACAAGCTCCACTCATAATGCACGTTTTTTAATCTCTTTAAAAAAATTCACATACATAAACAAAAATGTCTTAATTAATCTCCTATGATAAATTTGTTTTGTTCTGACTTTGACTTTTATATTTCTTCAATAAGACTGTTAAAAAAACAAAAAGTCTGTGACATGTTTACTTTGTAATATCCCTATTCGTTAAAATTGAATGTGAGCTATGTCTTTTTCTTTCTTATTTGTTTATATTTTGTATTGTTATTATTTGTATGTTCCTCTTTTTCTGCAATAATAAAAAAAATAATTTAATATGTTTGTGTTGCCCTTTCATTTTCATTTATTTTATGTAGTTATTGCATCCTTATGTGGATAAATATTATTTGTTGAATTTGTTAAGAACGTACTGATTTGTTTTATATTTTTGATATTCAATTAAAAATGACAAATAAAATAAATATTTTAAAAATCCCACACTGTTTGCCCTGCAAAGCTTTTTGTAAGCAGTATTTTCAACCCAAGTTACACCATAGATTGTTCAAGAAAGTGTTAAAAACCTATCAAAGGCTTCAACAGTGTACAGTCTTTCAGGCTAGTCCTTTTTTTTTGTGACCCTCAGTTGGCCTATGTGCAGTTCATATTATGTACGAGCCTAATTCACATTTTTGCAGATATATTTTGTTAAATAGGTACAGTAGATCTTCTTTGAAATGAGACCAAACAAAAGTCTGTGCTCTAAAGCTTCAAAATGTTTATGAGAGTTTTTGACACAGGCATTTTTGTTCCTTGAGTAACTTCTTTAAAATTATGCACAAGGGTTAAATTAGTGCAGTCAATATGTCTCATTCCAAAAAATGAAACCTGGATCAGTGTTTAAAGATTTGATGATTTTACTATACAATACAAAGTAACATTTATTCCCTCTGTGTAATTTCTATTTGTGCAATACAATCCCATGTGCAATAAATTATAGTAACAGAAAATATATGTTGCAGGGAAATACCACAACTATTTTACAACTACACTGGATAGACATTTTCAACCCATATGTGTGTCTTCTGCTATTTCAAAAGTATGACGGATTACTGTAAATAACAGTGCCATTATATTTTTTTTTCCCTTTTGCAGGTCACAAAAAGAATGAGCCAAGTTCCTTACGAGATATCATGCATGACAGATCACCCCGGCCTTGAACCTGTGTGCTTAAATATATATTCTTTGCAAAATGCATTGAATGTATACAGAGCGGACCATAGGCGTTTGAGACTCAGAGGGATGGAAAGGTAAGGCCAATCTCACACAGTTTGTTACATGTTTATATACATGTATTTATGTGTTCAGTGCATTGCACAGCCATACTGTCTGATCTATGTTAGAAATGAAGAAACATGCACTAATGACAGATTGATGTGACACTTTTATTGTGCCTCAGCATCATGCAAACATGACCCAATAATAACCTGTTAACAAATAAAATACTAAAACAAACAATATGTGCTTTCCTCTCCTCTCCGTCTGTCCCTGCAGGCAGTGCAGACATTTGGCCTACAGGTCAGCTGGTGCGAAGTGTTCGTGTCGTCATCCCTTCATGTGTGGTGCTGCGCTTACGGAGGGAGTTTCCTGATGCTGCAGTGCAGTATGTCGGATTCAGACCCCCCTCGACTGAAACACGCCACATGCTCAGCAACAGCTTCCTCCATGGAAGGTATGTCATGCTGAGATGACAGGTACTGAGGCACAGGAATCCGCTGTACGGCATCCAGATATGGAAGGGGATCACGGACAACTCCTTCAAAAACACTGTCCATCAAGTTGATGACATAGCCTGTGAAGTACGATAAGTTCTTTTTATTTATTTGCACATTTGTAAGTATTGTTATTTTTTGGAAAAACTTACAAAATGTTGGCTCTGTCTTTAATGGTTTGACAGTATGTCCTCCCTTTTTGTCCTTTGGAAAGAGAAGCTTGTACACAAGTTTCTCTTTAGATGTTGTCACTTGTGGCCGGACAGCATTCTCATTGAAGTGCATTGCTGCAAGGTACAACCTAAAGCACAAGACAATATTGACAATTTCATATTGCCATTTTCAGTACGTCAACGTTTCTATTTAACCCTTAAAATACGTTAGTACTCAAAATAAAATTTTTAAATACAGTAAAACTATACCATTAGGTAAACTGTAAAATCTAACTGAAAGGCACTTCACTTCGGGTCTTTTAGTTAGAACAGCCCGAAATTGAATTGCATTGTTAATGATTCACGCCTCCACAACCCAAAACAGAAATGATACGTGTTTATGTGTTGTGTTCTGACCTATGTTCAAGTTGTGAGGGAGAAGACATACCTGCATAGCATTTCAATGAAGGGGAAGACGACAGTTTTGGGGGCAAATAGCGAGATGACTTTGTGAAACGACTCCACAGTTGATGTCTGGTAATGTGGGCTCAGCTTCTCCACATCTGAAAGGACTCTCTTGTTTATCAGGACCTTATGTAGCCTGTTCAGTGCTCTCGAACCTTGGGCGAAATCAGTGTAATGTTATTGTTACAACACATGAATATTGGATGATTTACGTAACATGCCCCACATGCTTATGAGTGTTTTATGCAAATAACACATTGAGGTTACACACCTGGTTGAAACCACTTGCTACGGTCCTTAGACGACTTTTGCTCATGTTGACATCTAGGGTACGCTGGGTCAGAATGTGTGTGAATGTCTTGAATGTGGTTGATGATAGAGGTCCATTTGGCTAACTTCTCTGGTCCTGAATCAGAGCTAGTGGCAGACCAGCACAGGTGGTTGGTGATGCTCTTATGCCACTTCTTCACCAAACTACAGTCCTTCTCTCTGGAGATTTTCTCCACCTTCTTTGACAATCCTAATGAAGTAATATTTACAGGCAAAACATATCACACATTGAAAAAGGCTGATGCAGTAAGCTTCCTCAGAAGTATGGATAGGTACTTCCAAGCATGAATATCTGAAATGTATTTTGTCAAACAAGATGCAAGCATTACCTTTCACTATGTGCCAGACGTCATAATAGTGGATGATTTTACGATCCTTCAGGAGCTTTTGTATCTGGGGGTGACGGTCAGTGACAATGCAGTCCAACTTTACACCGCTTTCCTCCACGCGATCCAAGCTTCTTCTAAGGCCCTCCTTCTCCATGTGGTAGCTTCCCCCTGCCTCGTTGCTCTGTGTACAAACATACAAACATCAAATGCATATGTAATATTTCCATGAATTATATATATATTATAAAGTGTGTACGAAATGTAGAAGTCTCTTTGGTGATAAAGTTATGTATGCTGTATATTCTATCTGAAATATGAACAGATTTGTTACAAATTGATACTACAGACAAAGGTGTCAACTGCCGACATGACAATCAATAAGTAGTGTACTTGCAATTTTTAAATAATTGTACATAA
Source organism: Onychostoma macrolepis (assembly GCF_012432095.1). Lineage (NCBI taxonomy): Eukaryota > Metazoa > Chordata > Actinopteri > Cypriniformes > Cyprinidae > Onychostoma > Onychostoma macrolepis. The sequence continues at coordinate 2,154,801 of NC_081160.1, read as the reverse complement.
CAAAAATATGTTCTCCGTAGTCTGCTGCTGAAGTCCATGTATTTTCAAATACCTGCTGCACCAGCTGTACGTCTACAATGTTGTTGGTCTGCAAGTCCATCATGGTGTAGCTCCCATACTTTGCAGAATGTCCTGCAATTACAAAAAAAGTTACTAATCATTATGAAATACAGCAGAGTTATGTATAAGACAGACACACCGTTTACACAGCCTTGTGCAATGCATACTAGTTGATGAAGTAGTAAGATGAATTAAAATAATAATGTGCACCTGGCGAGTCTGCTCGCATGTCACCACTAAGAATGACAATCTTGTTCTGGCTCAGGTAGTGCAGGTGCACATTTTGGTCCTCATTCCACTTGTGGATGACAGCAGGTTCAATGTATGTCCTGGCATGCTTTCTAAAAGCATCATATGTATGTGTTTTCAGGTACATTGCCCTGAACACCTTTTAAAGTAATTGAAAAAATAAAAAATAAAATAAAATTAGTTGTCCTGTCTAGCGTTAACTAATTTGGTGTGTACAAAGGATTCGATACCTTTTGCATCTTCAGAAAGGAAGCTCCGCTGAAATAGATGGCAGCAGACAACTGAAGGTTTCCCACAGGGGTGCTGCCGATGACAGGCTGACTCCTCCACTGTCTGAAGAAGCCACAGCGAGAGCACCTTTGGTCAACGGCTATGAAGGTCCCTCTTCGGCGTGGGCGGACATTACAAGCCCTGGTGCAAACAGGACAACTCTCGAACAGGCTAAGGAGGCATTTTTCAAAAACTATGAACTTTGCATCCTTATGGAATGCCAATGATGTGGCACTGAAAAAAAAAAACAAAGAAACGACATTGTGCCTGTTAGTGAAAACACAAAAGTTTGTGTAAAAACATTTCTGAATTGTTAGAGAAATATAACTGTACTTACAAAACCTGTGATGATTGTGTCTCAGTTGTAACGGACCGTGCAGGATCAGTGACTGCAGAGGAAACATCCTCCAATTCAACACGGGCTCTTTTGGCTGGCCTTGCATCCTTCACTGGTGTCCATGTAAATGGCTGTATTGTGGGCCGTGACATCGCAGAAGTCGTGGTGCCTACCGCCACACTTTGAGACGATACTGTCACCTGCACGCCTAATCGTTAAAAAAATAATAAAAATAGAATTAGTAAGGGAAATAAAGGTAACCCAAACAAGATTTCAATAACTGTGCAAAAGCCATCTTCTCTGTCCATCGGCGCAGACGGATCCTGATGATGATTATGAATAGAACTGCAAATTGCTTACCTGCTAAACAAGCTTTCGATTAATAATAGTAAGCAATAAATCTATCCTTATAACGCAGTACAAACACACTTAAAGATAAGTAACATTACCTTTGCTTCGAAGGTGGGACCTCATTGTTTTCAAAGACAGTTGTGTCGCCTTCGATAAAACAATAGGACCATCTGTCTGGCATCCTACATCATTAGTACGCAGCAGCTGTGATGTACTCTGAAACAGAAGCGTGCAAAACAATCACACTTCAGTTCTCAAACATACAATGTTTTAATAAATTGAGTACATGTCTTGTCAAATGACAATTGTTTCAACTTGTGGTGAAGGTCACTTTAGCTAAAAAGGAGAGAGTGAGTTATCTGTAAGCAACCAAAGTAACCTAATTACCTCCTGAGTTATGTGTTGTTGATTAAATATAAGCTACATTATAATTCTACCTGACAAAAGGGATTGACATAGATGTATATACAGTTGTATTTTATAGATGTATATGACTACACAGGCAGGAGTTATTATTATTAACCTCAGTGTAAATAGGCTATTTAGTTATCTATGCTAGTTATTTGGAGTTTGCTAGTTAGCAAGGTTACTGTAGTAGCATCTTGAGTTCGATCTCGACAACACAGACATATTAAACTATCGTTAATGTTGTTGATTTAGCTCACTACGAAACTTTCAATTTAAGTTTAAACAGAAATGGCTTTAACAGTCAAGAAGTGGATGAAATAAATGCTTACTGCTTGCGGTAGCTGTTGTAATAATGGCAGTATAGTTGGAATTGCCCCCTTCTTCAGTATCAGACGCTGAGCGAAGCCTGCTTGATATTGTCCCAGGTTCGAGAAACTGTCAGCGGTGAAATGTGCCGAGCAAACTAACAACTTTGAATTGAACTGCCGCGGTATCTGGTTATAGACAAACATCAACCATGTCTGCTGACAGTTCTTTTCTGTGGGAAGGGTATGGAAAGTGCTCACATCTCCTGCACAGCCTGGAACAAAACATTTATATCCGTGATCTGCCATTTTCAACACTGTCCTCGCTTGTTTCTACAGCATGGGTCTAGAACATGGGCGGGTTTATGCAAATGTTGCGGGCGTACATATGAATGACCCCCGACTCTTACGTCACAGTCGGTGTTATGCTCTGTTTTTCAGTGGTCTTTTTTTATTTATTTTTATTATTCACGAGATTTACATAAGGAGGAGGAAACAATAGTGTTTGAGGCTCATGGTGTGTCATGTTCAAGTACAAAACTCTCATTAATACTCCATTCCAGTAGGTGGCGGTAATGCACCAATAAGTTAGGTTGCCAACCGCCAATAAACACCAAAGAAGAAGAACTTTCATTATTCAGGTATTCCTAGGTAAAAACAATTTTCCATTCTATGGCACCTTTAAACTATTTTTTTATTTTATTTTTTTCAGGATTTTAGAGGTTATACAGTGAGTCTAAACTAGCACGGGTCAGAAAGCAGATAGGGTTTTAGGAAACATTGACATTCAGTGGCATTTCGTTGGAGTTTAATTTAAGTCATAAACACTTATGTCATAAACAGTATCAGGGCATTCTCCACTGCTGGAGTTTGCACCTAAAAAGTTTTCACACTTAGGCTACTGATTAGACAAGCTCGGGCCCTGTTAATTATAAGCAAGAGATGCACCAATTGTTAATGCATTCATTAATTAAATGCAAACTAATTACGATATAATGTACTATTAATAGGTTTAACGTGTTTCATATTTTCCTGAGGCTCAAAATCAACGTGCATTGTGCAGTTTCGTGGGCCGCAGAGCGCCATCTGCTGTCGGCGCTCATCTTTACACCGGAAATACGAAATGCTGCTTCCCGGAAATACGCGGGCTTGTGGCGCGAAATCACAGGACCTACACTGGTGGTGAGTTTGTATATGTTTAATTTAGAAGTTAACTTAATTCAATTATTTGCTAAGTATGTAAAGAGTCGCTGCAGTGTTCTGCGGCGTGACAACCTGAACTCAATCTTAAACTGTTTAAAATAGTGTTTTTAATTCTTTTGTAATTGAAGTAATGCTGTCGCTACATCCATATATAAGTTACTTCTGTATAAAGAAGAACAAAATAACATTTCTCCAAAGAGCTAGTGTGCAGAGTTAAAGACAAACACAACATGAATTTAAACAATAAAATGACAATAAAAATAGTGCAAAAGACAGCCCGAGATATGCAGTGACAGTTGTAATAATATCCTTCTGCATGCAGCTTCATTGAGCTCATATTAATTTAGAAATTACATTACATATTTTAACAATTAATTTGTCACACTGCATTACTATTTAAAATCAACTAGTGAAAAACCTGCATAGTGACTTGTCAGGTATGTGGTCTGTACATGTATATTAATCTTTGATTATGGTTGCTGTATTTGTCTGACAGTTACTGGTGTATTTGCATGTATTTATAATGCACTGCGGGTCAAACGTTTGTAAACATGTGCAGATGATTAATGGAGGTGTTTTAATGTTTGTGCAGGTGAAGATGAGCAAACGGAGATCAGCCGCTCTCACTGAAGCCCAGTGCGTCTCTCTGGTCTGACGGATGATTTATGATTTCATACTTTCCTCATGATTGTGCCTCCTGTACAGATCTGTGCAGGTGTGTGTTGTTGATGTGTTTGTGTGTTTCAGGCTCAGAAGCTCCTGCGGGAGAGACTGTGTCATCAGAAGCTGCCGGATCGACCCGTGGGTCTGGACTCACAGTACAAGTGCGTTCAGTTTACACTATCTGCTCCTGTCTGCTGTAAGTGTGTGTGGATTCTTACACAGGTGTGTGTGTGTGTGTGTGTGTGTGTGTGTGTGTGTGTGTGTGTGTGTGTGTAGGCACTTGCTGGAGCTGCTGAGACGCACAGCTGTTCATGGAGAAAGTAACTCGGTCCTTATTGTTGGTCCACGAGGATCCGGTAAAACTATGGTACAAAACATCAAGAGATTTACTCCCTCACTGATGACTGACTCATCTTTTTCACTCGTTTTGAGTAATAGATGAAAATAAAATGAAAATTCTGTCATTATTTACTCATCATAAGGTCCGTAATGGAACAAAAAAAGTAAGGAAATTCATAGGGAAAACCTTTTTTTTTTTTTTCTTTAGACCATTTTTTTTAAATGTCCAATTAGCTTGTTTTCCCTTTGAGTTTTTCTGACTTCAGTATCTTATGCATACTGTATCTTATGCATCTAATGTTGCATCTCAGGTAAATGCATTTAAAAATGTTTAGAAATTGGCTGAAGGAAAAATTGGGGAAGCAAGAAATTTTGCAGTTTGCCAAATAGATGAAGTTAATTTTTATGAAGCTGTTGCATAATTGTTTGTTCTCACTGGTTGTTTTCGTGCATCTCTGTGTGTGAAGCTGCTGGGTTGTGTTCTCCGGGAGCTCATGAGTCTGAAGGAAGCGCACAAGAATGTTCTTCTGGTGGAGCTGAACGGTGAGCTCATGCACAGTATTTTAATGCTGTTCCCTTATTAAATGCTGAAATGAGAAGCTGCAGCTGTATTGCATCACAGTGTTGCTAAAGTGACGGCGATGGTTTTCTGAGCACAGGTCTTCTGCAGACAGACGACAAAATCGCTCTGAAAGAAATCACGCGCCAGCTGCACCTGGAGAACGTCGTAGGAGACAAAGTGTTTGTGAGTTTCTGATGTTATTAGTGGAATCATTTCTGTGGTTTTAAAGGGTTTTGTTCTGAGAGGTTTTCTTGTGTTTTAGGGGAGCTTTGCAGAGAATCTGGCTTTTCTCTTAGAAGCTCTCAAGAAAGGTGAGGCTGCGTCGGTGTTATTTCAGTATGATTTGTATACTGTGTATTGTGTGTGCGTTTATATACTATACTATATTTTGAAATTTGAAGTTTTTAAAATTTTCAGTTTAGTAAGTTTTATGTGCTGTATTTTTTATTAGTTATTTCTATTCAATATTAAATTATTTTTATTAAGGTTTTGGTTTAAGTTATTTTTGTACTTCAATTTAAACTTATTTTATTTAAGTTTTATGCAGAATTTCTAATTTTTGTTTAATTTAATTTTTCATCATCCATTATTAATATTTAATTTTATTTCAGTTTTATTTTCTAATTAATGGTAATGTATCACGCTCTGCTTACAGTAGCTCAGTTTATTTGTAGCTGATGGTGTGTTTGTCTCTCTGTGGTGTTGTCAGGTGATAAGAGCAGCAGTCGTCCCGTGCTGTTCGTGTTGGATGAGTTTGATCTGTTCGCTCATCATAAGAACCAGACGTTGCTGTATAATCTGCTGGACGTGTCTCAGTCTGCGCAGGCGCCGGTCGCTGTGGTGGGACTCACCTGCAGACTGGTGCGTCCGCTAGAAAAACACTACACAAACATGTCAGGACTGCAAACAACTTTCTTTTTTTTTTTTATTATTATTTTTTTTTTTTATGTTTAATTTATTTTTTTTGTAATTTAATCTGTCATCATTTCTTACATTTTTTGTATATTCTTAATTTAATATTCTAACTCTTTCCCAGTGCTCTCTTTTAAACAGTGATGCATTCTGTAGCTTTTATGCAAATATTATTCATAAAGGTTACAATATAACATGCAAATGAAAAACAAAATTGTGCATGGCTTAAATGCCTAAAATATAATACTGACCATGTAAGGAACAGCGAAAAGGAAAAAGTTGAACCAAAAACACTAGTAAAAAATGGCTTAAAATTTTAAGTTATTTTACCCAACAAATAATAAATGAAAAATTATACCTAAAATTATTTTGAAAAATCAAACTCCATGCAAAACCCACTGAAATACATTGGTGGTTGTGGCTCTAGTTCTCAGCATGTATACTTGAGGTGATATGAAACCACAGCTGATCCTTCTCTGATCGTTCATTGTCGTGTGTTACAGGACGTGCTGGAGCTGCTGGAGAAGCGAGTGAAGTCTCGGTTCTCTCACAGACAGATTCATCTGTTCAGCTCGCTCTCGTTCGGTCAGTATGTGGATGTGGTTCGCGCTCAGCTCCGTTTGCCTCAGGACTTCCCAGATCCCAAATTCTCCAACGATTGGAACCACAGCGTCACGGTACAAACACAACACACGTGTGTCTTTCTGTGTTCACAAACAAGTCATACATACAATCACTGTTTCTTACACTGTTCTCTGTGTTTCTAGAAATTATGTGAAGATAAGTCGGTTGAGGAGATTTTGAAGAGACACTTTAACGCCAGTAAAGATTTCCGCTCTCTGCATTCACTGCTGGTATATTTAAATCAATTCATCTCGTAATCAAACCACTGTTCGTCTGTTCTCGTGTGTAAGCGTGTGTCTATGTTGTAGTTTCTGGCTGTAAGTCGAGTGTCGGTCTCTCAGTCGACTCCGCGTGAGGCTGATCTTCTAGAGGCCAGTCGCTTGATTTCTGCCGATTCGAAAGCAATCATCCTTCACGGTGAGAAACTGGAAGCAAATTTTTACTGCAGTTTGATGATTCTTACACATCTCTTTAAGATCTGCAGTAACACACACACACACACATCTCTGATGCCCTGAATTGCTTGTTTTTCAGGTCTGTCTATTCTAGAGCTGTGTTTGATTATTGCTATGAAGCATCTGAATGACACTTATGATGGAGAACCCTTCAATTTCCAGATGGTCCATAATGGTACGACATCCTTAAGCGCTTATGGAAAACCTGCATGTTTTAAATAGTGTTTCAGAGGCCTTTAATATATGACCCTGGACCACAAAACCAGTCTTAAGTGTCAATTATTCGAATAAATAAGCTTTCCATCAATGTATGGTTTGTTAGGATCGGACAATATTTGGCTGAGATACAACTATTTGAAAATCTAAATATTGAGAAAATCGCCTTTAAAGTTGTCCAAATGAAGTCCTTAGTAATCATATTACTTATCAAAAATGAAGTTTTGATATATTTACGGTAAGAAATTTACTAAATATCTTTATGGAACGTGATCTTTACTTAATATCCTAATGATTTTTGGCATAAAAGAAAATTTTGACCCATGCAATGTATTTTTGGCTATTGCTACAAATATACCCCAGCGACTTAAGACTGGTTTTGTGGTCCAGGGTCACATATGTGAATGTAAATGTGTGCATCAGCTCAAATGAATGTAATTCTCTCTCAGAGTTTAAGAAGTTCATTCAGAGGAAGTCTCACTCCATCCATAAGTTTGAGAAGCCCGTGGTGATGAAGGTCAGTTTGAGCTGCTCTTTTTTTCATGCATGTACTTTAAATGGGTCTGGAACAGAATATAAAACAGACTGAACGTTATTCAGTGAGAATCGACCCATGGCATGTTCATGATGTTCAATCTGTAAATGAATCATTCTTTTGAGTGGAATCTTTTCAGTTGTATGTTAAACTGATGTTTTGACAAAACTGGTCTGAAAAATTGAGTAATAAATTAGACTGATCTGGCATCCATTTAATTGAAAAAAAAAAAAAAGAATAGTTTTAGAATATCTTTTTATGGTATTTATCAGTAAATGCAATAAATATAAAATTAACAGTGTTATTAGCATTATTTATATTCTATAATAGTATTTATTAATATTTTGAATTTTAGTAATTTTGCTGTTGAAATTTTCACAAATTTAAAACATTTCTCTTTCATTTGATGTTTTTTAAGATACTTTGACTAGATTAAATGAAAGTTTGACAATATCTACATTTTTAAGTTTAAATTTTTCTGGTGCTTACCTGTGTGTGTGTGTGTGTGTGTGTGTGTGTGTGTGTGTGTGTTTCAGGCGTTTGAGCATCTGCTGCAGCTGGAGCTGGTGCGTCCGGTGGACTCCGGCGCGTGTAAAGTTCAGCGCGAGTATCAGCTGATGCGGCTGATGCTGGAACACGGTCAGGTGATGGAGGCGCTGCAGAGGTACCCGCAATGCCCCACAGACGTCAAACAGTGGGCCCTCTCGGCCTTCGCCTGAACACGTGCTGAAATATGCATTTGTAAATTAGAATGTATGTATATAGATTTTTTGGGTTGGTTTGTTTACAATAAAAAAGTTCTAATAATAAATTCTAATTTGTGACGTCTTTTTCTGAAAGACTCTTTTGGCTTGAAGGATGTTGTACAACGTTGTTATTTTAGGTAGTTGACTTGACAATGTTTCAATGTTGGCCTGTTTCAGCCACGGGATAAAAAATAAATAAATAAAAGGGTAACTGCAACTTTTTATCTCACAATTCTGCCTTTTTTCTCAGAATGCTGAGTTTATATCTCGCGATCCTTAAAAAAAAAAGGCAGACTTGTGAGATAAAAAGTCACAATTTCTTTGTTTTAATCTCATGGCAGAAATGGGCTTCCATACAATGTGCACTTCATCAAAAACTATTTTAAACACAATTTCCAAATACTTTTATTATACATATAATTTAATGACCTTGTATTTTTTGTCATTGATATTACGTTTTGAGTAATCCGTTTTATCAGGAGACCTTTCCACAATTTCAGTCATCATAAAGTCTGCATCACAGGTTGGTTTTTATTAAATAATGCAATTAAGTAAAAAAAAAATCCAAATGTAGCATCTATTAACAAGCTAACTTTTAGTTTATTTTAATCTTACCTCAAGAATACTTTTATTTTAAATGTGTATTAATTTAAATTATTAATTTAAACAAAGCTGTTTTTTAGGAAATGGTATACACAATTTTCGATGCCCTTTTTGTGTGGAATAAACATTTATACAGGCCTGAGAATATGTATTAAAACAAATAATAGTAAAAAATTATTTCGTGGTGATTTAAAGTAGTTCATCAGCATACATTAACAAAAATGAGTATAAAGAAAATGTCTTTATATATTTCTTTTTAAAAAGATAATCACATGCATAATCAGTGCGTTTGAGCCTGCAGACATTAAGACAATAAAAAGTTGTATAAAACACCCAGCAGTACAATCTTCTGGTATAATTTCTTTATAAACAACTGTTTTTGATTAGTGACACCAAAAAGAACAGAGCAACATCATGCTAGTCTAATAATTTAAAACCAACAATCATATTTACATTATTCATTTGCTGTACATGTGTGTGTTCGGGGGAACTACAGATTGATCTGAAATGTCTTTTACAAATCCATTTCTCACCCAACACTTGGTTTGTCTGGTAACACATTCAGGGCAATAATAACCGGCGTTTGTTTTCACAGTACTGAGAGTTTGTCACATTATTAATGAAATAAATAGAAGCGGTTTAGACTCGGTATGCTACAGTTGCAATCGCTGCTGCGTGTTGGTTGCATAATTGCTGTAAGTGAGCAGAATCCTGCGTCCCTGAATACTGCTGTAGTGTTTCAGAAAGACATGAAGAGACAGAGATGAAGGAGATTGTGGCGTTAGACAGATTTACAGCCCTGAAAGATGCCATTGTGTGAAAACAGTGTCATTAAAGGGGCTTTATCAGTGTAGATGAGGGATTTTTGCTTCTGCAAACAACGTCTTTTCATGCAAAATGAGTAAAATGCTGTCAGTTCAATCTAGTTTTTAACTGCTCCATCCTTCAACAACAGCCTGTTTGTGAAGATGCATCAGATTGTGACTCATAAATCAATCTTAAATGGTTCAGATCAGACTGAAATGATCTGAGATTTTGTTTCTAACAGCACAAGCTTTCACACGCTTTACTTTTATTATTTCTGCTGGTGTTCAGGCTGTTTGATTTGGAAGCTTGCGTCAGCCACGGGATAAAAATAAAGCTAATTGTGACTGATTTGGTAACACTTTGCAATAACGTTCATTAGTTAACATGAACTAAGAATGAACAATGCTTCTACAGCATTTATTAATCTTAGTCAATGTTAATTTCAGCATTTACTAATGCATTATTAAAATCACAAGTTGTGTTTGTTAACATTAGTTAATGCACTGCGAACTAACATGAACAAAGATTAATAGTGTAATAAATGCATTGTTCGTTCATGTTAGTTAATACATTAGCTAATGTTAACAAATTACACCTTATTGTAAAGTGTTACCGCTGATTTTATATCTCACAAGTCTAAAGAAACTTGTAATTCTGAGTGAAAAAAGTCAGAACTGTGAGATATAAACTGATAATTGTTTTTTTCCTTTCAATTCTAAGTTTGTATCTCACAATATCAGGCTTTTTTTTCAGAATTTTGAGACATAAACTTGTAATTGCAAGGAAAAAAGTAGCAATTACCATTTTTATTTTTTATTCTGGAATTTATGGCAGAAACAAACAAACAAAAAAACTAAATTGTGAGAAAAACAAAAATTGTGAGCTATAAGGTTGAATTCTCAGTTTATAGCAAGTCTTTTTTTCTCAGAATTGCAAAATAAAAAGTCTGAATTCTAATATATAAAAATAAATCCATATTGTGAGATAAAAAGTTGCAATTACCTTTTAAAAATGTTCAAGCTTGTATAGGTTCGAGACTCGGTGGCCCAAGTTTCTCAACACTAAATCACTGTTAACATGTTAATGCACTGATAGCTCACATCAGAAAGTTGATGTGCAGAACGAGTCATTTTTGCAGGGTAGGGTCAAAATGATTTGCTGGATTATTCCTCATATAAAGCCAGTGACAGATAAATATGAACGAAAACCCAATGTGTCAGGTGCAGTTTGATGAATATGGAGGCTCATTTTGCATATGATGTGTCACTAATATGGAAAATTGCATTGCAAAAAAAAACAGTTGCATGAGTGGTAAAATGTCCGAATTGATCCACCGTTGGCAGACGTTAATATTGGACCCTGGTTTCTGTGACTGAGTGAAGCGAGCGTTGATTCCTCGTGAAACGACCCCTTTAGAAAGAGCAGTGAAGGCTGCGATGAAATGAAGCAGAAAGGCAGAAACACTACCGTGTGTTACAGCTACTCGCCTCCGTAGCAGCTGTTCAGAAAAAAGCACGAGAAATCAAAATGAGGTATACCTGTTTAGGGAGGTTTATGGTTATTTCAGCATAATTTCTCATAAATCCGTGTGTGATTCGCGGCTGAACGGCAGACATTCAGAAGTGTCTCGTATTGGCATGACTGTTATGATTCGCAGAAACGAACAGCAAACGCAGTCCAGAGTTTCACCCTTTTTATACTAAAATCGTACGAGCTGCTGTTCATATAAAACACAAAAGTCTTTCCTTTATGCATAAAAGAGGTTTTGGTGCAAACAGAGACGTCCGTGTGTGTTTGATCACTTGAGTTCCTCCGTGTGTAAGTGCGAGTCGTTGAATTATTCCTGCGCTCGTTTTGCTCGAGTCATTCGTAGTCCGTTTGTTTCTCGCACACGCTGCATTCTGATTGGCTGAGAGAACGGCATCATAGGCTGGATTCTTTAGGGGGGAAGTCCAGGTTGGTAACCATGGTGACGACGGAGAGGATGTCGTCGGGGGCGATGAGGTTGGTGTTGCGCTGCATTGAGATGATGCGTTCCTCCACGCATCCCGCGGACAGACGCGCCTCGGCCTCGTGGTCCCAGCACTCCTCTATGGTCTCATAGAGCATCGCCAGACCCTGCAGACATACAGATTAAAAAATAAATAAAACCTTTGAAAGCTGTCCATGTGGTGTGCGTCTCACAAAACATGAACACCATGCATCTTCAAGCATCTTGAGCTTCAACAAAAGTAAGGAAATCTGATCAACTGCACAAGGGTCACATGACCAAAACATTAATCACAAAGAAAGTTCATCAAAGTTGTTCGAAGACAAGAACACACAACTTTGATGAAAGGTTTTGATCCACTTCAAATGTTGACTACTGTAGTATATACATAATACTAAAATAACACTGATGTCTTACTTTTATATTTATTCCATTTACTGACAAATACAATTGAAAAACTTTAGATTTTTATAGTCATATGGTTCTAATCGGTTCGTTTAAGGTTTCTATGGTCAGACAGGTAATATTTGTATTAATCTGTATTACCGGACACTAAGCATTGATTGGATAGTAAAAAAGTGCCTCTATTTGAAAGTTACTTCAGATGTGTCAGAACTTATGAAGACTTTAATTTTCTTTTCAATAAATATCACTGATGAACATGAATTAAAGAGTATATAGGGTCAGTTGAGTTCATGTTCACTTTAAAATGAAATAAAAAAGACCCTACAGATATACAGATTAAATAATTTGGGGCGTGCGAATATCTCCGTGTCTCTTCCTGGAGCTACATAAACAAAACCTGAACATCAAGTTCTCCAGAGTTATTTAAAATGATCAAAAGAGCATCTTGAAAAAATAAAATAAAATAAAATAATAATAATAATTTGATCAATTGTACAAAGTCGCATGACCAAATCACTAATTTACTTACATTTGGTTAGTCGTCTAGAAATGCTGAATCTGAAATATTCATACATAATATTCTTACATATTTCATAAGTGCTACTTATCCTAACAACATGTTAAAGCTAAAGCTAAAACTATTGAACACCGTTTTTTTTGTTTATTTTAAATAAAGCTGACAAACAAATATTAGATCAACTTAAAAAAACCTTTTTTTATTATTTCAGACATTTCTAATTTTAATTTAAATAAAAATAAAGCTAAATAGAAAAAACTAATAAATGGCAAGAGCACAAAAAATTACTAAAACTTTCAAATAAAATGAAAATAAAAAAGCTAATTCAAAATATTAATAAATGCTATAATATTATGAAAATAATACTACTTTTATATTGATTCCATTTACTGATAAATAAAATGTAAAAACTTCATACTTTTAAAGTTCTATTCAGTTCGTTTAAGGTTTCTATGGTCAGATAGAAAATATTTTTTATTACTTAACAGAAAGCATTGATTGGATAATAAAAAGTGTCTCTATGAAAGTTACTTCAGGTGTGTTCAGAAGATTAAGACTTTAATATTCTTTTCAATAATCAATGATGAACATGAATTAAAGAGTATACAGAGTCAATGTCTGTGTGTGTGTGTGTGTGTGTGTGTGTGTGTGTAGTACCGTATGTTTTAGCCAGTGTTCTCTGAATATCGGCCGTAGTTTCTTATGCACAACGACGTCCTGCATGTCCTCCAGCGATGGATGAATCCCGGCCTCCTCCTCAAACGGCAGACAGAACTCATCCACGGGACCTGAGACACACACACACACACACGCAGATCAGCACCGGTTATCCCGTGACGGTGGACTCTGAGTGCGAATGAATGAGTGTTTGTTACCGTCGGCCGCTGTGCAGCGAGTGGCCAGTTCCCACAGCACCAGACCCACAGCGTACATGTCGATCCTCAGAAACGCGTCGCGCTGGAAACTGATCGCTCCCTCCAGCACCTCCGGAGCCATGTAGCGCCGCGTTCCCACCTTTACACAACCAATAAAACCTCAGCAATTAATAACATTTTAAATCAGTCACAATTAAGCACTAGTCAGTGAAGTTTTCAGCACATGCAAAAAACATACCTGCCCATGTGTGTCGCCTGTAGATTTCCCTGCTTCAAACTTCAGTGCCAGGCCAAAGTCAGCAATACATGCGGTTAAATCACGCTTCAGCAACACATTCTTACTCTTGATATCTCTGAGAGAGAGAGAGAGAGAGAGAGAGAGAGAGAGAGGGGTTAAATAAAGTAGGTTTCAAAGTAGGGATTGGGGTTTGTGAAAAAAAAAAAAAAGAATATGTATATAATGGAGGTTTCAAAAAGTATTGAATAAAAGGGTGCCATTGATTGTGGCCAATGTGTATTAGAGAAAAACATTTATTTCATAATGATATTTCCCCCCCATTTTAAATTCTTATGATCCAATGAAAGGTTAGATTTTTGTGAATTTTTTAAATAAAAGATCAAAAGGATTAACAATGCAGATTAATTTTCACAGCCTTCTTTGATCATATTTACCAAGGGTGCCAATATTTTTGGCCATGACTGTATATAATACATCTAAAAGTACATTACTATAACGAGTAGAAAAAACATATTTATAAGAATGTAACTTAATTAAAACTAAATATTTTCCAAACCATATAAATTGTATCTTTATACAAGAAACTAAATAGATGCCTGTTAAATTTTAGGATGAGGGGCCCTCACTACAAAAATGAAATAATACTTTTTTTTTTTGTTAATAAATGAAATAATTAATTAATTAATAATTAAATAAATATATATTTTAGATTAAAATAAATATGTAAAAAATAAATAAGTATATAAATAAACAAATAAATTTAATTAAAAAAATAGTAAAAATAAATATGTTATATATACGGTACACGTTTTATTATAACATTTTTATTATAAATTTTTTACAGTATAAACTGGGTCTTTATACAAGAAACTGTATAGATGGCTGTTAATTTTGGGATGGGGGTCCCTCACACAAGGAAATTTGGGGGTCCGTGGCATCTAAAAGACATTTGGTACCTGTGTGCAATGGCAGGCTTGTGTCCGTCCTTCAGGTTGGGAATGTCCTCGTGTAAATATGCCAATCCGCGCACAAACGTCTGCGCTATCAGACACAGCTCATTCCACGACACAACATTCGCCTTCAGGAAGTCTGTCAGCGAGCCCTGAGTACAAACACACATGCAGATGATTTCAAACATGTGACACAGCGAGGTCATGTGACAATAATGTACCATAATACTGTTTCAAACGTTTAATGCTGCATATGACATATTTTGTAAAATTCAGGATTTTACATTAACTGTAGTGAACTGTATGCAGTATTCTGAATAAAGCCGATGACAATCACTTCTGTACACAGGTGTGTGTGTGTGTGTGTGTGTGTGTGTGTGTGTGTGTTTATACCTTCTCATGGTAAGCTGTGATGAGCCAGAGCTCGATATCGACTCCATTTCCTCGTTTTTCCGCTCCGATGAAGTGAAGGATATTTTCATGTTTCATTCCGCTCAAACTATAAATCTCATATTCACTCTGCCATGACTGTTTATTCTGAGAGAGATCACAGACAAACATGTAAAATTAACAACATTCAAAGTCTTTGTAACACAGCACATTTACAAACAATTGTGATGCACATCAGTAGATTTCTTTCTTCTTTTTTTTTTTCAAACATGAAATTTTGAAGTAGAAAGCCTTCAGTTGTATTTTCTTGTAAAACATCCAAAAATCTAAGTTTGACTTAAGTGTCCAAATACATTTTGACACATCGGTTGATTTCTGTATTCATGTGCCAAGGTGTAAACAGACTGATGAACTGTATTACTTGAAGGATAAATGCTTTGTTATGATTATTGTTATTAATTATTTGTTGGACACTGTTTTATCACTGCTGTTGCTGTTGTTTTATAAAAGCAACTAGATTTACATTTCCAGAGTGTTTGCAATGTAAATAGGTGCAAAAGACAATTGCAATTCAGTATGTAAATATTACAATGACTTTATCGCTGCTGAATGCTGAACATTGCATCACTTTAATGTGAATTTTAATTTAAACTTTTAACAAAGCATTTTGAACTGTAAAAGACATGAAAACTGAAAATGCTCATTAAAACTATATTATGACTTTGTGATGCAAGAAACCATAACTAACAAAAGAGGACCTCTAGGGAATAAAAACAACAACAACAACACAAAAGTGTAAAATATGATTAATTTGATCATTTTAGAGCTTTTAGAGTTTTGTTACATTTTAAATTACAGTACAATGAAGTGTATTTTCAAGCTAAATTAATTGCAGAAGCTTAATATTTTGGGTTAGGGGTTTATAACAAACAATTTTTGAAGAATATCAATGCAGAGATTCAGAGCACAGTAATAAACCACTCAGTTCTGAGTTACATTATGACAGCATACAGGTGCATCTCAATAAATTAGAATGTCATGGAAAAGTTCATTTATTTCAGTAATTCAACTCAAATTATGAAACTTAAATGTGAGCCAAAATCATCACAATTAAAAGAATCAAAGACTTAAACTACTTCAGTCTGTGTGCATTGAATTGATTTAATACATGAGTTTCACAATTTGTGTTGAATGAACTTTTCCACGACATTCTAATTTATTGAGACGCACCTGTATGCATTGGTCTTTTATGCTGAGGCTGAAGAGGCAAAAATGCACAAACAGTAATGAGATGAAACGTGTCAGATACCTGCACAGGGAAGATTTTGACAGCCACGTGTTCGTTGAGCAGCTGAGCTTTCCAGACGCAGCCGAAGCGTCCGCGAGCCTTCAGCTCCAGCAGCTGCAGCGGCTTCTGACCCAACAACGGCGACGGAGGCGTCAGACCCGGGTCCTACAGACACAAACACAACCACTGAACACATGATTCACTCACACACATCAACACAAACACACACGCACAGCGTCTGATGCAGGAGAACGCAAACATTAATCCATGCAGAAAGAAATAAAGAGCCCATATGCAGACCACAGCGACCGCGTCACAAACTCATGACGGGATGAGAACTAACGCACAGCAGGGCATGATGGGAGAAGTGAGAGTGAATGAAGCTCTTACCTCTATCATGATATGAAAGGCGTGCTAGCAAGAGAGGAACAGAGGGGTTTTACTGTTTCTAGCACACAAGCGCTGCGATGTGAGGAAGAACGAGATCTGAACACTGATGTGTGTCTGTGAGAACTTATGATGGATTCTCATGTGCCACAGTGAGACACTGACGTGGAAATGGTACGTTACAACCAATCAAATCTCAGCGCTGGTCAAGATGGACCAATCACAATGCTTTGACACAACACAACACAAAAATTATTTTATAGAGATTTCTAGGATGGTACAAATCCTTCAAATTAACAGATTTATTCTTTCTGGTGTATAAATGTCTCAAGACAAAAAATCATAAAAATCTGAGATTTGAATGTTGCTCGATCAATCCCTCTGGAATAAGAAAATGTGGGTAGAAACAAGCTGGTGAAACATTGTGAAAAATATTTCCTTATTTTGTAATTTTGTCTTGTTTTCCAGTACAAAACTTTCTCAAAACAAGATTACCTGAGACAAGGTTAAAACTAAAACTATAAAAACATCTTTATTGCTTAAACATGAACTTTTTTTTTATTTTAACTGGTTGCCAAGGCAACATTTCTCATTTTCATATAAAGTTGAAGCACTAAAATAACTAAAACTTAATAAACTAAAATGAAAAACTAAAACTTCTATATATATTCTATATATATAGGACACATTAAAAAAAATCTTAAAAATGACAAAAACACAAAACAAAATTACTAAAACTTTTTAGTAAAATTAAAATAAAACAAAATAAAATTAATTATATTAATTAATTAATTATATATATATATATATATAACACTAACTTGAGATGCAAGATGATAAGATATTAAGACTGTTTTTTCATATCTGCGAAAAGGGCCAGAAAAATAAACTCTGTTTTGAAGTAAGTTTATTTTTCTGACCCCGCTGGCAGATATTTGTCATAAACTGCTCTGGAAAACAAGACAAAAAATACAGTGAGAAAATCACTTCGCAGTGAAACATTTGCCACCCAATGGCAGATTCATTGATTGTTGTTATTATGAACGAGTAGCACAAAAACACATGGATACACATTAATAACTGCACTGTTATGTGAAAGATTCCCAAACGCTACTGTTCTCCAAAAAACACCTCCAGATATGTCTCCTGAATATGAAGATGATATTGTGATGAGGTACAGTACCTGTGACGGCACGAGCAGCGGCGGGTACGACAGCTTCAGATGACGGTACATCCAGAACGAGATGACCAGAATCACAGCAACAGCCATGATGGGAACCAGAGAGTAGAGCAACGTGGGAAACAAGTCCGGCTTTGGAGGAACGGGGTTAGACGTGGCTGGAGAGAGAGAGAGAGAGAGAGAGAGAGAGAGTAGTTAACAAAAAATGATCAAAAATTTGTTTCTTTCTTTTTTTTTTGAAAGAAATTAATACTTTCATTGCGCAGGGACTCATTAAATCGATCAAAACTGACAGTAAAGATATTTATAATGTCACAAAACATTTCTATTTCAAATCAATGCTGTTCTTTTGAACTTTCTATTCATTTGTGTATCCTGAAAAATAAACTGCATCATGGGTTTTACAAAAAAAATATTCTGCAGCACAACTGTTTTCAACATTGATAATAATGTTTCTTGAGCAGCAAATCAGCAAATTAGAATGAATTCTGAAGGATCATGTGACACTGAAGACTGGAGTAATGATGCTGAAAATTCAGCTGCGCATCACAGAAATAAATTACAGTTTAACAGATATTCAGATAGAATCCAGCTATTTTAAATTGCAATAATATTTCACAATTTTACTGCTTTTTTCTGTATTTTTTGGCTTGATTTCAGATAAATTAAAAGAAATGTGTGCCATCACAATTTTTGTGCTTCTTAAAGTGACAAGCAGTGATTATTTTAGATTAAAATCTACATGAATATATAAGTGAAAGTGTATATTTTAGATCCTGTATCTGATCATTTTTTAACACTTTGGTAGTGTCACAGTCGTGAGACACGTTTCACTGGTGCTAGTCTCTGAAATCAGTCTTGAAGTGTGCACACTATCCAGATATCTTCACTCGGTGTTACGGAGAACACTGTGTCCTGTTCTTCTGAACTAATGCTCTGTTCCTGCTGAGCAGCTGCTTTTTTGTCCAGAGAAACGTGCTTATCTTATTTTAGTTCCAGTCCCAGCAGTCTCACACTGAATATCTGAGTGTGTTTGTGTCTGAGGTGTAGTGTGTGTTACTCACTCTGAATCATCTCTGGACTGTAGTGAAACTTCTCGTTGCACATGTTTCCCTCGCAGCAGCAGAAGAAGACGTCGGGATTCTCCTTACGCTCCACACACTCGCTGCTACACACACACACAGATAACACGTGTCATCATCTGTTCACTACAAAACACACACGAGGCATCCAAACACACATCTGACCGTACCTGTCGTAGCAGTTGACGTCGTCCAGCCAGCAGCCCTGCTTGACCATCTCGATGGCTCCTGAGCGGTTCTTCCAGGTGGAGAAACAGTGTCGTCGCTTGTCTTTCTCTCCGTAGCATGATTCGATTCCGCTCTGGTTCGTCCCGTCCTTCTCCCAGCTCACATTATAAAACGCACACTCCTGCGTCTCCGAGCGGCCGAGAATCGCACCTGAAGCACAAAGAAAGAGACTTCAGACACTGTCTATTCGTCTACTTAATCCACATAGCAGAAGTTGTTTAAAACCTCAATGCATATCAAATCTCAAAAGTACAGTACACCGTAAAAAATGACCTTTCGAAGTTGTGAAGCTTAACGTTAATTCAGTGTATAGGTGACCATACGGGCCACGTCCTTGCCAAGGTTTTCTATATTGCCTAAAATATCCAGGTTTTGGCTGTTTGCCATATAAATGGCACATATGGCCACCTTAATTCAGTGTGTCTTTTGTAATTTCTGTGTAATTATTTGTAAAATTTACTAGTGATTTCTAAATGAAATTTTGCTTCTACTCCACTTCCCCAAAGCAGTATTGATTTAAGAACTAATAAAATCTTTCATGATGAAAAGTCTGCTCACCAAGGCTTCATTTGTTTGATCAAAAATACAGTAAAAACAGTAACATTTTGAAACATTATTACAATTTCAAACATCTGTTTTCTATGTGAATATACTGTAAACTGTAATTTATTTCTGTGATGCGCAGCTGTATTTTCAGCATCATTACTCCAGTCTTCAGTGTCACATGATCTTCAGAAATCATAATAATATGCTGATTTGCTGCTCAAGAAACATTTCTGATTATTATCAATGTTGAAAACAGTTGTGCTGCTTCAGATTTGTGTCGAAACTGTGAAACATTTTATTTTTCAGGATTCACAGATGAATAGAAAGTTCAGAAGATCAGCATTTATTTGAAATAGAAATCTTTTAATATTAAATGTCTTTACTGTCACTTTTGATCAATTTAATGCATCCTTGATGAATATAAGTATTAAGTTGCGTATGAATCTTACTGACTCCAAACTTCTGAACAGTAGTATGTGCAGGAATGCCTGAGTGTGTGTGTGTGTGTGTGTGTGTGTGTGTGTCAGGGAAGGGCTTGTATTTCATCCACAACAGCTCATTGAAGGGAAGGAATGCTAGAAAGGCGTGGAGCAATCGGACATTTCTGCTGACAGACGTCTTTGACCTCTCTCAATAATTCAACACGCTGAACAGATTTCCATTCACTTCAGCCCACTGAACATTCACCGAATTCCACGCAAGCGTCGCCGAGACACAAACATGAAAAGCCTTCATTGGGCTGTAGGGCAGAGACGCATGATTATGAAATAATTATGAGCTTTCAGAGTAATAGTCAACTTACTTTCATAAATCACGGGATTAAAAGGCCGACAGGCACTGATCTCACACAATGTTATCAAGCTTGTTCAGTTTTAGCCAGTGGAAATATTTCTGCGCTGCATCATTTCTTTTCTAAATGTCACTTTCATTCTTCTGGAGCCACGTGTGAGTTTCTGAATGGTGTGTCTGTGCCTGAGGAACCTTCTGATGTCTCAACATGTGTCTGCCTTCTCATTAAGAGTAGTATATCTTCTCTTAATCACCTCAATTAAGATAAAATCATCAGCCTGACATATTCCACTGAAGTCAATGCAAAGCTTTTATCAATCCCTTTAATGTTTCTTTTTGAAATCTGAACATGAACATTAAATCATCTGCATTACCGCACAAGAACAATGCCTTATAGCTGTCTCTGCATATTAAACGGAGTATTTAAAAAAATACTAATCACACACACACACACACACACACACACACACACACACACACGTCTGGTTTGCTATCCTTGTGGGGACTCTCCATAGGCGTAATGCTTTTTCTACTGTACAGACCGTATATTCTATTGTCCTACACCTAAACTACTCCTTACAGCAAACTACAGGCATTTTTAGATTTTCAAAAAACTTCATTCTGTGTGATTTATTAGCTTGTTTACCCGTGACACGAGTCCCCATGAGTCTGTGTGTATTCAGGTTTAAGTCCCCACCTGAATAGAAAAACAAGTACACACACACACACACTATTACCAACAGAGGGCGATGACGCTCAACCACTCACTCACCAACTAAAAGCAGTAATTACACACTGTGTGGTCTACAATAAATCATTAAAGTCAAGTGCAAAGATAATTACATTAAGACAGACCTGCTGCAATAAAATACCCAGAAACCCCTGCATTTCTGACCACAGAAATATCATCATGAGCTCAAACTATGTAAACACACTTTAACAATCATTGTTTATTCAGTGTAACTGAGTTTAACATCATGATTTTCATCAGGTAGGCTACAAATATTTCATGTACAGTAGTTTCATGCCATTTCTAAGTTTATATATATATATATATATATATATATACACTTTTAAGTATTAGACTTCAGATGAATTGCGTAATGTCAAAAATAGACAATCCTTCAAAGAAATAAACTATGAGCTTTCTGACAGTTTTCTTAAAAGACTTTGTTTCATTTAGCATCTTTTATTCTCTTTCTTTTTCATCAGATCAAAACCTCAAAATCTATCAGCTACATCAACAAACTCCAGAACTAGATTTTAAACTCACAGAAGCCTCAAGACTACACCAGAATCAAGTTTGTGCTGTAAACTGATCTATAATTAATCACTGAATGATATCAATGAACATCAGTCAAATGATCCTGAATCATTTAACATCATCTGTTTTTCTTGAAATAAAATTCCTGTTTGATCACTTTCCGTATTTAATAAAAATCGGAACTTCAATTGACATGCATGAGCCATCACAGAGCACTTCCTCATAAAAGAGCTTTTTTTTTTTTTAAATAAAGGGAAGTCAATATATGTGTGTTTTGTAGGCAGCACGTGCGCCTTTTTTACCACCTAATCTGCTCAAATTTACCCACAATGCAGTTCTTTAGCCATAAACTGCCAACAGGAATCAATCAAACACCGTCAGCAGAAACAAGTAACAGGAACAGACACAGGTGGAAACACACAAGATACACTATTATTTACATATATAACAAACATTTTTAATTAACAATTAAAATAAAATTTTGAATATTTTATGTAAATATTGCCCGAATTGAATAAATAAAAATAATATATATAAAATAAATAATATAAATGTAAAATTAAAATATAAAAAGTTAAAATCATTTTAAAAAGATAAACAATTTCTTCATATTTTTAAATAAAAATGCAAATATCTTTACAAATTAAACAAAAATTAAAATTTTTAAATAAATTAAATACATTTTAAAAAGATACTACATTTCTTCATAAACATTTTAAAACTTTAATTTTTTTTTGCATTCTAAAAGTGGATATTATTAGTATTAGTACACTACATTCGTACTTTGAATGTCATTTGTCTCCGTCAGTGTCAGCCACTGTGTGCCGATACCAGCGGCTCCTTTAGCTTGGAATCCGCTCGGACTGAAGCGCTCGTACTCTCAGTAATGAGCTAATGAAGCCGGACACTAGGCCTGCTGGGACAGACGTGTAAATCACAGGCCGGAGCAGGAGGAGGCACTCAAATTTACAAGAACTACTGCAGAAACCTCGCAGAGAGCCAAATCCAATACACAAAATCAATGCCTGAGCATACTGTACAATCAGCACTAAAACCCACACAGATTCACAACCCGGGAATAACTGAGGATACAAATGAGAGCAAAACAGTACAGAGCAACACTTGATCATCTACAGAGAGCAGCAGATCTAATGAGGCGCCTCCGCAATCAAACAAACTAAACTCATGCAAAACTGTCTCGTAAGTGTGTTATGCTGAGATAAACGTCTCAGCCGAACTCCTTTAATCTTAATGACTCAAATACCCTCTAAAATGTTAAATATCGATACGCTTTCCAAATACAATTAAGCAATATAATCGAAGCAAGACCACAGTTTCACATTTAAATTGAGCTTTTGCCTTTTTTATATAAATACTTTTTCTATAAGGGGTATAGCAATCTTAAATTGTTTTTTTTACTTTATTTTATTTGACTTATTTTACTTTTAGACAGTATAAGTGGGAACAGGGCCATTTGTAGTTCAATGGTCAGAAACGAGCCTGATTAGAGACGATAATTTTGGTCATAATCATATTTTAAGAGCTTTGTTTTGCTTCGTTAAAAAAGGCCAAACTGAAACATCTATCTAATATCTACATAACATTGGAAACATCTACATTTAATCTAATAAGCAAATGCACAAATATCTAGCTAACCGACTATGACTAATTAATATTTGTTTAAATGTTTAAATAAGTCAGCATTAGCATTTCTATCACAATCTCACAAACACCCTGCTCAACCCCACTTGGCGAACGCTATCTTAACATTTAGCAGATGCTTTTATTCACAGTGACTTACAAATGAGGAACTTCCAGGAAATTTGTCATACAAGTCAGTAATAGCTCGCAATGCCACGTTAAAAGCATAAACTAGATTAGCTCACAAAACAGGAAGCTTTCCAAGACACGCAGCGCATATAAACTCTGAACTTTATTTGGGCAAAAGAAAAAGTAAGTGCACCCTTGAGGTTATTTCTACATTTTGCGTTTGAATTTGTTTAACAGACATACAGTAAGATCAAAACAAGTCTCTGATTCTCCGTGTCTCACATCTGCTGAAAACATCTTGTAGAATAAACTGTGAAGAAGAGAAGTTTCATTGCTCTTTTGAAATAGAAGTATATATATATATATATATATATATATATATATTACTTAAAATAAAATACACATTTACTGGAATAAAATATACAAACAATAAAATAAAATAAAAAATAACTATTTCAGCTACACTGTTAAAAAAAAAAAATAATAATAAAAAAATAAAAAGTTGAGCCAACCAGCTTCAGCAGATTTTTGAGTTTGCTCAACTTTTTTGTGGGAGATTCTCAAATTTTCATTGTATAAACTTAAAACGACAAGTTGAGCAAACTCAAAAATCTGCTGAAGCTGGTTGCCTTAAAATTTTAAGTTGCTAGTCCAACATTTCTCTTTTTAAATTAATTTAAATTTAATTGTAAAAAAAAAAAAAAAAAATCATTAACAACTATATAGACATATATATATATATATATAAGATACAAACAAACAAATAAAAATACTGAAACTAAAATTAAAAAAAACAAAACGAAAAAAAAAAAAACATTATTCTAAATATTAATAAAAATATAATGGTATTTCAATTATACTAAAATAAAAATAACACTGTTAAGGTTTTATGAAATAAGATCTGTGATTATTTGAAGAAACAAATTATTATACCTTAAATATGAATTTTGAAATTATTGCCTGCTTGTTAGGAGGAATCGAGACGCTTACACGGAGGTCATAGAAAACTCGTTTACTTCAGAATGAAAGGAAAAAAACTGCGACAGGAGGATGTGACGAGGCATAAATTTAAACAACATTCTCAGATGTACTTCTATTCAGAAAACAAAATAATTATTCTGTAACAAAGGTTACAACACTGCTTTAGAAAATGAAAGCTGCTTACAAAAAAAGTTCAAGTTTACATACTTCACAAATCAGACAACTGATGTAGTGCTTACGCAAAACTTTCATTTTTAAAGCACACAATGGTTTCATATCTCACAACTGAGGTATTAATGTGTGTAGTTTGCAATGTAGAACAAAAAGTGATGTTAATCGCAGACCTCATTTTACTCTTTTAGAAATAGAATTCTGCAATTCTAAAGATCCCGAGGAAATTCCTGAGGAAAGCCGTGCTGAATTAGTCTTCTGGGTTTGCTGACAAACTGACGTCATGACTGAACAGCTCTATTGTAAGGGTCAGGATGGAAAAAGGCCATTAAAAATGAATTTACGACTCTTTTCAGGGCAAGAAACCTTGACTGATATCGTAAGTGAACTTAGAATGTGACACTTTTAAGACTTCTGGTTTACTGCCCCCATATTTACATTCACAAACCAGCATGACTCTCGATCAGCATCATATTTTACTGTTTGCTCTGGGTTTCAGTCCATTCGAACACTTCACAGTTTCTCTCTAACACACACACACACACTTGTGAGCTTCTCTCTCTCTCTCAGTCTGTCTGTCTTCTCCAGTTTCTCTGCAGATTCATCAAATGAAATGCTTTCAGAGTCTGTGAGTCCTCCGTCTGCCAGAGGAGCGTTCCCAGAGTTTGGCCTTCCTGCTCCGGACGCGCTGGAGCCAGAGCGGCTGGACGGAGAGGCACATCTGTCTCAAACACAACCACCAACGCCACCCACATGCTGTGAGATCGGCGGAGAGACGGCTGCCCATCTGGAGCTGCAGATGAGCCTCTACACTCACAGAAACAACTAGCACTGAAGCACAGACAGAGGATAAAAGACACTGTTGTTCCTCCTCATCAACAATCTGTTAAACATCATCACCGCATGACAACGAAGAGAGTGAATTTCAAGCACATTTACTGCCAAAGCCTCATGAATGCAATGTGAAAACATTATCGTTTTAATGGCATTTCATTTATGCTGACTGTAATAATAAATAATAGCATTTTGTACAGTATTACAGGAAAATGTGCTGAATTTTCATGAATGAAATCATGTCATTTTCAGAATTCATTTTTAAAGCAATATCTTATTATTGTTGTAGCCATTTTTTTTTGTGTGTGTGTTATATTTATGTTTAAATATTATTTGTTTGTGTTTTGCTTCAGTTCAATCTGTTAATTATGAAAAGTTTGTGTAATTTGTAAACGTCATGGCGTGGTAATGAATTGGACAGCTATACGCTGGGAGAAGTGGGTCAAGACACAATTTTTGACAGCTTCATACGTTTTGTTTGTGGAAAATCCCCTTGTTGAATGAATTTTGTTTTGTATAATTTGTATTTTAATTTGAAATACATTTTTTTTTTTTTTGCTGAACTATCAAAATCAAATAAATAAGAACGAAGAGAAAACGTGTGGTGGAATGATGTGCATAACAAGTATATATATATATATATATATATATATATATATATAGTAATGTGATGTATTATCTATTTAAAACTACTTAAAATGCCTTTATTTATGCTGATTGTAATAAATATATAATTTTACTGTACAGAAGTGAGATTTACAAAAATTAAAATTCTTATAAAAGAAAAAAAAAAAAAGAAAGAAATTCTGTCACAATAAAAAAAAAAAAAAATGTTCTAAAATATGGTTAACGTTTTCAAATTTTAAGACTAGGCTTAAAAACTGTATATCTCTTAATTTTTTTTTTTTTTTTGTCCAAAGTAAATGAGCAGGACACGTGTGATTCGTGCATCATCTTGGGATGCTGGAGTGACTTTGATCAGCGGTGACCTGCTCTTAGAGCCGGTGCGTGAGGTTTGCTGGTGCAGGGATTTGCTCACGGCTGTAACCTTGGCATAAGTCTGCGTGAGCCCTACAGGCTTATACTAAAGAGGATGAGGGCTGCTGCGGACCTTTGGCCTACTTCAGGACTGGTTAAGCGAGGAGAGAGAGAGAGATAGAGAGATCGAGAGATAGAGAGAGAGGCTGGAGTTTAGTAAACACCTTCACCTGTCACTTCTGATGCTTCAGATAACTTCTGCATGTCACAAGAGTTACCAAATTACTGTTTTCAGACAGGTTTCCCTTGTCAGGCTGCATAAACAAACTGAGTAAAGTGCCAGAAAGGCAATCTACAAATGAATTAATTATAATGACTGTGATGTCATTTGTACTAATTATAGACCATTTAGAAATATATACCAGTAATATCTCTATCAGTTTCAGCTACTGAAAAACACATATCTACACTGATTGTATTAAAAAATGACACACGAAAAAGGGAATTTGTCAAGTTATATGCACACATTGGTGAAACTCTCTAATGCAGCACGTCAGATAGACAAAGCATACTGGTCTTTAATGGCATTAGTGTTATTCTGGCGTCAGACTCTGTAACCTTGAGCAGTGAAGCGTTCTTTAAAAAGACCGGTATAGTGGCTAATCTGAGTGAGCATCTGATCAAATCCAGACCGATGAGACCACGCTACTGCCCTCATCTGCACCAAACTGTGTTCTTCTCATTGTCTAGACTCTTTATCTATCTATCTGTCTCTATACATACACAACAGCAAACACTAAAGCTCTCCAGAGTTTGGCCTGAAGTGTTTTAGATGTGGGTGGATGAGCTGATCACAAGAAAAGCTCCTCCCACTTAGTTAAAAAAAAAAAAAGCCAATTACAATCAAGATTCCAACAATCCAGCCATAAAATTACAATGTGTTATTTGGAGGAAAAAAAGAAAGACGTTCAGAATAAATAAGTGTTCAAAGCTAATAACAAGACAAGAGTGAAAACATCACTTAGAGGATTGATTTGAGTAGATCATTAGAAATGTCTGGCACCTAAAATAATTAATTATTATTACATGATTACAGAAAGCAATGTATGAAAACTCTGCACCTTTAAATGTACAAATCCACCATAAGAGAACTGTTCATTCATCGGATGTCAAATGTCAATGCCATGCAGATTCTTCATGCACTATAGGACTAATGCATTTCAATTACTACAGCACGTTTACATGAGCATGCACAAGGCACACAGCACTGTTTAAACGTTTGGGATGGAGGTCAGTATTTTTTTAGAAAATTAAAACTTATTCAGCAAGAAAGAATGAAATAGACAACGCTATAAACGATTTCTTTCAAATAAATGATGTTCTTTCAAACTTTCTATTCGTCTGTGAATCCTGAAAAATAAAACGTATCAAGGTTTCCAAAAAAATATTTGGCAGCACAACTGTTTTCAGCATTGATAATAATCAGGAATGTTTCTTGAGCAGCAAATCAGCATATTATTATGATTTCTGAAGAATTATGTGACACTGAAGACTGCCTAAAAAAAATCAGCTTTGCATTACAAGGATAAATTATATTTTAACATAGATTCACATAGAAAACGGTTATTTTAGATTGTAATAATATTTCACAATTTTGCTGTTTTTTACAGTATTTTTGGTCAAATAAATGCAGACTTTAAGTATAAAAAACCGTCCAAAAACAATAAATAAAAAAACCTTTTGAATAGAAGTACCACTTCTTTACAACATTCTCAAACCTTGTTCAAATTCCTACTGAATATATAAAAATAATTATTGAGTAACCAGAAAAACTAAAAATCATATGGTCAGGTTTATAGCATATACTGAGGCCTTTGTTCTGCACATTCATACTGGACCTCAGTTATTATGAGCAGAACCCTTCAGTGCAACACCTGACAAACATCAGCGGTTACACTTTATTTTAAGGTGCCCTTGTTACAGTGTAATTATACATTTAAGTACTGAGCAATATTAACTAACTACATGCATTTACTATATAGTTAGGGTTTGGGTTACTTGCATGTAATTCTGCATAATTTATTGCTATTATAATAGTAAGTACATGTAACATGTGTAACAAGCCAGGGCACCTTAAAATAAAAATGTTTCCACATCAGTTACAATCCTGTAACATGTAACGCACGTCAACACACGGCTGTAACAAGCAGCTCCTTGTGTCTCTGGCAAAAGCTTTAAATTAATCCGATACAGCCTGAGTTCCTCACAATCCATGACCAATGCTGGGGTCAACAGGCCGTGGTTTATGACGTAAAATCAGACTGGATATAATGCAGAAACCTCTACCCACCTGATGAACAGGAGACGAGGAATATGGCCAAGGCCAGTTTGGTGTCTGTCCTCATTTTCAGTGCAGATTCTTGTACTGCAATAAATCCCAGCAACACCCAAGCTGATAATCCGCTCCCTCTAAAATTAATGTTTTAATATTGCCAAAAGCATTTATTTGTGAGCAAACAGGTCCGGATCAATGAGTAAGTCTGTAAGAGAGGTTTAGTGTTTGAGAGATTTCACAAATCCTCAGCCTGGAGGTCAGAGCGTGCGTTTCTGTTTGCATAGATGAAATATCAAACATTAATACAATCATACTGCATTAGAAAGTGACAGCAGCCTGTCCTGAAACTTATGCACTAATATTGATCGGTATCGATATAGAAACAGCGATCATTTTGAGTTCATGGCCATATGCATGGAGAAAATTCCTATTCATGGTTCAGTCGAGTTCAAAAACATCCCGATATGATCTTCTGGTTCTTTTTAAAAATGCTTTGAATAAATCTGATTTATATAATCAGAGGCATGATCTTCAATCCAGAACGCACGGATATAAATCCAGCTCAGGGTTTAAATGTACTAAGATCCGAAACAGCAACTAAAACAATTCAAATAAACAGTGTTTTATAGCGTCGGAATCCTCCGTAAAATCCTAACGCGCCTCTGAAACGCGTTTTTCGTCCGAATGATCCCAGATCAGATCTGATGAAATCAGCTCCATTTGTGTGTGTTTAAACGCTGTGGATCCGCTGGAATAAACCCTCGGACGCGTCCATATATTCTCTCATGTGTCCTGAACACAACATGGCGAACAGCGCTGAGTGTTTTGGTTTTTTCCTCTCCTCCACTCCTCCTCCTTTCATCCACTCCTCCTTCTCTTTTCCAGACTGCAGATATTTCCAGCTGGAGATTGTTGAGGAGTCGTTATTCCTGCAGGGGGCGCTTCGTGGCCCCAAAACCGCTATCGCCTTATTCAACGAACATACAAATCTTGAGACGGTTCTTGTTTTAATGCAAATATATAAAAACTTAAAAGTGTAATCTTTTATATAAGTTCTTCGTAAGGATTTATTGGTGCCGTGCATATTAAAATTTAAGCTTCGCTTTAACTGTAAAATGATTTTTAAAAATAACCACTTAGTAATCACAAACGACTCTGATTGGTCCAATCGTAGCCGCGCTGAGAAAAGTAACAGATATCGTGTGACAGCGCTGTCCGCGTCAGCAGCGGTATTCACAGTTTACACATAAATAATGATAATGAAAATCCTTAACAGGCAGTGAATTTAAGATACACAGGGAAGAAATAAAACAAGACAAATATTATTTACACCCAGATAGTCCCCGCCCATTTTCATAACAACCGTTTCGTGCCATTCTACTTGTTTACTCTATTTCCAATCTTCTACACGAAACACTGAAAACAGTCATTTGATTGACAGCTCGAATGGAAAGAAAGGAGGTTTGCACCGGCTAGTATTACTACAAGCCCCGCCCTCAGCCCGATGACTGGCGTTATGGACGGCACAGCTGTCCAATGGAAGAACGCTTGTAAATAGCTCACACCAATCAGAGCAAAGAGTGATCAGGTGACCCAGGACTTGTCAGGTGGTTAAAAAAAAAAAAGAAAGAAAGAAAAAAAAAGCAGGCATTTATTCAGTTTTTTTCTAGTTCAGATTTATTGGCAGTAGCTAGTACACCATTGCGAAAGCATAGTAGAGCATTTTTAAACAAGCCAACACTTTACTTTGAAATATAATATAATTATAAAGGAGTTTCTTATACTATAAATGGAAACATTATGCTACTAATTGTGTTTTTTTTTTTTTTTTTCACTAATTAATTTATTTATAAACTTGGTAATTCTGAATAAACATCAAACTGGACATGTGGAGCACATCATGCCTATTATAGTGCTGATTTTATGTGATTTATAAACCCATTATGAATCAGAATGAATCATAATTCATGTTCATTTAATCATTAATCCAATAACGAATTTATCAATAAATAATTAGGTTCCAGTAATGGTTTCAAGACTCAAAA
Organism: Onychostoma macrolepis; assembly: GCF_012432095.1. Lineage (NCBI taxonomy): Eukaryota > Metazoa > Chordata > Actinopteri > Cypriniformes > Cyprinidae > Onychostoma > Onychostoma macrolepis. Next base: position 2,123,913 of record NC_081160.1, on the reverse strand, counting down.
GTACGATTTTTATCAATAAATATTCAATCATTATTATAGGGTAATTCTGACGAAAGCTGCTGACACACTTGCAAAATGTATTTTTTTTGCTCAGTATCACAAGTGATGATCAAAAGAGAGTAGATTTCAAAACAGATATTTCTTCAATTCTGACAAAAATTGGGAAAGAGCAATTGTCTTTAAAGGTTCACCCAGAATAATAATTCTGGCATTATTCGGTGAAATGCCTCTGCTCCGTTCAGTATAAGGCAAGTGAATGAGGGCTGACTGTGTCAAGTTTCAACACATAAATAAATAACAACCATCAAGTATAAAAGTAGTCCTTACAACTCATGCATTACAACATTTTCTGCTAATAACAACTTGCATTTGAGTCTCTTTCACATAATGCATCATTTGGTTTCAGAAGACCATTTTATTGCATGTAAAAGAGCAGATCAAAAATACACAATATATGCTGCACAGAAGAAAGAAAGTCATTTACAGGTTTAGACATGATGGTGACTAAATGATTTCAGAATGATCATTTTTGGTAATCCTTTAACGATGATGATTAGATCACAACTGCACCTTCAATAAATAAACTCGAGTGAACGGTCTACACTTGTTTTGAGTGTATTTTAGGCAGATATTTGGATATGATACAAGCACATTTGAAGTTAGTCTATTATTGGTGAAAGCCTGAGTTATTAAAGGCACACAGAAATGTATATGGAATAAATACACTGCTGAAACCTTTAGACACACTTGACTGAATTTATGTTTTTTTTTTTTATGATCATAAATGAATGACTAATATGAATTTATTTACAAAAATAAATGTTCAATAAATAAATGTTCAATTAATAAATAATAATATCATAATTTTAATAATAAATTCATTTTAAAATCTCCTTATATACAACAATCAAAACATAAGATTAGCCTAAGTACTTTTTTAATAAACGATTTTATGTGGCTGTTTGTCTGTTTTCTTTTAGCTGTTGTAATAAAACTAGGTGCCAGAAGCTGTTTGGCCCTGATGGGAGATATTTCTGGGAGGAATATATATTACCAGCATCACTGAGCGTCCAGCGCTGACAGACGGACAGGACTGGGTTTATTTCTGCTGTGTGTTTGTGTTTAACGGCGCAGGGTTATGAACGGCACTCCTAAAGTCACCGAGGTTAAATAGTTCACAGCTGATTTTGATGGATGGTGTGTCGGGCGATAAATCGCAAACACACACACTTAGTGATCCACATTTATCCCTCACAGTAGGTCTGGCGCTCTTAACACTAAGACCACTGGCATGCTGTATTGTCAGTGGAGATTTGTCATGTACGTTTGCTGTGCAGTTATGGGAGTGTTTTCATGAAGGTCATGAATCTATCCATCTCTGCAGGATTAAACGGCTGAGACGTGAATAATGGACCGCATGTAATACTGTACATGTCTGCTGCTTGTTTACGGTTCACTCATAAATCTAGCAGACTGGTCAACATTGCCATAAAACTATAACAATACACACATGGAAAACAAGTAGACCGGGTGACAAGTCCTGAAGATATCAGTTCAGATCAATTTAAGTGGCAAAATGTTTTGTTTTCTTAGAGCAGAATATAGTCTTGAACCCATCTGTCCACATTTTGCTTTTTTTTTTTGCTTAAAGTGCCTTTTTTTGCATTGCATTGCAAGATTTTTAACTCTTTAAAGGTCTCTATTGCTAGGTTTTGTTTGTCTGATGCTCAGTGTCTTTCTTGATTTTTTTCACATTTACATTTATTCATTTAGCAGATGCTTTTATGCCGACTTCACACTCTAATAAAAACGTTTAGCTTCAATTTTGTTTAGTTAATGAAACAGTTTGCATCAATCTTTGTGAGTTATGACAACTAATAACTAATTCTGATGAAATTATGTTCAACCAATAAACTACAGTGAGTTAGAGGAACTTAATACAGTAATTTTTTGCATGAATGCAAACAACAACAAAAAAGCAATCTCTTGATTAGCACAGGTTTTGTATTTCTTTCTGAAACTCATTGATCGTAGGTCTCATTAATCTGAGTTTATGCACCTCAGGTTTTCGGTGAAAAAGGAATTATTTGAGGATAATCTTGGCAATGTTCACTGTGAACCTGAGGTGAATAAACTCAGATCAATGAGTCCTGATCAGTCAGTTCTGGAAAGAAATACAAAACATGCGCTAATCAAGAGAAAATAAGTTGATAAAAAAGATTGAATCCAATATTTGGTAATATTTACAAACTATTTTTGTAGGCCAGATTTGACTAGAAAAACCATGGGTGTAACAAAAAAATCACAATCGCAAAAATAACAAAAAATCACTAAGTAGCATTATCAAGACAAACATCTCTCCAGGTCAAAATTACCAATACACAACATAAAAGTACATATTAGAGTGTTAAACGTACATATTAATACCTTTTGAAAGTTTTTTTTGAGTGTAATTAATCCCGTGTATTTCAGTTAAAATCACATGTAAATGTAATTTATTTTGCATTTAAATTTAATGGACAAATAATACATTATACTTATGTCTAACATTATCACAATTATATAAACATATAAAACACTAATTTCAACATTTACTCTCCTTATACAGTCATATGCAAAGCATGCTGGGAACTAGAAATCAACTTCCCAATTATCAAGACAATTTGATCAAGGTAATAGAACTTAAATTTAATTAAGGCAAAAAATTTGAGTATTAATGACAAAATATTAAGTTGTTGTATGATCAACATTGAGAACTCATCAAAATAACATTCGAAAGGTTTCATTAACTGGCAACCATGCATTTATTTGGGTTGTATCATTTGGGAATGCATTTGTTTGTACAGAGCACACATGTGATGAGGTGCTAAACGAAGGTTCAGGAGCGAGTTCATCTAATCCTGTCAATCGTTACGCAAGAGTATATAAACAGCTGCTGACCTCACCACCGTGACAGTACTTCCAGCATCCCTCCATCACCTCATCCGTTCATCGCTCACTTCATTTAGAAAGTGTCTAGGTGGCTTTTAGTGCTGGAGTCAAACCTCGAGCTCAAGCATTGCTTCTCTGTTTACCTTCATCATGCTTTAGGTTGATATCAACATGCAAATGTGTGAAACAGTCAGCTCAGATCAAAAGTGCCATAAGCAATTTTGTCATGAAATAGCATGCAGAAAATGTGTATTACCCATCAGACCCTGACAGATGAGAACAGTGTTTAGGGAAACCGTTTGATGCTATTGCCAAAGAAGTTGTACAATGCCGCTTTAAACAAAGACTTTCACTGTTTTCAATATCTGACAGATCCAGGATTTTGTTATTAGAGTCAATTAAAATGCTAGGGAGTGGTAATCTAATGATCATAGATCCAGGCATGCTAAAACACAGACAGAAAGTGGGCTGAATGGAAACGGTAAAGATTTGTTGCTCAGATGTTTCTCAGAGCTGATAAGATGGAGTTCACACATGTTTTATTAAGTGAGTTGTCAATTTTATTTATCTTACAAATTATGCTCATTTAAGCTTATAATTTCATATTTGGGGTCTGCTAGAATCTGCTACATACATGTTGTAAACAGTGAAGCTCAAATAATATATTTTGAATACAAAAAATATTTAGGTTCAACTTTCATATACCAAAATATATTTAAAAATGCATTGCATGGCCAAAAAAAAAAAGAAGAAGCAAATGTGGTTAGCCTACTAGAAATCAAAACTGGATTTATGATTTAATAATGTTATTAACATATATATATACGTTTATTTATTTATTTTTTGGGGGCAAAAGTGTTAATTCAAAAGTGTTTTATCTTGACATAGGTTACAGACTTTTCTTCAAATGTGATTGTATATTCTTGGATTATAATATATAAGGCTAAATACATTTTTATATATGCTTTTAAAAATATTAAATATAAAAAAATATATCTAAATTTAAATTAATATATTTTGAAACATATTTTAGCATATATATATTTGTGGGCTTTTTGTGTATTTCGAAATATAGGCTAAAAATATATTTTTCTTCATGGGTTGGCGTGGACTGTGCTTTGCAGCTTTGCAGATGTTTTCATGCACAAACAGCTATATTACAAACTTAAGGGAAGGAAAAATAATATGTAAAAAAAGCATAATATAAATAGACTTTAACACTGAAATCAAATAAGCTTGGTTTTGTCCTATATTATGAGATTGGAACAGTTTAAAATGCAGAGTTTTGAGGTCGTGTGAACTGTGACGGCAGGTTCAGCAGATGTGCTGCTCTGACACAAGCCTGCAGCCTCATGTTTGGAGGTCTGTACTGTGGCCGTAATTAGCTTCACTCTTTAGATTAATGTGCCAGCTGGGATGAATGCCAATGCCTGCACCAGCCTCTCACACACACACACACACACACACACATTCAGATGCTCAGCTGTGACAGAGATGAGCTTTACACCCATAAACGCCTCTAACCACAAACAAATGAAATACCCTGACCTTGACAGAAAGAGGAGCGCGTCTCTGCACCACAGATTTATGGGAGATGACGTTTTAAGTGCTTTCTGGCATGTCTAACTAATGTATCGATTCATGTTGAAGAAAAGCACAATTTATGAAAATTGTGAAACCAGCTGATAAAATTCTGGTTAAAAGGTCAGAAAACAGTCAGAGTTATTTGGCTTGTCACACAAAGTAATAGACATCTTTCAATTAAAATAAGTAGAGTTTTGTTCATGATGCGTGAGTTCTCATGATGTCATCAGGGTCACAGTTTTTCATACTGAGTTTGGTAAGATGCAAACAGTGGAGGAGTGAGTGATGTCCTCATATTTGTGTGCACAATCATCCTCCGGTGTGTGTGTGTGTGTTTAAGGGAGTAAACACAGAAATCAGTGAGATAATGGACAATAACACTGACCTCACTTTGCTTCCCTTCTGCTGACACATATTGTGCTTTCCATAAATAGGGGACATTTTAGTGTTCAGTAACTTATTTTAAGCATCGGAGGCATCCCGAATGTGTTCTAAAGTAGAAATGTTAGATAAACTTCTTTCTAAAAATATATTTACACATGAACTGCATCAAATAATTAAAAGCATACAATTTTGTCATCATTTTAAAATTTATATGCAATTCTCTATAGTAAAACTCATTTTAATGGCTAAAATCAGGGTTTAGTTAATCAGCAAATATGTGCACAGCTCCTAACCACATGATTTTACAGTAAACCAAACAAGTTTAAAAAGCATTTTGTACATCCTTTCTACATTTTTAGACAAATTATTGTTATTTTGGTCAAACATTTCAGCCTGTTACCAAAGTTATTATACTAGAAAACTTGATTCAGCATTTTTGAACAAATCTGTAAATGATGACTTGACTCATTCAGTCACTTGTTTTGTTCCTGAATGAATCTGTGTTTATAAATGAATCAATTGGACAAACGATTCAATGGCTCTTTCATAAAGATAGTAACTTGTATCTTACCTGAATGAATCTGCTTTTGAATGATTTGGTTGGACAAATGATTCAATGACTCTTTCATAAGGATACACTCTTAAAAATAAAGGTGCTTCAAAAGGTTCTTCACAGCGATGCCACACAAGAACCATCTTTGGTTCCACAAAGAACCATTCAGTCAAAGGTTATTTAAAGAATCATCTCTTTCTTACCTTTTTATAATCTTTCACCACAAAGAATCGTGAGGCATCGTGAAGCACCTTTATTTTTAAGAGTATAGGCTGCATCCGAAATTGCATAGTTCCTTAGGTGAAAAACAGTATGTGACAAAAGAAGTCCAAATTCACAGTACTCATAAATGAGCAGGAAAAAAGTGCGACCCTGGACCACAAAAATAGTCTTAAGTCGCTGGGGTATATTTGTAGCAATAGCCAAAAATACACTGTATGGGTCAAAATTATCAATTTTTATTTTATGCCAAAAATCATTAGGATATTAAGTAGAGATCATGTTCCATGAAGATATTTAGTGAATTTCCTACCGTAAATATATCAAAACTTAATTTTTGATCAGCAATATGCATAGCTAAGAACTTCATTTGGACAACTTTAAAGGTGATTTTCTCAGTATTTCGATTTTTTTGCACCCTCAGATTCCAGATTGTCAAATAGTTGTATCTCAGCCAAATAGCTTTACAAACTATACATCAGTGGAAAGCTTATTTATTCAGCTTTCAGATGGTGTAGACATCTCAGTTTTGAAAAATTGACACTTATGACTGGTTTTGTGGTCCAGGGTCACATATGCTACTTCTGATGTGATTCTGAAGTGTGCATACGATGGACACTTTACCTATGAAGCCAAAAGAAGAGGATTCATGAATGACAGTGACGTGACGCAGCTGACGCTGGCAGGTCGTGATAATGACAACAGGGTGAATATAGTACATTATAGTACAGCACAGTGCAGTTACAGTAAGAATCATGATGATGAATTAAAACATGCTGTTTTCTCTGTCAATTGCTTATACTTTGAACAACCTCACTAAGTAATACAACTCTGCAGTGATTCATTCTGCATGTGTTACTGACATGCATGATTCCTTAAATCACGCAGCTTGTTGAGAAGAGGTGTGTGTTACCAGAATATCATCTCATCAGTCTTGGCGCCGGGCCTGTTTGACTTGGACTAGAAAGTCAGCTACTTTAGCAACCACCCAGAACTCCCTAGCAACCAGGGCCATGGTACAAGTCTAATATAGTATTTATACTACAGATAGTACACAGACATATTTGGCGCTTTACATTGCATGCTGAAACGTATCATTAGGAGTAATTCCCAACTGTGCACAGGAATTCAGCCTCAGGTTTAATGGTAATTCTGGATTGGATACACATTCAGGAAATTAGGAAACGTGTCCTGCAGGCACTGAACTGACAGACTCAATGACGGATATCTTTTACTGTTACTGCATGTTCTGCACTTGCAATCCTTTATGGGGGCTAAAATACAAACATGTAAAACACATTAACACGTCTTCTGACTGAATCTGTTCACTCACAGAAATGTTTTTTTCTTGAACACGGATCTAAATTTAATCTTGAACCTGAACCACATTCACACACTGCCAGTTTAATCGTATACAGATCCAGACTTTCATCAAAAATAGACAGAAACCAGTCATTTTAACCAGTAAATGACCCCAGTACTGCTAACGGAGCCTGAACTCTCTGTTCAAGTCATTGCACACACATCGATCTCTTTACATTGTAATGTTTGCCTAAAGCTTTGCGTTCAGCATTTCTGGAAGTTTCTGTCATGGGTTCATTGGAAAATTTAATTCCAGTCATTTGTCTGTTTGATGTGGGAGTTTTCTTACTTTCTTTCTTCTTTTTTTTTTGCTCCACTCCCTCCATTTGAATGCACAGTCAGGTCGATCTGTAGCCACTGGATGTGGGAGTAGTAGGGTGTGTGTGTGTGTGTGTGTGTTCATGATGAAGGGTGTGACAGAGGTCATGTCCTTTCTGTAGATACATTTTTTATTTGATGATGAGGACTTAAATGTTTCTTGATCTTTTGAGATTAGAGTTCATTAGTACTCAAAACCTGCCCAACATGAGCATTAACTGAAACTAAACTGCAGAAATGTTTAGTAAAATCCATGTTAATGCATCAATAGGTGTTCAGAAACCTGACTATTATACAACAGGTTGCTAGTTTCAATGCATGTTATTTAACTTACAACAAATGCAAGTCTTGTGAAGTCTGCTTTTGCTTCTTTCTTTACATTAAATCCCAAGAAATTTTTTCTCCATTTACAGTCATTCAATAATTGAATTTAAATTGCATCCTTTAGAAACTCGGTTTATCAGTTGAGATAAATGGGAATGCAATTGGAGAGCTTTTTGAAGTATTATAGACTCCCTTGACATTAACTATGAATATGTTCAACGTTTGACAACCACAATGTGTTAGAGATTTGGCCTTCGTTTTCAATGGTCTTAAATCTAGCAAACTTCTTTTACTGAAATGTTTTTCTCATGAAGTGTGCTTGTGCTTTTTTCTTTCCATTAAATGCCACTTGACTGGATTTATTTCGCCATCTAATGCATTCAGACAGCTTTAAAGTGTGACTTAAGTGTCTAAATACTTTTGGAGACACTGCATAGTGCATAAACAGTGCAAGTACACAATGTGCTGCCGCTTTGGTCCAGTTCACAAGGTTTGTGAAAGTGAAACTCTCCTTATGTAAGTCAGAACTAAATATTGACCATCACACCGAATCACATGAGGAGCTGTTTTAGTTTTTACAGACTTTCAAAAATCTGTATAGCATGCATGTAGTGTAAGGGTCACTGGGTGCTTCGGCTGCATTTCACCCCGAGGCCTGTTCATGCATTCTCAAATGCAGTTATTTTAATGCAACTGTACTAGAATGACCTCATCCATCCTTCTGCACTCCTAAAATATCATTTTAAATAACATCATCTACCATTTATATTCACATCTACTTCAAGTAAACACAAAGGGTTAGTGGGTTCATATAGGCTAACATTACACACACACACACACCTGTAAGTGTTACTCAACAGATAAAATGAGATGTGCCAGTCACAGTGGCGTCAGGCGCTCATAGACAGAGATCAAGCTCATCTGATTTTAAACAAATCCCCTACAGCACACACATCATGTGATTCCTGTTTACACACACACACACACACACGTCTGGTTTGCTATCCTTGTGGGGACTCTCCATAGGCGTAATGCTTTTTATACTGTACAGACCGTATATTCTATCACCCTACACCAACCCTACACCTAAACCTACCCCTTACAGCAAACTTTCTGCATTTTTAGATTTTCAAAAAACTTCATTCTGTGTGATTTATTAGCTTGTTTACCCGTGACACGAGTCCCCATGAGTCTGTGTGTATTCAGGTTTAAGTCCCCACCTGAATAGAAAAACAGGTACACACACACACACGTTCATTTTTGTGAAAAGTGGTGACATCCCATAGGCGTAATGGTTTTTATACTGTATTTACTGTATGTGCTATTGCCCTACACCTAAACCTACCCCTTACAGGAGACTGTGCATTTCAACTTTCCCCAAAAAAAACCTCATTCTGTATGATTTATAAGCGTTTTGAAAAGTGGGGACATGGGTCAATGTCCTGAAAAGTCACCTTCACCTTGTAATACCTGTCTTACCTTTGTCATTATACACATCTATGTCCTGACTTTTCACAAAAACGCGCACACACACACACACACGGATTCCTGACATAATCGTGTGCTGACATGATCAGTGCTGTCGAACGAGAGCTGTGAACAGAAACACTCTCACAATCTAATCAACAATCGAAGTGATAGTGGAGAGACCAGATAGTTATAGATAACCATTCAAATGACTATATTTTTAGCTTGTGCTTATGCATACATAAAGTTTTATGTGGGATATTCTGCTTGCGCACAAGCTACTTTGATTGATGTACCTGCATGCAAAATCATTTTATGACAGGATGAATCAGTTTGTTGGCACCTCAGGGTGATAGATATTGTCTCCATCGTTCACAAGTGTCCCACTAACAGCACTTCTGTTATTTACGGAGCCCTTTAAAGGACATTGTGGTGGCAAAAATTCGGGGTGAGCGGAAAAAATTCAGGGTGGGAGGAAAAAATATTTTTCAAATGTTTTGCGTTCTCTCGCAAAACTTTTGCGTTGTCTATAATAAATTAATAAGTCAGTGCTTAGTTCAAGGCACGGTTTTGGGACATAATAAAACGCTTAATGTGGCTTAATGTTTTAAAACAGTGACTTGGAGGACCAAATTCGATAATAATAAAAGCTGATACAATTATTAGGCTAATATTAATAACCTTATTAATCATATTACTAAGCAGAATAGCCCAGAATATGAGCATAACGCCCTGCACGTAGCCTAAGCTTTTTCTCCCCATAAAACGCTTAAGGTAGGCTATAATGAAAGCAGCGATTTAAAATACCAAATCCATTGCATTCATATTCTGGGCTATTCTCCTTTATTAATAGTAATATTATTAATAAGGTTATTAATATAAACCTAACAATTTTATTAGTATTTATTATTATCGAATTTGGTCCTAATGTCACTGTTTTAAAACATTATGCCACATTAAGCGTTTTACAATGTCCCAAAACTGTGCCTCGAAGTAAGCGCCGACTGTATTACTTTGAGTCCAAGTTCAAAATAAAACTCTATGAACCGCTCCATTGTGAACATACGAGCTTTAACCACTGCAAGCTGTAAAGTAAACGGGAAGAGTTTGTCCGAACTCAAATGTTTTTTTGAGGGAACAAAAACATTTGAAAATAATTTTTTCCTCCCACCCTGAATTTTTTCCACTCACCTCGAATTTTTCCCACCACAATGTCCTTTAAAGGGCTCCGTAGTTATTCAATATCTGCACTGTCTTATTTTAGTATCATCAATAAAGTATTATAGTATTTATTAATATTTAGATTTTTTAAAAACTTTTTTTGTTTAGTTTTTATTATTTTTTCCGCTTAAGTTTATAGTTATTTTCATTTTAGATTAGTTAAGTTTTAATTTTACTAATGTAAGTACATCAACTAAAAAAATTAAAATGCTGCCTTAAAAACAAAAAAAAAATAAAAAATAAGCCCTTATATAGAAAAAGTATTTATTAATATTTTTAATTAGTTTTTAGTTTATTAGTTATCTTAAATTAGTTAGATTAAATTAAATTAATTAAATAATTTTTCCATTAAAATTTTGGTAATTTTGTTGCATGTTTTTTTCCAGTTTAATTAATTTATTTTTTAAATATGTCTATTTAATGTTTTTTTATTATTTCCGTTTTATTTAGCTTTAGTTTTAGCACTTAAACTCGTTCAACAAAAATTAAATTAATGAAAATTATTAATATAGTGTTAAATAATATTTTGAATTTGTTTTTTTTATATTTCTCATTTTCATTTAAAAATTTTATTAATGTTGTTGTTTGCATTTTATGGTTTTATTAGTTGTTGTTTTTTTAAAAACATGTTTATTTAGTTTTTTAAATGATAGTTTTAGTTTATTTTAGTAATGCAAGTACTTCAACCCAAACTCAACAAACATCGGAAATGTTTTTACATTTTAAAAATATTTTATTGTACTTAAATTAACATTTATTTCAATTAAATATATTTAAAAAAATTTTAGTTTTAGTTAACAACAATAACACTGTACCTGTGAAACTTACCTGCTTCCTCCACCACTGCAGTACTTCAACACACACAACTGTACCGTTTAGCTGATGTATTTTTCTTTAAACAGTGAGTTACAGTGCACTTACTACAGAGACAATGACCCTTGAGGAGGTTAAGTGTTTTTTACACCTTGAGCAGCCCTTATGGATTCAAACCTACAACCTTTCATTCACTGCCCCAGATGTTTAACCAAGGTTTTCCCCATCTTCATTCTTCACGCCAAAAAGCCAATCTGTTTACAGCACTGCACTGCAGTGAGAATGTGTTTTGAGGTCTGAATGATCTCTCAGCTGGTGTAACTGTATCACAGTATCACGATGATTGAGCCATCAGACGTGTTGATTTGGCGTGACTTTAGTATGTCTCGGGATCACTGAATATCAAGCAGATGAGATGAGCGATTCAGCTGTCAGCGTGTTTATGAAGATCTACTGCCATCTGAGAAGGAAAGAAGCATCATGAATGAAAAACACACGACTGTAGCTGTAACCGATGTATACGCTTAACTTTATAAACAGTCAAGAACTGAACATAAAAGCAGGAGTCAACTTTGGATAACGTGACTATCATAACCAGGTAAACAGGTTTGTGTTTGTGTGTGTGTGTGAAGATCATGGTCAGTCAGATGGTATCCTGATAACTGGCGCCAGCGTGGTGATCTCACCATCTCTGGACACGGCTCATTTCTCTCTCACACACACACACACACACACACACACACACACACACACAGTCTCTGCCCTCCACAGTCCAGGCTCGACTCCAAAAATGCAAACTATTTCCCTACATCAGGACACGCTGTAAAAAACCCGGGATCAGGTAGTTGCCCCGTGGCTCGCTGCCATCACTTCTGCTGCTCGGGGCTTTTATTTGCTGTTCAGACCTGTGCTGCGCACCAGAGACACTTTACAGATTGTCTTCAACTTTATTACTGGTGTTTGCTAAGTTAAGCATCACTATTAATATTGCTCTAACAGAGAGGCAGTGTTTTGAACAAACCCTGAGTACCAAACTCCCCGCAACATTCGTCTGGCTGCAGTTTTCAGACTGAAGTCATCAGACTAATGATTTTTCATTAAAGGAGGGAAACAAGCCATGCATACTGTAGAGAGCAGAATATTAGAGAGGAGGAGACTTCAGGAAACAGTCTAGAACACCATAGTAACACCACAAAAACTCTCTAGCACCCAAAATCTGCATAGCAACACCCTGGCAACCGCACACAACAACCTAGCATTGTGGATTTTACAGTTTTTCTCAATCGCTTTGGTGCATGAAATTCTCAAAACTACTTGTTCAACCTCCACATCATCTACTCACTTGTGCACATCATAAAAGCAGTTTCTCATTCTTTTGAACAAGTTGTGATTGCTTTGGTACATTTATGCAATTGATTATGTACATTTGTCTGTGGTTTCTACATTTTCAGTTGCTATTGTCATGTTGTTATGAAATGTATGATATAGTTCTCTGTGCTATAGTCTTACCCGCAAAACCTCAAATCATTAGTTCATCGTATAAGTCATTAAATGCAAAATGGTTGATCTAGTTGTCATAAACTGTCAGGCATATGTTCTACACATTTCTATTAGACTTTTTATAAATTTGCCATGAATTGTGAAAGTGAATCTTGACTTGCACTAATGAAGAGAATATAGATCAACCAATGACAAAACCAGTTCTCTGAAATAGCTCAAAGATACATCTCATGAACCTTCAATTGGAAAGCATATAGACAGAGGACAACACAAGAGTTACAAATTCTGACAATGGACTTTCCAAAAAAAATAAAAAATAAATAAAAATTCACCCTTGTGCCCATATTTCTTTTTCTTTTCTATATCACAATGATGTGTCAGATCACTAGTAAACTGTATCCAATCCAGTCTTTCAATCAATATCCCACATACAGTAATGTGTAAATTTGTACGTTTGAAATGGATATATGGCGTACATAAAAAGTGCAGTATTCTGCATTTCAATACAGTAACTGTCATCCAAACTGTTGCCATAGTTTACATCAGAACATCCCTCCAGAGTACACTTATATTGACAACATGACTAAGCAATCTGACTGTCTTATCCGTACACAATGACACAAGGACTTGTCATTCTGATGGCACTGACATGTTCATTGACACATTTATTTTTGAGAGATGAACTAAGTATTTTGAGCAAGAGACTGGCTTTTGCAGGTAATCCATGGTGTTTTGCTATTTGTATGAGTTGTTTTGAGAAATGCACTTACTGTTTTGCAAATATTAAGGATGATTCGAGAAATGCACCAAAGCGACTGAGAAAAACTGTAAATTACAATTCAACTTCTAAACTGAAATTCAGGAATTTGGATTGAGGTGGCAAACGATGCAGAATTGCAGTTCAGATGTGGGAAGTAGTTCTAAAATGAACTGAAATTCAAAGATTTTTTTTCATATAACTAACTAACTAGAAAAGCAAAGTTTATCAAAACAAAACCTTGAATGTTGGCTTGACAAAGCCTTGTTTCCAAAGTTGAGTTGTCTGAAAGTGAAAAAGTTATTCCAAAAAAGTTTGAAGGTTTATAGGCCATAAATCATAGATAGATAGATAGTAGTGCTGTCAAACGATTAATCACATCCAAAATAAAGTTTTTGTTTGCATAACATAAGTATGTGTACTGTGTATATTTATTATGTATATATAAATACACATGCATGCTTGCATATATTTCAGAAAATATGTTGTTTATATATTAAATATATGTATTTATAATATAAATTATATGAATATAAATATAGACATGTAAATATTTTCTAAATATATACTGTATGTGTGTGTATTTATATATTCATAATAAATATACACAGAACACGCATATATATTATGCAAACCAAAACTTTTATGTTGTATGCGATTAATCGCGATTAATTGTTTGACAGCACTAATAGATAGATAAGACATTAAAACAATAGAACATTCCATAGATGGACAGACAGACAGACAGACAGACAGACAGACAGATAGATAGACAGACAGAATGACAGACAGACAGACAGACAGATAGATAGATAGATAGATAGACAGACAGATAGACAGCCAGATAGATAGACAGATACATACATACATACATAGAATGACATATAGATAGATAGAATGACAGATAGATAGATAGATAGACAGACAGACAGATAGATAGATAGACAGACAGATAGATAGACAGACAGACCGATAGATAGATAGATATATAGATAGATAGACAGATAGACACAGACAGACAGACCGATAGATAGATATATAGATAGATAGAATGACAAACAGACAGATAGATAGATATATAGATAGATAGAATGACAAACAGATAGACAGCCAGATAGATAGACAGACAGATAGATAGACAGATACATACATACATACATACATAGAATGACATAGATAGATAGAATGACAGATAGATAGATAGATAGATAGATAGAATGACAGATAGATAGATAGATAGAATGACAGATAGATAGATAGACAGACAGACAGATAGACAGACAGGATGACAGATAGATAGACAGACAGACCGATAGATAGATAGATAGATAGACAGACAGACCGATAGATAGATAGATAGATATATAGATAGATAGAATGACAAACAGACAGACAGACAGATAGATAGATGATAGATAGACAGATAGACAGCCAGATAGATAGACAGACAGATAGACAGATACATACATACATAGAATGACATAGATAGATAGAATGACAGATAGAATGACAGACAGACAGACAGACAGACAGACAGACAGATAGACAGATAGATAGACAGACAGACAGACAGACAGACAGACAGACAGACAGACAGATCGATGGACGGACGGACGGACAGACAGACAGACAGACAGATAGATAGATAGATAGAAAGAAAGACAGACAGACAATAGATAGATAGACGGATGGACGGACAGACAGACAGACAGATACAGTAGATCCGTTACACTGTGTAAATGGGTCTGTTTTCTGCACACTGGTTAACAGGTCAGTGGACTTAATGTGGTCACTCCGAGCTCAGAGCATGAGAACGGAAGGACAGTCCACAGGAAAAAGCGTCTAATGTTACACACACATGGCAGAAGACGGAGCGAGCAGAGCGTCAGATCATGAGTGATGGAGGTCTGTCCGTGTGGCGCCGCAGTATTGACTCGAGCGGAGTTAAAGAGGAGTGCTGTGACGGTGGAGTGTGAGGTATCAGACGGACTCTCTGAGCTATTGGGTGTCCTGGATTTGGGATTTGGAGCTTAACAGGTTTAAGTGCATCATTGTAACAGACCTGGAATCCCTCCAGATGAATTATCCACAGATGGATGTGACCACAGCCAGCCAACAAACATCATTCTCCAGCTAACAGCTCCCTCTTCATCAATCAGCAGCAGCTCCGCTCCACACCGAGAGCCGTCACGCTCGTTACTCTCACAACAAGAAATGTGTCGTGTAACTCACACTTTATCTACAGAAACTCCATAGTTTGCACTGGAGGGCAGAAGAAAGAAAACTAGATGTTTAAAAGAAACTCAGCCGTGAAAAACTCACAGTAAAATAAAAATGAAAAGAAAATTAGTAATCAGTAATATTACTGATTAAACTGCACTGACACATTGGGATGAGAAGTGAACTGAACAGAGATGGATAATGACATTATTGTCTTCTCTAGAACTGCTTTACAGCTCAAATTGAATTGGATTCATAATTGATGAATTTTACAACATTAAGTTTTTTCTTTTTATTAATGAGAAGCTGATTTGAATAATCCATACTGTATAAAACACTATAGAAATAAATATAATTTGACACTGTAAAAAGAAAATTAGTAAAAGTTCTAACAGTTGTCCTCTAACAAATGCAAATAAAGTAGTTTGAACAGTGTTTGTTTAGTAAGAGGAATCAGTTTACTATATTGTGTGAACTGAACAAGAATACTCTAAACATGTTTCTATCAAAAGTTTTGTGTTGATGTACTCAAGTATTTGTTCTGAACGTGTCCAAATGTTGTCCCAACTTTCCAAACTGAGTCATCTGAACAAACTATTTTACATTGCACAATGTTGTGCAAGTTCCCATCATGGATTGCAGCTGGAAAAAAAGATCATTGCTTTACATTTTACTACTTAATTCATGCTGCTGCTGTTGTTGTGACTCTTAGTTAGATGTCATATGGTTCAGAGTGTGTATTTTTAATGAATTTGCAGTATATGTGCATCTCATTGTGACTGTTGGATATAATATGTATTGGTGTAAAATCTTTGCCTATAGTTTATTATTTGCTATGGCAGGGCATTGCCCTAAATGGTTGCTGAGTGTTTTCTTACTGTCTCATGTGAGATGTACAGTATGTCAATGAGATCTTTTGACCTGTTTTACCATTTGATTGCTTAGAAAGGTAATAGCTCACCTCTATTCGACAAACTTTGATTAACAGCTTGGATTTTCCAGGTTGCTCCACAATCAAATGTCTGCCAGGCTTCTGTTTGTGGACTATATAAGAAAGCATAATAATGGAAACATGCAAAAAAGTTACATCTAATGCATTGCGGTAATATAATGTGGTGACGCTTTTGCATAAAATCCGGTAACACTATGATAATCTTTACTAGTAATGCTAAGCTACATTAGTGTACTTCCTATTAAAATTCTGCAGAACAAGCGTCAACCCCGAAACTGTCTGCACAGAACTGAAGATATGATCAAAGTAAGTCTTTTTGTTGTCTTCACTGGACAGACCATTGAGAGCAATCAGTCGGCAATTATTGTGCTCACAAACACACACACAAACACATGCATACACAAACACGGCGTATTTCAGTCGTCTAAAGTGCTTCTATGGTTCCAGACAGGCGCTCTGTATTAAATTACTGCTAATTTGTGTCAGGTTTTGGCTGGGTGAAGTTTATCTCATGTGGATCAAAGATCATTAATTCCTGGTTTATACTCTAAAGTGTTCATTCCCAGAAGTCATAAAGAATCCCACAATACATCTGCAGTTCCTCATTATGAATGTGACTGGATTCATCAAACTCATGACTGGATGTAGAACGGGTCAAGACCTCTTGATTCAGACAGCTTCTGATATCATCTGCTGTGATGAATCTACTTTTCCTTCGACACATGGAACTAATGAATTGTGGGCAGCATGTCAAATGGCTCATTGCTGATGTACAGTATGATGTTTTGATAAATGAATATGCATGTAATATAGGAAGCATTTCTATAAAAGCATAAAACAGATGTTCAGAATACTACTCTGACACATTAACACTATTAATTTGACTATTTACACAATGATAACAAAATAAACAGGACATTCATTAAGAAATAAATCAACTTTAAGTTATAATTTTCATATTAATCAATTTTGATTTTGAAGCAAACCGATTTGTCGTCCAAAAAGATGAATGTTTTCCAGAGACACAAATCACAGAATTAAAAAAAAAAACACTGATAATACTTACTGATGATGTTACAGATGATGTGTTGCTGTTTTCCCTCCATAATGATGTCACTTCCTGTTGGCTGATGTCATTAAGTAACTGGTTTGTGCTAAAGGAATACACAGTAAAAAAACGCAGTGTCAGTTTAACACTTAAAGTGTCAATTTTAACACTACTAAAGATCATATATGGTCCCAATCGGTCTAGTGTTAAAAGTACACCATTCATAGTGTTGAATTTTTAGTGTTAATATAGCACCTTATAGTGTAGAAAAATTACACTCTGAGTGTGAATTGTTACACTTGCAATTGTTGTTCAAATTTTACACTCTGGGGTATTTAACACCCCTGGTGTTGTTTTAATCCTTTAAGTGTTAATAATATAGTATTCTTTTCAGTGCAAAAATAAAAATGCTATTGTATAGAGTTAATGTACAAGATAAGACATAAAATCAAGAGTCTTCAGACAGATGTACAAATTCCAACGTTTATTTAACAAATGGGCAAAGTGGCAACTTTAAAGCATATACCAGATGTGTAGAGGTTAATTAGTCAGTCACATTCATTAAGTGTTGCACGGAAACATAACATAGTTAATAAAACACATAAAAGCATCAAATTTACCTAGACATTAACAAATATGACAGGTAGATTTGAACAAGACTGCAGCAAGATACTTGTCGACAGTTGTGTAGCATCCATGAATGCTGTTCCTCGTTGTCCCATCAGCGAGCAGGTACGGCTGTGTGGTCTCTACAAGGTGTTCTTCTGGTTAGTGCCTGCAGATCAAAGGCAAAAATAACAATTAAGGTCAGCTCTCCAATTGATTTTATTTTTATTAGTCTTTCATATACAACACATCTGGCAATATTTTGAGGCAGAGTGTGACAGAAATGTACCTTTTTGAAGATATTTTTCAGCTTGATAGGAGGACATTTCTCCAGGTCCCTTGCAGCCTTGTGGCGATGGTGGAATCAAATGAAGGAGACAAATTGATGCAATATCACTGTCCCATTCTAATTAACAGATAAGACAACTTCAGAAAAAAAAAAATGCATGAACACAGAATATAGATAATAAATGAATATAGATCTTATTCTGAAATATAGTCTAACCTTAAACATCGGTTTAGTCCTCCTTTACAGCTGATTCCGAGGTCAATCGTGTCCTTGAAGGTCTTGGGAAAAGCCAGGAACTTGGCTTCCTGGAAAATAAATAAATAAAAATAATGACAATATCTCTCTCAGGAACCATTCTGCTAAACTGATTGTGTAGTCACACAGTGGCTCTGTTCACACCTGGCATTAGCATGCATCTTGGGTGATGCACAAGTGAACAAGCACAAGACGCATATGGCCACATTCTTTTATTACAGGGTTAGTTCAGAAATGAAAATTCCATCATTTACTCAACCAAGACTTTCGTTATCTTTAAAACACAATGGAAGATATTTTAATAGAATATAAGATTTCTGTCCCTTGATTGACGGTCCACACAACTACCACTTTGATAATTCATAAACTTCATAAAGAGATCTAATCCATACGTATCATGTGGTTTAGTCCAAATTTTCTGTTTATGATCCCTGATTAAAGTTTAAATGTGAAAAAAAAAGAAAAGAATTTAATCTGTTCATTGTATAAAGCGATCGAGTCTCTTCAGAAAATTTTGACTGAACCGCTTGATTCATTTGGATTACTTTTATGATCTCTTTATGAACTTCTTGAAGCATCCAAGTGGTAGTTATGTAGACTGTCAATGGAAGGACAGAAATCTCAGGTTTCATTTAAAATATCTTCATTTGTTTTGAAAATGAATGAAAGTCTTGCAGGTTTGGAATGACAGTGAGAAATGACGATAAGTTTTCATTTTTGGGCTTTATGCGTTTGATATCTTTAATAATTGGTCAATTCCAGGTGTGACCATAAGCAGATATTGTGTGGCTGCCCAGTTAAATTTTAATTTTTCATATTCGTTTGTGTTTAAAATTTTTACTGTACACAGAATAACATAAATGACAGACTCACAATTCTGGCTTCATCTTCATCATTCTGCTCCTTTCTTGAAGGGCTTCCCTCACTCACACAGTGTCATCAGGCTCCCAGTCTGCAATCTTATGAGAGGAGCTTCCTTCACTGCACACTGCAGACGTCTGGGCCAATTCTATTGAAAAAGAATAATAATAAAAAAAACAAAAAATAAAAAAAAAAAAACACTAATTTCAGTAATTTAATTTACATTAGGACTGTAAATATGGTAAAATAATTATGATTACCCGTAATTTTGAGCATGCTGAGAGCTGTCTATAATACGGGTGTCAAATCATAAACTTATTTTTATTTACATCCTTAACTTTAACAGTCGTTTAATTGACCCTAGAATTAAGACATAAAACCTTGTGCAATATTCACATGGAGGCATTCCTGAAACAATTTAAGTATTTATTTAATCTGATTATTAAACACATTTATATAATTTTAATGAGTAATAAGGCATCTTAAAATGAACAGTGTACTACATTAGAATAAATTAACACGTTTAGAATTTATCTTACTATTAATTTATTATTTATAATGTGAAAAGAAAATACAGATAGATTCAGACATATCTTTCTCAATTAAAACTTAACTTTGTACATCTGGAAATATTTAAGACATTTACCCAAAATAGCATGCCATATGAATTGATAAAGACTGGTTTCAAGCATGCTCTGCTCATGGTCACTGAAGGAAACTGAAAGACTGACGGATTTAAGTTTTTAAACGCGCTCTAATTTTAGCAATAGATTAGATAACGCCAATTAAATGACTGGTAAATGTCCCGCGTTACACAGCTCCGTCTGCAGAAAGACTTGACGCGACGCGACACTTCAACACGGTGTTATGAGTCACAAAAACGAAATTGTTAGCGGGTAAATGTTTAACAGTCCCACTATTACCGTTTCAAAAACAAATATAAATTTACCATTTGATGAATTCTCTCCTCGGAGTAGAAAACCGCCCAAATGTGTCTGCTTCAGACTCGAAGTAAAACCAGGCCTCGGCGGGAATAGAGCCGAGAGGATCTGTCAACGAGCCAAAATGAAAGAAGCTAAAAGTATATAACAAATTGTAAACACATTCCAAAAGTTATTTTACAAGTAAAATCACCTTATTTCAGGAAATCGAGCCCGCATTAGAAACTTTCACTCTTCTGTAGGCTAACGTTGCCTCTCTACACCTCACGAACTTAACACTGTAAACCTGACAAAAACACTCGCAGTTAGTAATTTCTAAATGTGTTCACCACCAATCAAATTTTGAGTAAAATTATCAACAAAAAGTATTTATCCCGTGTAATTTTATAAAGAGAAAAGCAATCCAATTTACCGTCTCGTTCGCCTGAAGATAAAATGGCGTCGTCGCTTTGTGGGGCGGAGTCAGATCAATTCGGCGGGTTTTTTTTTTTTAAATTACATAAATAATTACATAAATATTACACCGTGTGACAACACTGAGCACCACTGTTTAACACTGTAGATTGTTAATTCAACTCTTTGGGAATTAATAACTTTTAACACTGCAAATATTACACTGCTGATTTTACTGTGTACCAGTGTTGCCAATTTAACAATTAGCTAGATTTAGGTACTTCCCCACCTCTTTTGAGACTTTTTTCAAAAGTTTAGGGACAAATATAACAACTTCTTGGACAAACCTTATCTAAGTTTTTATCTTGCCCACTGATCTATATTCATCTTTATATAGATCAGTGTATTTGTCATTATGATGAAATCTAGTGACATTTAGCTACTAGTTTTAGCTACTTTCAATTGAAAGCAGTTGGCAATGCTGAATAGTTCACTCAAAAATGAAAATGCGCTGAAGATGTGCTCACCTTCAGTCCATCCAAGATGTAGATAGGTTTGTTTCTTCATCAGATTTGGAGAAATGCAGCATTGCATCAGTATCTCAGTAATGGATGCTCTGAGTGAATGGGTGCCGTCAGAATGAGAGTCCAAACAGCTGATAAAAACATCACAATAATCCACACCACTCCAGTCCATCAGTTAAAGTCTTGTGAAGTGAAAAGTTGTGTGTTTGTAAGAGACAAATCCATTATTAACATGTTTTTAAATTAAAACTGTAATAGCGCTCCTTCTTGAAACAGTGAAACAAGAAGGAAAGTGACTCTGAGTGTGATCATAAGTTTAATATTTTATCCATTTAATGATGACTGAATGCATGCCCAATATATGTGAGAAACACAGATAAGCAGAGAATTGTGGGCCAGTGCATGTCATCAGCCATCTAGCCTATGTGCTGTCTAAGAAACTCTATTTTTTGATTCTCTGATGGTTTACACACAGAAAGCTGAGAGCTGCTGGCTGCACAAGTTCATGTTCAGTAATGTCTGTCACTGGTGCACTGTTCTCTGTGCAGTTAATGCTGATGTAAACACGCTAATACTGAAGGCGGCGCTCGGCTCCCTCTGGTGGCGCTGCTGAGACATTACATGCTGAACAACACGCTTTCAGATACTGTACATATACAGGAACACATTTCTGCATTTATAGTGAATGTGATAAAATAAATGAAAGCGAAGACATTCTAGAGACATATAATTAGAAAGTGATCAGTATAAAAGTGTTTTTGAATAGAATGGCAATGTTTTTTGATTAAGTCTGAGTCACAGGCATCTGTTTAATCTGTTAAATTAATCTACAGTAAATTAGAATTTATTTATTGAACATCTTAATTCTGGGATCAATATACTGTATAAGGATCTTAATGAAATTAACTCTATAAATATTGAATTTTCTCAAATGGACAAACAAAATCAGCAATGAGTCCTAGGCTGGTTAGATAGGCTAATTAAGGTATAAGTATAATAGCATTTCATGTGAAAGGTTAATGAGAGGGCCAAGGCTTGCATTAATTAATAAAATTAAGATTAATTTACTTGTTTACTCCCAAGAATGAAAGGATCATCATATTTACTGCTGATTTGAACACTCATAACATGGCCTTTAAAACAGTAAATATGGTCATTCTGGATTTCATGCTGATATTGAAGTTAGCATGCAAGTCATATTCCACCATTTGTGTTACAGACATACTTTCTCTTTAAACTTTTAAAGGTTTCAAATTTATGAATAGAACTTAATTCACTTCTAAGTAATTCTGTATTTTTATAGTAAAACTTACCTCATTTTGTCATTGTGTTAACATGTGGCATGGTACAATGGTGAGATCATGTTTTCTGGACACTACTATGAACATAAAATCATGGTATTTTTATGTACCTTAAAGTAACATGTACATACTGTTGTATATGAATATAGTAATCATACAGTTATATGATACATATCAAGGTATTACCATCTGATGTATTACAGTAATATCACAGAACATGAGAAAATGTAATTACAGCATATAGATTTAAAAAATTGAAAAACAAATAATAAAAAATAGCAGCACAAAATGTTTTCAAAATTGTAATTATAAACATTTATTTTTATAAATCATTAATTATTTTAATCTTGTATTTAATTTTAGAAGTATATCATTTGTTGTAATTGACAGGTGTGATGATCAGCGGGCTCGAGTTTTTACCTCCTTCATTAGGGCATGGGCAAAAATATGGATAGAGTTTTTCAGTGAAAGACTGAGCAGTGAAAGAGTAGATATGAGAGCTGGACTCCACATCATAAAAGGA
Organism: Onychostoma macrolepis; assembly: GCF_012432095.1. Classification (NCBI taxonomy): domain Eukaryota; kingdom Metazoa; phylum Chordata; class Actinopteri; order Cypriniformes; family Cyprinidae; genus Onychostoma; species Onychostoma macrolepis. The sequence goes on along the minus strand of NC_081160.1, from coordinate 2,100,567 downwards.
GACCAGACCCTCCTCATAATCCACAAACACACCGACCCGCTGCGGCTTCACTTTCAGAGACAGAGAGACAAGAGGATCATCACAGGCTTCATATTCATCTCCATTCCTCAGAATCACAGTCCAGCATCCATCACTGGGGCTTGCTGTGATCTGTCCCTTCCTGTTAATGGATTCTCTGGCCACTCCTAAATCCCAATCAGTCTTTCCCTTCATCTGCACCTCAAAATAATATCTCCCTGAGGAGAATCCCTCCTTTCCCAAGACACAGACACATTTATTAAATCTCTCTGGTTTGTCTGGGAGTTTCTGTCTAATGTCTCCGTGTCTCACTTGTTTTCCATCATCAGACAGAATGAGTTTAGGATGAGCTGTATCAGGATCCAGAGTCACATCCACTGAGAAAACACAGAATATCAATCACAACTTCACAATACACAGATTCTGTGATGTTTTTAATATTTAATCCAGTGTTTAATCAGATTGTAGTGCAGTAATGAAGCTGTGAGTGTATGAATGTAAACTAGTGTAGTGCAGACAGCACACTGTACCTGCATACTGCTGCATCCACTTCAGCTCTGTAGAGACTAATGACAATAAAACATAATCAGACCTGAAGGTTAGGGTAGAGTGGGTGTTTTCCCAAAATAACCACAAGATAAAGTCAAGATACATTTTTATTGTAAATATGGACTACGTTGACGAGAGTGATGTAGTAGTTTTCATCATGAAGCTCACACTGGTGATGTATCGGAGAGAAAACAGATTTCACTGTAAATGATCTAATTATAAACAGTAAGAAAGTGTTTTAAAGCTTGTTTTGTAGAACATCACAGTTATATATGATATGAGAACAGTAGACCTGTAGATAGTGAATACGTGTTATTTAATACAAATATAATTATATTTTCAGATATATTTCAAAATTACTTCAAGTTAGCATCAGGTAGCTAGTTAGCATCAACTAACAAAATGTTTCAAATAGGCTATTATAATTTTGTAATTCTTAATTATTGATTATATTCTTTTTAATTTTAAGCAAAAACTCTGTCTGTATCTGATTTTGCTGTAATTGTTTAAAGTAAATTGCTCTGAAACACTGGGGGGCATTGTACTCCACCCATGGGGGCGTTTTGCCTCATACAGTAGGTGGAGCAAAACACCCCCTTAGTACAAATTAATTTTTTTTTGTTAAAAATCTAATGACATGAAAATGCTGGACATGTTTCATACTTTGTTTATAATTTGTGTCATTGTCACTAAAACTATGATAACTTTTCTGAACACATTTAACTTTTGTTTCACAGAAAAAAATGACACAGTCCTTAAGAGAGGCGTTTTCTCCCACTCTACCGTATATTTAAAGAATTGAGTAAATCATCATGTTTCTATCTGATCAGTGTATGTATTGATGTACCAGTTTGTGTGAGTTTGTCATCTATAGTGTCCTTCAGTTGGTTCAGAGCTCTCCTCAGAGTCTCCAGACTCTCATGAGTCTTCATACTGATCTCAGGCCAGTTCCTGGTGTTTCTAGGGCTGCACAGGGATGAGTGAATCTACAGCAGGAGAGAGGAGAAATCCTTCAGCATGGAGAGTGTTATGGTGTCATATACTGCATTATCATTGATCAGAGAGATCATGTTGACTGACCTGTAGGAGGTGGAGGTGATCTTCAGTGTGTGAGAGCTGCTCCAGCTCAGTGTTTCTCATCTTTAGCTCAGTGATCTCCTGCTCCAGCTCTTCAATCAGCTCTTGCTCCTGTTTCTCTGCTGCTTTCTGCTGCTCCTCCATCATCTCCAGCAGTTCAGTCTGACATCTCTCAATGGAGCGGATGAGATCAGTGAAGAGCTCGACATGGGCTGCTTTCTCCTTCTCTGTGTTTCTCTGGTCAACCAGGACAGTCAACAAATCATTAGCGGTGTTTACTAAGAGAAGAATCAGTGTTACTATTGCTCATACATTTTTTTTTTTCACATACAACTGAAGAATAAACTTCATCCTGCACCGTTTGCACTGAATGATTCTCAAATCATGTGTTTTTCAATCATGTTGAGGAGAAGTGTGCTATTACTTTACTAAGTGATCAGATAATCACAAGTGTACAACAATAAAATAAATAAGATGTTAAGTAACTTACATTTTAGACAAATTATTGTCAGTTGTTTGTATTTGCTCTGATTCCTGAATAATATTCTAGTTTCAAACAAAGCTGCAGCAAACTGTAGTTTTGATTCATTCCTGTTTTTGAATGAATCATTTGAGTGAATAAATCAAAATCAATGACTCAATCATGAAGAGGTCTACTTGTCACCAACTACTGGTGTAACAATGTAACCTACAGAAAGAGTCGCTGTAAAATCCCCAACACTAATACACCGAGTGCTCATCAAAACTCAAATGAATGTTTCCTCATTTCCTCCGTCCTTCAGTCCATGACCCAGAAACTGATCAAAGTCAGTCATCTTGAAGGACATTTCAGTTCTTTAATTGTGTGGAACGAGGCGTGAGGAAGCGTTCAGAGGAGCTACAGTATATGAGAGGATAAACAGGTGTGTTCAATGCCGAAGTCTTTCTTTTCAAAAAATATGGTGCACATATAAATCTCTCACAATAATTTTAACTTATGTTTTCCCTTTGCAGTTAAATAATCATATATGTTACTTATCTTAACAGGGCAGCTTTAATTATATTTATTATGGATGTTTTATATAACCAAACTTCAACACATAATGGCAGATCACGTAAATGCAGCTGATGATGCTCTGAAGTGATGCTCCAGTGATCAAGAATATTTCAATATACAAGTTTTCCTTCGATTTCTCCTTCGTTGGATCCTTCCTACGCATCTTAAGGTGGTGGAGTTAATGGCAGGTTCACACTGAACAATTTTTGTTGTAAAATGACGAAAAGTGTTTATAAGGAGCTGGTTTTGGTCTCCTACACCCTTCATTCCTTCAAAGCTCTCACTCTCGATGGTAAACCCTTAAAAGGCATTAGGGCACAGGGATGAGCCCTTCAGAATAGAAACCAGCCACCCAACTATACATCTACAACAAACTGAAATATAATATTTAAATGTATTTTATTATTTCATTATTTTAAACTCACTTTTCTGACTTCTGCTGAGTGTTTGATGTCTTGAATCTTCTTGATTCTGTTCTGGATCGTCTGCTGCACGTCTTTCTGTGTCTTCATCAGTTCAGTCTATAGAGAGAACAACAGACTCGTTGATCATAACACAGATTAAACTTACAATATGTTTTAATAATGAGCTTTTATTTCACAACATTAAATAAAATCTGATTCCTTATTATATGAGCCTTTTAAAAGCAGTTTTTAGCAACTTCTACCTTCTTCTCTTCACTCTCCTCTTCTATAGGAACAGTGTTGTGGTTCTTGTGGTCCGTCACAGTACAGAATGAACACACACACGTCTGATCATCTCTACAGAACAGATCCAGAGGTCTCTCATGTTTCTGACATATATAGTCCTCCAGATTACTCACAGGATCCATCAGTTTGTGTTTCTTCAAACCTGTCACTCTCAAATGACGCTCCAGGTGAGTTTCACAGTAAGAGCTCTGACACACCAGACACGACTTCAGGGCTTTCTGCTTTCTTTCCTCACAGATGTCACACAGAACTTCAGCTGTTTTCTCAGGACTTTTCTTCTTATAGTGATCTACGAGCTCTCGGAGTGTGGTATTAATCTTGAGATCAGGTCTTTGCTTGAATGTTTCTTTACAGTATGGACAGCTGCAGGTCTGGCTGTTGTTCCAGCACTTATTCAGACAGATCTTGCAGAAGTTGTGTCCACATGGAGTCGTGACTGGATCAGTGAACACCTCCAGACATATCGAGCACTGAATCTCCTCAGACAGTGAACTGATGGAGGATGACATTGCTGGAAAGAGATTATTTAGGATCAGTGTGCATGTAAACTCCAGTAATGTTTATAAAGAAGCCCATGATGCAGGTGCAGCTGGTTGAATGTAAAGAGCGTCTAGAGACAAATATGTACAAGATCATATACAGTCAGCTGGTCATTATTGCAAAATGAACCCAGAAAAGCTCATTACACGACCACTTACCTAATAAATGAATATATGAACAAGAAATATTGAGTTAACCTGAAAATATTAATTATCTGCTGTACTCATTACATATGATCTAAGAAGAGTATCTGAGTCATTCATAAACTGTTTTTCTGGTTTATTAACTTACATGGAGGATTATGTTCAATACTCCGTCTCCTGGTTTTTCTTGCTTTTGTTGATGTTGGTGAAGATTCTGCCATCGTTTTTATCTCTTCAAGACTTTAAGAAAAAATTATTTTGTATTATACAGTATAAGTTATTTTCTCCTTTTCAGACTTGAAACAATTGGATCATGATCATTTATTCAATATTTGCATTAAAGTGTTTAAATCTCATGTAAGAAGTGATAGTGATGGAAACAATCATTCATTTGAAACACAGCGAGTGAATCATAAACTCACTGAACAATCTGAACTATGACCTGCTGTTTAGACTGAAGACAGTACAAAGAACAAGTGATATATATTCCAACAAACATAAATATATATCTCTTTATAGAAAATTAGACACATCTCTCCACAAAAGATATTATACAGTCAAGAGTCATCCTCATCTGTTTAATATTAAAGTGATTTTTCAGCTGCAATGAAGCAGGTTTGTGTTCAGTTTGTCTGCAGGTCATTTACTTCCTGTTTCTTTAGTCTTTATATTGTGGAAAAATGACAGAAACACCAAACTTTGCTTTAAAACCAATCAAATGACATACTTTTAATACAATAATGATAGCATTTCAGTGCAGTAAACACCTAAAGCAGCTGAGTATTTGACGCTTAAACCTGCTTCTGTTCAACTTATTCCAGACATAAACCCTACTAAACCAGACCACTGCCATCAGAAACCTGTTCAGGACAATTTATCTTATATTTCTTATATTTCACTTACCTCTGAGCATCAGATGTGTCCACAAGTACCTTTAAACAGCTAAATATTATGTTGTTTATAGAGATTGGTCGTTTCAGGCGTCCATATTGTTGCAGATCAAGTTTCACTTTCACTTTCTCTGAACTACAGTGATGTCAGAGCTCCTCCTGTATTCAGTGTTGGTTCATGTGTGTCTGTTTGTACTGAGACTGATGTTTCTGTCAGCCAGTGATAAAGAGATTTCAGCAGACTTACAGTCCTGCTCACCTTTATTGGCACCAATGAACTTTAAGTATAATGTGAATATCTCTTGACAAAAACTGATCAAGCTTTTTTCTATAGAGAACTTGTATTCGATACAAAAGAGCAAATGATAACCAACAATTAAAAACAAAATAAACAATGGGAAAAACTTAAAAGCTTTCTTCTTCTTCTGTGGATTTATTGGCGGGTCGCATACCATCTTTTTAGGTGCATACCGCCACCTCCTGTGCTGGAGTGTGAAGTGATTTCAGTCGAGGTATATATTATGATATCTATATTCTATTCTTAAGTCCACTATTCTTAATGAATTTTAAGATTGTCTTCATTATTTTACCAGATCCTTGTTTTGTGTTTAATATGTTGCAGATGGAAAACTCATTGCATCCTAAATTCTGTAATTCTCTTTGTAGTTCATTCCTTTCCTGTTCATACCTAGAACAGAGTAACAACACATGATCAACTGTTTCCTTTACTCGGCATATTTCACATAATCCAGTACTGTGTTTTCCTATTATATGAAGTGTATAATTAAGTTTTGTATGACCCATCCTTAGTCTTGTTAAAATGGCCTGATCTTCTCTACTTAAGTTTAGTATCATTTTGCTTTGACTTACCCTATTTTGTATATTATAAAAATGTCTTCCTGTTTTACAGTCATTCCAATTCTCTTGCCATTTCCGATTGCAAGCTTCTTTAATTATACTTTTCCCCTCCATCCTGCTTAGTGAAACTGAAATAATAGGACTATTCAGATTAAGTGACTCTTTAGCCATTTTATCAGATGTTTCATTTCCTGGTATATCAACATGAGCTGGAACCCAAACAAAATTAACTATTATTCCAGCATGTCTTAATCTATACAATATATTCATAATTTCTATTAAGATATCATTTCTAACTGCTTTTTAAAGTTTGAAGACTGATAAGTGAAGCCATTGAATCTGATCAAATCACCACCTTATTTGGCGTCACTTCTTCTACCCGACTAAGTGCCATCTGAATTGCCACCATTTCGTCAGTGTATACTGAGTCCCATCCGTTAACATCCCATATTTTCAGATTTTAAATTCTGGAGCATAAAATGCAGATCCAGTACGATTTATCTCTGGGTTTCTTGAGCCATCTGTGTATATTGGAAGAAATGCATAATAAACTGTTCTGATATATTCTGTTGAATAGCTTTTGATATTAATGTCAATCTGTCTTTTTTGAATACATTCATGAATTTGTAAATCAACTTCAGGTTGACTGAAAAACCAAGGAGGTATTGGGGAAATTGTAACTATTGATGAAAATGTAATATTATTTATTGACATTTTTGCAGCCCAATCCTTAACTTCCCATGCAAACCCTGTTCCTGTTAAGTTTATTGTCTCCCAACTCCTCTCTAATATTGATTTTGTAGGATGATCTGAATTATGCCCTTGTAAATTGATCCAGTAAGCAACAGATAATTGTCTCCGTCTTATATCTAATGAGGACTCTCCTGTTTCAACTTGCATTGCTGAGATTGGCGTTGTTTTAATTGCACCTGTAATACATCTCAAAGCTCATGCTTGAATAAGATCGAACTTTTTAAGCATACTGATTGATGCAGATCCATATATAATACATCCATAATCTAAAACAGATCGTAGAAGTGCACAGTATAATGTGATCATTGATTGTTTATTTGCCCCCCATTCTTGGCCTACTACACATCTCATTAGATTTAGTACTTTACTGCATTTATTTTCAATGTATTCAATACGGATTTTCCATGTTAATTTAGAATCAAACCATAAACCTAAATATTTAAATTTTGTTACCCTTTCTAATGTTTTTTTATATAAATAAAGTTTAATATTTTCTGCGACCCTTTTTTTGGTAAAAAACCGACAACACGTTTTGGATATAGACCCTTTTTGCGCCGACGTCACGATTACGTCACCGCGCTAGCTGGAGGCAAAACAAAAGGAAAACTGGAGGCGGCCCATTCAAACCAGCACAGATTCGGCTACGTGAGGAGCTTAAAATATCATCTTGTTGTGATGTTGGATGCAAGAATCTATGTAGTACAGGCTCCAATTTGAAATTTTAATGCATACCTGCTGCCACTTCCAGACAAAAAACTGATGACAGCTGTGTTTAATCAAGATAAAACGAGTGGACTGGACATAAACTATCGTCAAAAATGCTGCGTTTGCAGCGCACACTTCTTATCAGAAAAGGTTAAATAAAGTATTGTCTTTTGTTTTTATGGATTATGGTTTGTGTTACGTGTCTAAAGATTTCTTATGCATCTCACAACTATGAAATAATGTCTGTGTGCATGTGTGTAAAACAACAAACTGACGATTTATATGCTTAATCATCTGTAATTGTTGTGATTGATAGTGTCTGGACTTTCTAAGAACTTAGTAAGAAAGAATAATCAAATACAGAAAGTTCAAAATGAATTTCTGGAATTTTTATTTCCAGAAACTATTCACATCTTCCTTTAAATGTACTGTATGTAAAGTATTGTAAACTTAACTTACATAATTTACAGGATGTATATACTTTAAAATAACTGTTTGGCCATGATACATACATCTTCAAATAATATATCCATCACACTGAATGTTTAACTTTTTGTATTTTGGCCCAGTTCACTCTCACGTAATGTTAGCTGTAAAAATAGCCTGCTGAAGTTGAAATATACATCTTCATGACTAGATAGACACAGGTGAGTTTCTCTTTACTACTCGTTAGGTTTCTTTAACGAGTCACTCAATCGGAGGTAACGTTAATCCTGTCAGATCGTCCATCCATGAGCATACTGACTTTGTCCGTTAAAGTTAACTTATTTAAATAACAATAATGGTCCTGCACAGTGAGTGACCTTACATATGCAGGTAAAATCAGATTTTCTCCAGCCATTGTTAAAAAAACAAGGTACACAAACTGGTAACACTTTACAATAACAGTACATGAATTATCATGTACTAATACCTTAATTAATAATTACTTGACTATGAACTAATGAAGAGTTAAGACATGTATTAATCAAGAACTAATGAAGAACTAACTTAACTACGACATGAGTCACATGAATTACCTCATGAATAACACCACCTTAATTACATGGTAGTTCCTGCATGTTAGTTAATGTATTAATTAACACTTTGGGGTAAACTAAATCAAACATGCTCTCGAAGAAAGATTCATGAAAATGGCACACTGCAAAATTGTTTATAAATTCTCCACCTGCAGCTATGTCACAAACATCAGTGAATGACAGTGGATTTCTTGCAATATTTACATTTAACCAACTCATCCAACGCACAATGATGCATTCATAATTAAAAACAACTTCATCTCATCCTGTTTTGAGTGATTCCACTGCTGCCCTCCTACAATAACGTATTCATTAAGCAGATGCGATTTTCCAAATTAAAATCAGTGTTAGCAGAGATGATGGTTATGTTATGGATTGGTTTACTGTCTTTATATCATAATAATGCACTGAAATCAGACGTTTGTCTTGAGTTCTTGCTCTTCTTTTGGGCCACTATTGCCCCTTCAAAATGTTAACCTTCCTCCTATCGTTCAGTTCCTTCTCCATCCAAATGCAGTCACATGACCTCTGCTCTTCCACTTTTTTACAAACCACCAAAAAAACACCAAATATCTGATTTAGATGAGCTGAATATGTATAAAACATGTGTAATTGATAACTTTTTAAAGATGTGCCCTCCAAGACAAGTCATGACATGATACATTGACAACTCATGAATTCATGTTAAGTTATAAGTAATTAATGATGAGTTAATGATATTGTGCCCCCCCAAGTAAAGTCATGACATTATGATACATTAACAAGGCATGAATTAATGTTAAGTTAATGATGAGTTAGTAATATTGTTTTTATTTCATTAAGATATTCTTATCAATGCATTTTTATCATTTATCAATAAGTGATTTAGACTTTTAGACCTCTTAAACTACCTCCAAACCTAAACATTTTATAAACATGCAAGAAAATAACCATTTTAGTAACAATATAGCATTAAAAGTTTTTATAATCGCTAATCCCACTCCTACATCTACACCTAAACATAGCTATTTCTGTTCAGTAGAAGAAAAACATGACAGACAGATAAATGCAATTACAATCATTTATGTACAATAGTCTAACCTTGAGGTCATAAACGCATGAATTAACATTTCTGCATTTGACGTTGAGAGCATAGGTCGCAATTTAGATATGTTTTTGAGATGGAAAAACGCAGTTTTACAGATGCTAGAAACATGGCTTTCAAATGAAAGATTGATATCTTCATTTGAGCAGAATTTATGTTGTTAATCGCTGAAAATATTATCCAGATTATTTTCCTGATCCTCTCCCTCTCAGTGAACTTGTGAAGGCTCGCGTGCTGCTAGCATCATTCAAATACACACCTCACCAGAAACACGGCATGTCGCGATCTGTGACGAATGCAGGCGAGAGCCAATGAGCGTTCGATTATCCTGCCGTAAAACCTGTCGTTTGAAACGGCAACATTTGAATTTGTAACGAACGCGTCAGTCAGCGCGGGCTTTGCTGTTTACGGTCGCTGGACTCGCTGCTCGGGATGGAGATGAAGATCGTTGAATAAAGGCTTGGATTTGGGTCTGTTCCTCGCAGTCGTATGGATTCTGAAGATCTGGATTACAGCGCACGAATAAAATTGTTTCATTTCGTAATTATGTTGCGGTTTTGGTGTTTTTTTTTTATTGTTCTATTGTCAGTCACAGCATGTCGGAGATTACGCCTTTTGTGGCCCATGGCAAACAAAGTAAACATTTCATGACAAGTAAAGGTTAAACCATTTAAAATGTTATTTATTTTAAGGTTTAAAGTTAAGTCTTGTTAAACTTGTAGTCCTATTATTGGAAACGAGCCGGCAGCAGAAATCACACAATAAAACGAAATGTTATCATTTCAATATTACTAACTCATCATTAACTTAACATTAATTCATGCCTTGTTAATGTATCATAATGTCATGACTTTACTTGGGGGGGGCACAATATCATTAACTCATCATTAATTACTTATAACTTAACATGAATTCATGAGTTGTCAATGTATCATGTCATGACTTGTCTTGGAGGGCACATCTTTAAAAGTTATCAATTACACATGTTTTATACATATTCAGCTCATCTAAATCAGATATTTGGTGTTTTTGGTGGTTTGTAAAAAGTGGAAGAGCAGAGGTCATGTGACTGCATTTGGATGGAGAAGGAACTGAACGATAGGAGGAAGGTTAACATTTTGAAGGGGCAATAGTGGCTCAAAAGAAGAGCAAGAACTCAAGACAAACGTCTGATTTCAGTGCATTATTATGATATAAAGACAGTAAACCAATCCATAACATAACCATCATCTCTGCTAACACTGATTTTAATTTGGAAAATCGCATCTGCTTAATGAATACGTTATTGTAGGAGGGCAGCAGTGGAATCACTCAAAACAGGATGAGATGAAGTTGTTTTTAATTATGAATGCATCATTGTGCGTTGGATGAGTTGGTTAAACGTAAATATTGCAAGAAATCCACTGTCATTCACTGATGTTTGTGACATAGCTGCAGGTGGAGAATTTATAAACAATTTTGCAGTGTGCCATTTTCATGAATCTTTCTTCTAGAGCATGTTTGATTTAGTTTACCCCAAAGTGTTAATTAATACATTAACTAACATGCAGGAACTAACATGTAATTAAGGTGGTGTTATTCATGCGGTAATTCATGTGACTCATGTCGTAGTTAAGTTAGTTCTTCATTAGTTCTTGATTAATACATGCCTTAACTCTTCATTAGTTCATAGCCAAGTAATTATTAATTAAGGTATTAGTACATGATAATTCATGTACTGTTATTGTAAAGTGTTACCAACAAACTTCATAGCTAGCGTTAGTGAAGGAGTCAGTGGAATCTTTCTGCCTCCAGCTAAGCCCCGCCCACAGAAAAACGTCACATTGTTTACTAACAGAAAAAGGGTCTATAGAGAATCTGAATCCCCATTCCACAGACCATTTCTCTACGCTCTCTATTGCTTCCTGAATTTTATGTACAATTTATTTAACATTTTTCCCACTCTTCCACATTGCTCCATCATCAGCATATAATGCTGTTGAAATTCCTGGATGAATTCCTTCAAACACAATAATATAGGACTTATAGCACTTCCCTGAGGAGCTCCGTTTTCTGCATTCACCATCTGAGATAATACACTACCCACCTTGACTTGAATCGTTCGACCAAATAAGAAACTTAAAACCCAATTATAAAATCTTCCTAAGATTTCAATTCTCTGCAACTTTAATAACACTCCTTCCCTCCGCATCATATCATATGCCTTTTCAATGTCGAAGTACACTGCCACTAACACCTCTTTCATTGCTAATGCCTTCTTTACATCAGTCTCCAGTCTTAATAATGCATCTGAAGTAGATCTACCTGGTCGGAAGCCAAACTGATAGGGAGCTATTAATCCTCTGCTTTCCAACACATAATATAAACGGTTTCCATCACTTTACAGAGGTTAGATGTCAGAGCAATTGGCCTATAATTACGTGCTATTGAAGAATCTTTTCCTGGGAATATGAATTATGACAGCTTGTTTCCATGATAAAGGCAGTTGACCTTCTATCCGTATTTTATTAAAAAGATCTAATATTACTTCACCAATTTGTTTAATCATTATAACAAATTATATCTTTCCCTGGGGCAGTATTTCTAATTTGCATTAATACTCTTTTAAGTTCCCACATTTTAAAAGTGGCATCTAGTGCTGTTAGACTATTAGATTTTTTTATATAGATATCTTGATAGCTTTACAATTTCTTCCCTCCTTCTCTTATAATTTTCTTCTAGATTATCTGTACTGTGAGCCTTTTGAAAGGTAAAGGCCAACAGTTCAGCCTTTTCCTCTTCAGTCACTGCTTTTTCCACTTCATCCATTAAAATATATTCTGGTTTCTATAAACTCCAACCATCTTTTTAATGACACTCCATACTTCTCTCAACTGAGTTTCACTACCTATTGTGGTACAAAATGATTGCCAATACCTCTTTTTGACTTAATTTGGCTTAATTATCTTCCTTGCCTGAGCCCGTTTCCTCTGATAAATTTGCACATTTGTAGGTATTAATGTTTTCCTAAGCTCCCTGAATGCACTATTTCTATCTTTGACTGCTTTAGTACACTCTTCATTCCACCAAGGAACAATCCTCAACCCATCTCTACCTTCTGATTTAGGAATGGATTCTTCAGCTGCATTTATAATAATTGAATTTAATCTTTCAGAACATAAGTCTATATCATCTTCAATTCTCCATCCCATCAATGCATAACTTAAAAATGCATAACTTTAAAAATTTATCCCAGTCAGCTTTATCAAATTTCCACCTGGTTTGCTTTGTTTTATTTTGTTGATGAATTTCCATTGCAAAAGCACATATTATTGGAAAATGATCTCTACCTAATGTTGAATGATCCAGGACTTCCCATCTACATTACAATGCTATAGTTCCCGGGAACTATTGTTAGATCTAGACAAGAAGTTGAAGAATCCCTTTTATTAAATCGAGTTCCCTTCCCATCGTTTAAACACACTAAAGCTTGTTCTTCCATAAACTCTTCTACAACCCTTCCATTCCAATCTGTGCATAAACTTCCCCACAGTGAATTATGTGCATTAAAATCCCCACACCATATTAAATTATCCCCAGCCTTAGTTCTTATTATATTCAATTCATCTAATGTTAACTGATTACAAGGATTATAAAAGTTGACCACCTTTATCCCACGTTCCTGTGACCATACCTCTACCACAACACATTCACTCTGGGTAGCTAATATTATTTCTCTAAAAACCACCCCATTTTTAATAAAGGTTTCACATCCCCCACCATTTGATCCAATTCTGTCTTTTCTAACCAACTTGTAACCAGGAATGACAAAGTTTAATTGCGGATGTAGCCAAGTCTCCTGAATACAAATAATATCTGGTAAAATTGTTAACTGATGTACATATCTTTTAAATTCTTGGCCATTCGCGATCAAACTTCGAGCATTCCACTGTAGTATTTTCATTTCATGGTTTTACTTCTTTGACTGCCCGAAGGATCACATAACACTGAGGTTCCCTCGGTTCGTCCAAGTAACGTCTGAATCTGTTCAACTGAGATTTCAGTAATACTCAAATGTCGAGCAGCTGCGGATATTATGATTTTCAGCTTTTCGGTTCTTTTCGTTGTTTGAGCTGAGCAGTTAATGACTTCTGCTATAAATCCCACAAAATTGATTTTGTTTACCACAAGCATATTTCCATCCGAGAGACATTTATGACTGCATGTATCTTTAAATTGGGTTGTGTTGTTTTCCTTCAGATTTCCATTAACAGCTTGTACTTGCTTAACTGCTTGAGCATACAAAATATTTTGTACTGTTTTGTATTTCATTGCTTCTGTAAGGTTCAGTCTCCTCAGCATATTGACCATAATCATGATCTCCCCCACGTTTACAACATCTTCTTCTCTCTTTACAAACTGCTGCAACATGTCCCAATCTTTGGCAGTTAAAACAGCTCAGTGCTGGTCTTACATACGGACGAACCGTATAGCACATATATCCAATTTTTATGCGTTCTGGCAAGTTTTTGCAATTGAATGTTAATACAACGGTAGTACTTTCTTCTTTCCTACCATTTTTACTGAACTTCAAATGCTTCACTTCTGTCACCATTTCATTCTTTATCTGTGTCTTTAATACCTCTTCAGATAAGGACACAGGCAGATTACGCCTTTAAGATGATCAAGTTCCTCCGGTACGTGACATTTGACTGCTGCACCACCTAGTTATTTGATCTTTAACACATTCTCTTGTTGCTTTCTGTTTGCACAAAAAATGAGGGCGTTATTGTTTGATAAGTACCTTGCAGAGTTAACATTGCCTAATGCTTTCTTTATTATTTTCGTAAATTTCATTGGATTATTGATGTTTTCGATTTTTCCGGAAAATGCAACTATTACTTTATAGTCCACCTCCATTTCCCTGGTTTCGTTATTTACTCCTATCTCTGTGATATTGTCATCCGACTCAGATTCTCTGTTTTTCCATTTGTTTGATGCATCATGGTACCTGAGACCATCCCTCACTATCAATTATTGAAGAATCATTTTCATCATCCATACTACCTGCATCCATCCTCTCCGGTCTCAGCACAGTTGATGCTAACCTGCCAAACCACCGGCGTCTGCCAATGCGCTGAACTAGTAGATCATTGGCACCCTTTACTATAAATCAGTACGGAAATACATTTTGTTTCACCTGTGGTAAATCACAAATGAGAGTCACCTGTGATAAATTGTCAGTGCCCATGTAACATAAACTAGCCACTGAATGATGACTTCAGTGTTTTAAAAAGCCATGTTACTCCCTGTTCATGCGTCATAATGGTGAAGACAAAGGAGCTGTCTGAGGACATCAGAAGGGCTATTATTAGCAAACACAAGACCTCTAAAGGGTATAATGCCATCTCTAAAAATCTTGGTATCCCTTTTTCAACAGTGCACAATGAAGTTTGCCAAGCATGGAACTGTTAAGAACCTCCCTGGATGTAGAGGAAAGAGGAAAACTGATGAGAGAACTCTTCGAAGGTTGGGGCGCATGGTGGAAAAAACACCACGTCTAACATCCAAAGACCTGAAGGACAACCTGGAACAATCTGGGGTCATGGTTTCAACAAGTACTATACGCCACACACTAAACCAAGCAGGGCTTCATGGGTGAAGGCCAAGGAAGACACCATTGTTGAAGAAAAGACATTAAAAGGAACGACTGATCTTTGCAAAAGACCTGGACAAACCACAATCTTTCTGGGAATATGTTCTGTGGACAGATGAAGCAAAAATAGAGCTTTTTGGCAATGCACACCAACAGTTTGTTTGCAGACAACGCAATGAAGCTTATAATGAAAAGAACACCCTACCAACAGTTAAGCATGGTGGAGGATCCATAATGCTGTGGGGCTGCTTTGCTGCGTCTGGTACTGGAGGGCTTGAACGTATCACAGGAATCATGAAATCAGAGAAAGAGATTTTAGAGTGAAATGTCCTACCTAGTGTACGAAAACTTGGTTTGAGATCATGGGTCTTCCAGCAAGACAAAGACCCAAAGCACACATCCAAAAGCATGCAGGAAAGGTTGAAATGGAAAAAAAAAAAATGGACTGTTTTAAAATGGCCAGCAATGAGTCCTGATCTCAATCCCATTGAAAATCTTTGGGGTGAGCTGAAATCTGCCATTGGGGAAAAGAACCCTGCAAGTGTTTAAGAGCTTGAACACATTGCAAGGAAGAGTGGGAGGAAATAACAGCAGAGAAATGCAAGAAGCTTATAGATGGCTTCAAGAAGCGTTTGGAGGCTGTCATTGCTGCGAAAGGGTGTGCAACCAAATATTAAGGAAGGGTGCCTTTATTGCTGCCCGTGCCGTTTTTTTTTCTTTTTTTTTTTTCTGTTTCTTCTTTGTTTTTCAACTTGCATGTAGTAATTTCAATGTTCTATAATTACTTTGGACCTCCAAATAAAAAATCCTGATGATATAATTTTGGTACATTTGTGTTTATTCCTGAAGATATTGTACAGGTTATGCAAAAAATGAAGGGGTGCCAATAATGGTGAGCAGGACTGTACGAAATCTTGATTGTTTAGCAACATTTGTGAAGAGTTTCCAGGTCAAATGCTGCTCAACTTACTGATGCTTAACCCTTCTGCATTCCTTATTTGGGAGTCACACTCATAGCCTTCACAGTCAAAAGTGACCGGACACCTGAAATGTAATTTTTTTTTCTTCAGTAAAATCAGTCTAATATATTTTTGTTCAATAATATTTTTTCTTTTTTCTTTTGTATTTTGAGAGAATTTTATGGTACTAATTAATATTTATGCAATAATTATGATAGATTGTTCCCATTGAAAATAGTACAACATTTTTTTTTTTCAAATTATTTTTCAATTTATGCAGTATTTCAGATGAAAATAGACACTAGGCCTTTAAAATCCAATTTTTTGAATGCAGATTAGCACCTCCTGGTGTGAGCAAAGAAAGGAAAACATGTAATTTTATGGTGTAACCACTAGTTGCCTGTATAGGACTCTATAGAGAGTCTTGTGAATTCCCTAGTTGTTTTTAGACATAATTTTTTACTTTTATTAGGTTGTCGATATAAATGTATATTTAGGCATTCTCAAAGACTACTTTTTGTCAAGGTTTATATATTTTTTGCATTATTATTATTATTATATAGGGTATTATATAGATTTTTGCATTATTATTACTAGTCAACCCTGAACACAAAGCATTTTGTTACACACTAACATTAAAAAACTATAAAAATGTAACAAAAATGAAGAAGAATGCTTTATCAGAGCCTAATCCTTCAGGGTCTGATCTGATTTCAACCTCTTATTTCACTCTAACTCATTTTGGCTATATGGTTATAGCCATACCAAGTCATTTGAATGTGTATAATTGTGTATGTGTGTGTGTGTCTGTGAGTGTGTGTGAGTGGATGTATCTGTTTTACACTCTTGATGTTTTAGAGTATAACCCATTCCTTGTTGTCCACTTTTTAACTGCAATGTAGTTGAATTATTGATTTTATTTTACATAGTTGCTGTGTTACAGGCACACCAGTTCATTGGGGTGTGTGTGTGTACAAGTGTGTGTGTGTGCGCGTGTGTATGAGTGGATGTGTTGATTTTGCACTCTAGATGTTTTAGAGTTTCACCCCTTCATTGCTGTGCAATGTTTTTCTGCATTGTTGGGGATTTGTAGATTGTACACACAAAAATTTTCTGTACTTTTTAATTTTTTCCCGTTTCCCATTCATTTCCTATGGTCGGTCATTTTTGACTGAAGACGATGAGTGTGACTCTTTTTTTTATGACCACTTAACTTTTTCGAATCATGCTCTCAATTTTTTTGTGTGTTCACATACCAGGTGCCATAAAAGTCACAGAGTTTCGTACCATTCTGGTGAAGCTAAGATTTTTAAAAATTCTAAATGTAAAATTCTCCGGTCAGAAATGACCGAAGGCTGCAGAAGGATGTTATTTTCTATTCTTATGGTAACACTTACTTGGTTTTACCATGGTGAAAATGAAAGTGTGAACAGATTCTCTGGAGAGACAACATCAAGACAAGCCCCAAAGAGGGAATGGTTTTGCAGGTGACGTCCACAGATAATTGCTCTCTTCTTGTCCTTCCTGACTGATTTGTCTCTAGTCTTGTGTTTTTAGGGTCCTTCTCACTACTTCAATCATGAGGCAGTACCTGCAACACAATCAGGTTGCACAGATAGTCCAGCTCTGGATGGTACATACGTACGTGCTGTAGTAAAGAGGTTTGGTGTGTCTCCCAGCACAGTCTCAAGAAGATAGAAGATATACTTGGAGATGAACCATTACACGAGGAGAGCTGGAAGAGCTATAACCCAGCAGCAGGACTGCTATCAATCAGCAGGTTCACCACTGTGTCCTCGTTCTCTTCACGGATGAGAGCAGGTTCACACTGAGCACGTGACAGACGTGAAATAGCCTGGAGATGCTGTGGAGAATGTTATACTGTCTGCAACATCTTCCAGCATGACCGGTTTGGCAGTGGGTCAGTGATGGTCTGGGGAGGAATATCTTTGGAGGGTTGCACAGATCTCCATGTGTTAGCCAACAGTACCTCTACTGCTGTTAGTTTAGTTTAGTTTTATTATCTGTACAGATTTCCTGAACAGAAATTCATCTTTGACACTGGCATAGAAAATACATCCTAACATATAATAGTACATAATTAAACACAGAAAAAAAAAAAAAAAAAAATATATATATATATATACACGTGTATGCCCACACATATGCATACACGTGTACACATGCCTACCCAGAAAATATCTCATGATAACACCTAAATTAAGAATTTGGTTTACAAATTATCTTTTATATAAGTTATTTTTAGCCAGCGGTATACGCAGCCTGCGCCTGAAGGAAGGGCCTCAAAGCAGGAATAGAGTGGATGAGTTTGATTTTAATAAACTGCAATCACCTTTTTTTCCATAAAGTTTAAAAACAGCTCTTGCATTGTTCTGGCCAGTGATCTTATTTGCTTCATTAATTACTCGTGTTAATTTATTTTTCTCTCATTGTTAAATTACCACACCACGATACAATATTATATGTTAAAGTATTTTCAATCATCGATCTATAAACAATGGTTAGGACCCTCCTATCGATACTAAAATGTCTTAGTTTCCTAAGTAGACCTAAACGCTGTTTTGCTTTCTTGTTGTCACGAATCTCGTTCGCGGCCTTCCGTCCGACTGCCACAAGAGGTCGCTTTCCATCATATTGACTTTCACACCACAGACCTTCTGTCTGCCACACCCAGATATTCAAGGTCAGTTCTTTTGTATCCTAGTCTGGTATCCAGTGTGAGGGATGCACCACTGGTGTCTGCACGCGCAGCTGGTATCCCCAAACTCACTCACTCTAGCCCTCCTGTCCCTAAACTGAGTCCCCTGTCTGCAGCGCTTCCCATGATGGGGATCCACAGAACTGCTCGAGGGGGCGGCGTCCACTATGATGTCTCCATCCCGTTACCCCTGTCATTGCCAAAGAAACCATTCATGAACTGTGTAACCATCCTGTCTCAGTCAAGGAGTCTCAGCTTAAACCATATATCTGTCCCGTTTCGACCAAAGAGTCTGATTTTGAACTGTCTGTCTTGCCAGTCTCTGTCTATACCCCTGATTTTGAGCTATCTGTCAGTCTTGTTCCGGTCAATGAGTCAGGTCTTAAGCTGTCTTCCTGTCCAGTTCCTGTCAATCACTATGTTTACATGGACATCAATACTCCGATTTTAATACGATTAAGACAATACTCTGATTAAGAGTCTACCATGTAAACAGAGATTTTTGATTACCTTAATCCGGCTAAAGTCATAATCGAAGTAAACAGAAATCGAATTAAGACATGTGGAGTATTCCTATTTTAGTCACATTATCGAGGTGCAGTACAGACATGTAAACACCTTAATCAAACTATTACCGTCGTGCAGGACTTTTCACCGCATTTTGCGACAGGACACACACACGGCAGTGTTCAACCGTTTGATGGCAAATAAAAGAGCTTCAACACCGCCGTCGTCTGTTTGCATGTACAAATAATTAACTGCACTTGAAGCTTTCATAAAATTAAAAATGAAACACCCAAAACTATATATGGCATCATCACAAAGACGAACTATATGTTTATGTTTATACGTGAAATTCCAGAGATGTCGGATGGCGTTGTGTGGTGACGTAATGACGCATGCCATTAATCGATCTATGTACTATAACATGTAAAACAGGAACATGAAAGGATTATTCTAAAAGCAACCCATATAAACACCTTAATCATAATATTGTCTTATTCAGAATAAGGTAAATAATTAGATTACTGATGTCCATGTAAACGTAGTCAGTGAGTCAAATTCTGAACTGCCTGTCTGTCAGGTCACTATCAATGAGTCAGGTCTTAAATTGTCTACCTGTCCAGTTTTGATAAGGGAGTTGGCTTATGGACTGTCTGCCCGCTCAGTTATCACAAGGCAAAATATTGATGAACTTGTGTTCTCTGCCTCGGTCCTTGAGATCATATATGCTCTCCCTGTTTCTTGTGTCTTAGTTTTTCCTAGGCTCCGATCTCTGCTGTGTGTTCCTGATCAGCCTGATCCGCCCTGGTGGGCTCCTGCTCCAGCTGCTCTGCCCTGGTGGGCTCCTGGTCCGTCTGCTACGCCCTGGTGGGTCCATGCTCTGTCTGCCCTGTCCTGGCCTCTGGCTCTGTCCTGGCTCCCTACTCGGTTGGTTTCACTCT
Source organism: Onychostoma macrolepis (assembly GCF_012432095.1). Taxonomy (NCBI): domain Eukaryota; kingdom Metazoa; phylum Chordata; class Actinopteri; order Cypriniformes; family Cyprinidae; genus Onychostoma; species Onychostoma macrolepis. The sequence continues at coordinate 2,080,427 of NC_081160.1, read as the reverse complement.
GGTTTTCTGCTCCGCCTTGGTGCTCTGGCCTGCCGGCTCTGCCTCAGTCCCCAATCTCTCCACTTCCACATGGACCCTGTTCCGCCTCTGGACTCTGTTTGCACCTCACCTAGATTATTGCTCTCATTATCGGATTACCCCTCTTGTCAAGCCCTCTGGATATTGTTCTCTGATCGATGACCCACACATGCCCTCGGAATACTCTGTGTCTTGCCCATGCTATACCTTTTTGCTGATGTTTGACCCTGCCTGTGTTTTTGACTATGTCACTGTTTAATAAAAGCTTGCACATGGATCCGTACGCCTGAGAGAGTTTATCATCAATGATTGTACCTAAATATTTAAAATTTGAAACTTGCTCTACCTTTACACCTTTTATAGTAATTTGTTCATATGAGACACCAACTGTACCGGTCCTATTTTTGTTCCCACAACATAGTACCTTTGTCATCAAACCACTGAACAAGACTTCCAATATACTCACAATAAGTTAAACTATTCATGTCCAATTGACAAGAGATTAAAACCAAATCATCAGCGTATTTGATCAGGGTGAGATCATCCCGGTTACATTGAAGTTCAGTAATATAGACAGAAAAAAGCAGAGGTGATAACACGCATCCCTGTGGTAACCCTGAATTCAGGACTGTACAATCAGATGAGACTCCATCGACACAGACTCATTGGGGTCTATTTCTTAAACATTTTTCGATCCATAAAATCAACCAACTGCTTACACCTGAATCTTGCAATGTTTCTTTTAAATTTGCGGTTGTACAGTATTAAAGGCTGATGTAAAATCCATGAAAAGAATTCTAAAATGAGCGTTTGTTTTATCTAGGTGGTGTTGGACCTTATGTAACAAGGTCAGAGAGGCATCCACCATGCTCCGATCGGGCATGTAAGCAAATTGTAATGGGTCTACCAAGCCTTTAATTTGTGACATAGATACTGGGATGAAATCCTCAGAGCCGCTATCAGATCTTCGCTGGTGCAGTGGCTCTGGGTTCCTCCTGGAGCAGAACAATAACCTGACCTCATGTGTCCAGAGTGAACAGACAGTTTCTGGATGATGAAGGCATTGATGGCATTGACTGACGCCTCATGTTCCTCAGACCTGAATCCAACTAAGAACCTCTGAGACGTTATGGTTGGATGAGTCTAATTTAAATATTTTCAGTTTCCACATTACACAATGTATATAAGTAATCATTTTCAACATAATTATTTTGCAAATTACCTCTGAAAATATAATTTTGATTAATTTGAAGTGCAATAAATCACACAACAACATTTTAATTTAACAAATTGATAAATGAATATGCATGTACTATAGGAAGCATTTCTATAAAAGCATAAAACAGATTTTCAGAATACTACTCTGACACTTTAACACTATTAGTTTGATTATTTACACAATGATAACAAAATGAACAGGACATTCATGAAGAAATAAAATCAACTTTAACTCAACATATTTTGAATCAAACTGATTTGTGTCATTTGATCCAAAAAGATGCATGTTTTCCAGAGACACAAACCAACTAACAAATCCCAGAATTAAAAAAATCCATTGATAATACTTACTGATGATGTGCTGCTGTTTTCCCTCCATAATGATGTCACTTCCTGTTGGGTGATGTCATTAAGTAAGGCTTTTGCTAAATGAATAGTTCACCCAAAAATGAAAATGCGCCGAAGATGTGTTCACCCTCAGTCCATCCAAGATGTAGATGAGTTCGGTTCTTCATCAAATTTGGAGAAATGTAGCATTGCATCACAGTCTCAGCAATGGATGCTCTGAGTGAATGGGTGCCGTCAGAATGAGAGTCCAAACAGCTGATAAAAACATTACAATAATCCACAAGTAATCCACACCACTCCAGTCCATCAGTTAAAGTCTTGTGAAGTGAAAAGTTGTGTGTTTGTAAGAGACAAATACATTATTAACATGTTTTTAAAACAGACACTGCTGTCTAAAATGAGCCCATAATCCGTGAAACATGAAGGAAAGTGACACTGAGTGTCATCATAAGTTTAATATTTTATCCATTAAATGATGACTGAATGCATGGCCAATATATAGGCAGATAAGCAGGGAATTGTGGGCCACTGCATGTCTCTCTGATGGTTTCTACACAGAAAGCTGAGAGCTGCTGGCTGCACAAATTCATGTTCAGTAATGTCTGTCACTGGTTCACTGTTCACTGTGCAGTTAATGCTAACATGCTAATGCTGAAGAACTTATACTGAAAGGAAGTGAAAGCCAACAGAGCCTCCATTCAGCAGCAGCAGCGCTTCAGCCATTCTGGATTGAAAAACCATACATTAAAGCTGAAATACAACCTGAATGATTACAACAATAACGTACAATCACTAGACTAGTGATCATCAAATCCTTTTAAGAGTTTATTTACAGACTTAATTTTAAAGTCTTCCCTTTTTTCACAAAACCGTTTGCTCTCTAGAAACCATGTCAGTTTCGGTTGAAATTATTTTAAGTCCCAGTGTTAGCATTATAAACACTGAATTAATACCAACATATGAAGTTAAATTAATGACAGAAAAATTAGGAATGTTGGACAATAAATAGCCTTTATAACAGGAATATAACAGCTTGACAGCAAGGTTGTAGCCAGTGCCACCCCTGTGCAAACCTGACAACAGGTGCTGCGCAGACCGATCACTGTATGACATCTTGAGAGCAATTAGAGAGCAGACGGTTCCGTACGTTTTCGAGCACACCTGACTTAAAAGCTTCAACGTGTTTAAATGATTGGTTAGCTTAATTTAATTTGATAGCTAAACCTAAATAATTAAATTACCCTATAAAAAAAAAAAAAAAAACGTTTCCATTTCTTAAATTAGGTGTGCATTAAACGATTTATTGAATGACATGCATTACGCTGTGGTTAGGCCTATCACTCAACATTAAATTGTAGCATTAAATTATCATGCAGCATTATATTAAACAGTCATTGTTGCTTTTTGTGATGCAAAATTTTTGAGGAAGGATAAAAATGGTTTAATCAGATATTCAGTCAAGATTTGAGTTTTTTTTTTTCTTTGTTCTTTAACAATAATGACAAACAGCAAGGAGTGTGCGGGGCACAAACTTAACACGGGTTAGTTGTAACAGACATGGTTTAAACTTTACACAATTTTGGGGGTAAATAAAGAAAAAATATAGTACATTGTAATTATGAAAAAAAAAAGAAAAAACATATTTGTACTAGACAAGCCTGAAATTAATGTGGAAAATTAATTATACTCTGATTTTGACATATATTTAAATATTTAACGCGTTAAAAAACATTTACGCAATTAACACAGCTTTTTAAAAATGTTTTTACTTCCTGTGGGAGCTAACGTGTGTACATATGGCAAGCCGTTTTAACTTTTATTCATTCTCAGGATATGACTTCTTGATATCAACAATTAAATTTTCACTAGTTAAAATGTTAATTCTTGATATCAGGAATTAGATTTCCACTAGTAACAATGGTTATTTTTGATATCAGCAATTACATTTCCACTAGTAACAATGTTAAATCTTGATATCAACAATTAGATTTTCACTAGTTAAAATGCTAATTGTTGATATCAAGAATTAAATTGTTGATATCTGTAATTGTATTTTCACTAGTTAAATGTCACCATAGGCATTATCAAGATTTAATTCTTGATATCAACAATTTAATTTCTGATATCAACAATTTAATTGTTGATATCAACAATTTAATTGTTGATATCAAGAATTACCCTCCCAATTGTTGATATCAGAAATACATTTTCAGATATCAGAAATGAACATTGTCACTAGTGACAATTAAATTGTTGATATCAAGAATTAAATTGTTGATATCAATAATTAAATTGTTGATATCAACAATTAAATCGTTGATATCAAGAATAGACATTTTTACTAGTAAGAATTGTATTTCTGATATCAAGAATTAAATTGTTACTAGTAAGAAATTAATTCTTGATATCAACAATTGATTTTGAATGGCAGCCTATGGTGACATTTAACTAGTGAAAATACAATTACAGATATCAACAATTTAATTCTTGATATCAACAATTAGCATTTTAACTAGTGAAAATCTAATTGTTGATATCAAGATTTAACATTGTTACTAGTGGAAATGTAATTGCTGATATAAAAAAATAACCATTGTTACTAGTGGAAATCTAATTCCTGATATCAAGAATTAACATTTTAACTAGTGAAAATTTAATTGTTGATATCAAGAAGTCATATCCTGAGAATGAATAAAAGTTAAATCGGCTTGCCATAGTGTACATCCCGTGCCACCCTAGTCTCGAGTTCAGCCGAACCTAATCATCCTGAGTAAAGATGGATAAGAGCAAGGAAGGACTTTTAGATGGAAAGTTTTACTATAAAACGTTGCCCGATGGATCTCTGAAAAAAAAAAAAAGTTATCTGTGCATTTTTCAAAGCCGAATTTATTTACCACAGAAGTAATTCGTCTTTGGCATATCACTTGAAAGCAAAACACTCTAGCGAAACGATCTCTACAGGGCCTTGCCAATGTAAATTACAGGAGTGTCTTATTCGTGGGCAAATGATGAGATCTGTAAGTGACAAGGTAACGAATGCTTTGGTTGTTTGGTTTGCTAAAAACTGCCGCCCCGTCAACATAGTAGATGATGATGGACTGAGGGAAATCATTCGAACTGCATCAGGAGACACCTCATACAATCTGCCCTCAAGAGGAACCATCATGTCAAAAATACACACTTTGTATGAAGATGAGAGGGCACGGAGGATGAACATGATAGAGCAAGCGGTGCAAATCGCGCTCACAGGAGACCACTGGACTTCTGTCAACAATGACAACTACTTAGGCACATTTCATAGGTAAATAATGGAAACTGCAATCATTTGCACTAACTGTGAGCAAAACAGAAGAACGAAACTACACTGAGGCATGTGCTGATCATTTTCTCGATGTCGCCAAATAATGGAAAATTTAGGAAAAGCTTACCACACTTGGCACTGACAGTGCACGTAACATGGTCGTTGCTGCGAGACTGCTTCCATTTGAACACCTGCCCTGCACGGCCCACATTTTGCAACAAATTGTCACGGTTTCCATTCACGGCAGTGGATTCGAAAGTGTTCTAGCCAAATGCCGCAAGATTGTCGGGCACTTTAACCCCCTGAGGTCGACAAACGCATATATGCGTTTTGAGGCAGATTTTCCTGATAAGGCCGAAATGAGCTTGAATTACTCTGCCATTTTTGATCGTACAGATAAGAGCAATACACCATTCGAATCTGTAAGGGGTCTACTTTTATTTGTATACACTCATAATAAAAACTAAACTTTGTGCTTTTGAAGAATAAAGAAAACAAACAGGGTGCGCTCTCTGTCTTCTCCGTCTCCGCGAGCTGCTTTTTGAAACACGTCACTAAAATGAACTGTAACTCAGCAAATACTTCACACAGATACATGAAAAATATATCTATAGAAAGCTTGACTTGTCTACTGTTAAATGAAGCAAGTCTTGCCGAAAACAAATATTCTGTGATAAAGTAATCCGTATGAAACTAAGGACATGTTCAGTTTTTCCGTCTGGTCTCATTATCTTTAATTATCCGGTAGATGCTGGCCAGCTTGCTTGTGTAACCATCCAGTTGTGACATAAAAGTTGGAATTAGTGGGACGGTAGTGATTCGACTAAACTCAGCAGCAATCTGCAGATTTAAGACACAAGAGTATAGTTTTCATGTTTAAAAATATGATCTGGTCGAGACTGTTATTTTGCAGTCCTTGCACTGCCACATGCTTGCTTTGAGGAATACGACAAACTGGCTAAAAAACGCTAAAACTCAAAGACTCTCATCACTTTTTCCTGACGATATTTAACAGAATGGTAAAGAATTATGAAATATTCATACCTGACAAAACCACCATCTTCTCCTTCTCCTCCTCCTCCTTGTGCTTCGCGCGTTCTGTCCCGTTGCTCCGCCTCCAGGTGAGCAACTACGGTATCCGCAAAGATCCAAATTCATGGGGTTTTGCGTTTTACTCTACAATGTTAAGTTGGCCAGTCAAACTCTTACTAAGTAAAGCCTACAGTACTAAATTTCTGTAGAAATAACATAGTTAACTTGTGTTAATTTAGTTACTTTTATGTTTTATGTACTTTGAACAAGGGTGGGTGTAGTAAAACTAACAATAGTGAAAGTTCATTTTTTTGAGTGTGGTTTCATAGACACATGTGCATGTGACTGACTGGCCAGTAGATCTGTCTCCTATTGAACATGTATGGCCCATCATGAAAAGAAGAATCAGACAACGATGACCATAGACTGATGGGCATCTGAAGTCTTGTATCGTGTGAGATTTGGCAAAATTTTGCTCACAAAACTTTTAAGAATTGGTATCCTCAATTCCCAAACAATTAAACATTGTAATTAAAGGGAAAGATGATGCGACAGTGTTAAACATGCCTCTGTCCCAACTCTGGGCAGTGAGTGTGTTGCAGCCATCAAAATCAAAATTAGTTTATATTTACAAAATAAAATTTGGCCAGTAAAAACATTGGATATTTTTCTTTGTACTTCAGTCAATTAAATGTCGGTTAAAGAGAACATTTTCTTGATTGTATGGCATTTCACAAATGTCCAAACTCTTCTGGAATTGGGGTTGTGGAAAGATGGGAAACATATGCTTCTCATTTTCAAAATAGTTATTATTTTAGTGCAGTCCTGATTTATATCTGTCTTAAATAATTAAACTTATATTTTTGTTATTATCAATTAAATTGTAAATCTAGCTTTTTTTTGTCGTTGTGGTGTGCCAGCTATAATAATAAAAAGAATAAAAATTTCTTGAGCAACAAACAGCATGATTTCTGAAGGATCATGTGACACTGAAAGCTGGAGTAATAGAGCTTTAGCATGAGAGGAAAACACATTTTAAAATATATTCAAATAAAAAGCAGTTCTTTCAAATTGTAGATTTGCTGTTTTTACTGTATGTTATATCAAATAAATGCAAACTTACTACAGAAAGGATTTGTTTCAAAACCATTACTGGCCTTTTTTGAATGGTGGTATAGGCTATATTTTATTTATAATATATATCTTAAAAGCATGTATTTTAACCCATATAACACTGAATGGCAAATGACATTCATGACAGATTTGATTTGACTGGACTTGAAATATTATCATAAGAAAAAAAAGGCTCGTGAATGTAAATTAGGCTATATTTTGTGCGTTGAATAAACTCTAAACTAGAGAATAAATTAGAAATCAGCAAACAAAAAGCATTTATATAATTTTTTTCTAAACAAGAAAAAGCATCTCATGCTTTGTGTCTAAATGCATATTGGTTTAACGGGAAGTTCATCAGCTGCGCTACAGAAAGCCGAGCGAACACTGAAGTAAAGAGTCGTTGCTGTAGAAATGATACACCGTCTAGTCTAGAAGTGGTAGTTTTAACACTACTAGACCGGGCGCGAACGGTGCGACACGTTGTGTCAAAGCACATGGATCCCGTTATAATCAGTCGTCTTTGTCTCACCGTTTATCTCCCGCCGAACGCAACTACGATATTGGTAATAGAGAGCTGCTGGCAGTCAAGCTCGCCTTGGAAGAGTGGCGTCATTGGTTGGAGGGTTCGGGGGTTCCTTTCATTGTCTGGACCGACCATAAGAATTTGGAATACATCAAATCCGCCAAAAGGTTAAACTCCAGGCAGGCTCGGTGGGCTTTATTTTTCGGTCGTTTCAATTTTACTATTTCTTACCGTCCGGGATCTAAGAACATCAAACCTGATGCGTTATCCCGTATTTTTGACCATTCCGAACGCCCGCTGTCTCCCGAGCCCATTTTACCACAGAAAGTGGTCATCTCTGTGGTGTCTTGGGAGATCGAATCTGAAGCGGTAACGCCCCCGCCCAGATGCCCACCAGGTCGTTTGTTTGTACCTGAAAGTTTACGGTCGGACGTCATTCTTCCAAGTTGGCTTGTCATCCTGGGGTGAGACGAATTTTGTCACTTCTTAGGGGCGACTCTTAGTCTTTCATCCGGATATCATCCTCAGAGTAATGGTCAGACAGAAAGAGCCAATCGAGATTTAGAATGCATGTTACGATGTTTGGTTTCTCAGAATCCGTCCTCCTGGAGCCAGCAGCTCTCATGGGTTGAGTACGCTCATAACTCCTTACCGGTATCAGCTACGGGCCTATCTCCGTTTGAGGGTAGTTTAGGGTACCAGCCACCCATTTTTCCCTGTACAGAATTCCCTCCGCTCACGCCTTTGTCCAGAGGTGTCGTCGCACCTGGAGCAGAGCCAGACAGACTCTCCTCCGGGTGGGAGCGCGCACCAAGGCCCAAGCCGATCGCCACTGGTCTAAGCCTCCCGTCTATGTCGTTGGTCAAGAAGTGTGGCTTTCATCTAAGAACATTCCTCTTCGCACCGTTTGTAATAAGCTTGTTCCCAAATTCATTGTCCCGTTTACTGTCACCAAGATTATTAGTCCGGTGGCAGTCCACCTCAAACTTCCTCCTGCGTACAGGAGAGTTCATTCCGTCTTTCAGGTTTCAAAATTAAAGCCCTTATTTCATTCTGCGATTAACCCTCCTGTCCCGGTTCTCCCACTGCCGCGTCTTGTAGATGGGGAACCTGTCTATTTGGTGAAACGTATTCTGGACTCGAGATGGAGGGGTTGAGGATTTCAGTACTTGGTGGACAGATACGAAGGGCAGATGAGACGGGGGAATCTTCAGGAGCACACTGACCACGGAGACAGACGATCTGGCGGGAGAGGAGAACACAAGCAGCAGAAACAGGAGGTAAGGCACAATGGGTAAGTATAGTAAGGTTTATACTCAGCAAGATGGTCGCAGGAGTAGAGTCCACGTCGTGTGTACGAGATCGGACAGAGGATGAACTGTGGCGTGTGCTTTTATGCTGAGTAAGATGACAGTGGTGATGAGGTGCAAGCAAGTGAGCATGATTAGAACTCAGGTGATGCGGATCGTTGTGATTGACGGAGGGGAGGGCCTGGCCGATCCGTGACAGAGTCAAAATACCCAAATATAATATTTCTAATTTATTTAGAAAATTCTGGCAAAAGCTTCAACTTAACAAAAGCACCAATATCATACCAAAACTCCTGTGTATTGACTTGACCAAAATAAGTGTTCCAGTGTTTCATCAGCATTCAAACAAAAAGAGCATGATAGCTCTACATCATCTCTAAACTTTTGTATAAATTTCTTGACAGGAAAAAACCTGTGGATCAGTTTAAAAGACATTTCTTTCACCTTATTTGTGAGAAAGAATATTTGCAGTAGTGACCATACTTTTTTTTCCAATTGAGATTATCAAATAAATTATTAATTTTTTTTTAAAAAGTTACACGTGGAGCAGAAATTAAGTTCTCAAGAAATAATGATCTTATTTTATAGTTCTTGTTTCTTGATGCAGAAAAGCAAATTTGACCAACAGGAGTGTCACAGGAATTGAGAAATGATGCAGTAACTGTTGAAGAGTACCTACAGTTTTTAAGAAGCATACACAAACCAGAAGGAATAGCTCCCATAACTACAGCAAATTATTTTGGAGTGACAGGTATTTGATATTTCAAAAGAAATTCTGAATACCTGAGCAAAAGACCTTGATTCCATTAAACAACTGCTGCACCAAAACCAAACTAAACCAATTATCATAATACAGAGATTTGTTCTTAATTAAAATGTTCTTATTGTTCCAAATAAAACACCTCTGAGGCGAAAAATTATGTTCATAAATTAAAGCCCATGCTAGAAGAACCTGTCGATGAAAGTTGTAAAGTTTGATTGGGAGTTTCGATATATCATAATTACACATTAAAAGAAAAGGAAGACCACCAAACTGTGAAAAAATAAGTAGAGGAAAAGCAGTCCAAATGGAAGTTGGCTTAGATAGGTATTGCTTCAGCCAATTAATTTTAAATGTATTGTTAAGGGAATTGAAATCAATTAAATTCAAACCACCATTATTACAGGAGTAATGAATATAATGAGTTTTGTTTTTCCATAAAAAATGTATTAAGACTCGTTATTATTGTCTATTTCTGTGTATCTGTGCTGTTATACGTATGGCGCTACTGGGCGTGCACATCAATACAGTGTAATTTTTGTCACACTGTACAACAATAATTACTATTTTTTAATTACTGTAAGGGGTAGGTGTAGACGTCAATAAAACACAATCTAATAGGTAGAAAATTAATTTCATTGTTCGTTTCCGGTCGGAGCTGTATCCCTTCTAGCCACAACCCTGTTATTCAGTTGGATTTTTCACCCAAAATGGCGGCAGCGCGACCGAAGCGCCACCTAGCAGCTGTTACCCAAAAAGCAGCAGAGTTTCGCCTCTTTGTCTTCTACTCTTTGAGGCGGCGCTCGGCTCCCTCTGGTGGCGCTGCTGTGACATTACATGCTGAAAAGCTAATTAAGACAGGTGCATCTCAATGAATTAGAATGTCGTGAAAAAGTTCATTTTTTCTTGTAAGTTATTTCAAAAAGTGAAACTTTCATATATTTTAGATTCATTGCATGTAAAGTAAAACATTTCAAAAGTTTTTTTTTTATTTGTTTGTTTTAATTTTGATGATTAGAGCTTACAGCTCATGAAAGTCAAAAATCAGTATCTCAAAATATTAGAATATTTACATTTGCGTTTCAATAAATGACCATCCCTACAGTATAAATTCTGGGTATCTCTTGTTCTTTGAAACCACAATAATGGAGAAGACTGCTGACTTGGCAATGATCCAGAAGACAAACATTGACACCCTCCACAAAGAGGGCAAGTCACAGAGGGTCATTACTGAAAGGTGTGGCTGTTTACAGAGTGCTGTATCAAAGCATATTAAATGCAAAGTTGACTGGAAGGAAGAATTTGGGTAGGAAAAGGTGCACAAGCAACAGGGATGACCGCAAGCTTGAGAATACTGTCAAGCAAAGCTGATTCAAACACTTGGGAGAGCTTCACAAGGAGTGGGCTGAAGCTGGAGTCAGTGCATCAAGAGTCACCACGCTCAGATGTCTTCAGGAAAAGGGCTACCAAGCCACTTCTGAACCAGAGACAACGTCAGAAGCATCTTAACTGGGCTGTGGAGAAAAAGAACTGGACTGTTGCTCAGTGGTCCAAAGTCCTCGTTTCAGATGAAAGTAAATTTTGCATTTCATTTGGAAATCAAGGTCCCAGAGTCTGGAGGAAGAATGGAGAGGCAAAGAATCCATGTTGCTTGAAGTCCAGTGTGAAGTTTCCACAGTCAGTGATGATTTGGGCTGCCATGTCATCTGCTGGTGTTGGTCCACTGTGTTTTCTGAAGTCCACAGTCAACGCAGCCATCTACCAGGAGATTTTAGAGCACTTCATGCTTCCTTTTGGAGGCTTTATGGAGATGCTGATTTCATTTTCCAGCAGGATTTGGCACCTGCCCACACTGCCAAAGGTACCAAAAGCTGGTTAAATGACCATGGTGTTGGTGTGCTTGACTGGCCAGCAAACTTGCCTGACCTGAACCCCATAGAGAATCTATGGTATTGTTAAGAGGAAGATGAGACACCAGACCCAACAATGCAGATGAGTTGAAGGCCAGTGTCAAAGAAACCTGGGCTTCCATACCACCTCAGCAGTGCCGCAAACTGATCACCTCCATGCCACGCCGAATTGAGGCAGTAATTAAAGCAAAAGGAGCCCCTACCAAGTATTGAGTACATATACAGTAAATGAACATACTTTCCAGAAGGCCAATAATTCACTAAAAATGTTTTTTTATTGGTCTTATGAAGTATTCTAATTTGTTGAGATAGTGAATTGGTGGGTTTTTGTTAAATGTGAGCCAAAATCACCACAATTAAAAGAACCAAAGACTTAAACTACTTCAGTCTGTGTGCACTGAATTTGTTTAATACACGAGTTTCACAATTTGAGTTGAATTACTGAAATAAAATGAACTTTTCAACGACATTCTAATTTCTTGAGATGCACCTGTAAGTATAATAGCATTTCATGTGAAAGGTTAATGAGAGGGCCAAGGCTTGCATTAATTAATAAAATTAAGATTGATTTACGTGTTTACTCCCAAGAATGAAAGGATTTGCATATTTACTGCTGATTTGAACACTCATAATAAACCCATGAATGGCCTTTAAAACAGTAAATATGGTCATTCTGGATTTCATGCTGATATTGAATTTAGCCTGCAAGTCGTATTGCACCATTTGTGTTACAGACATACTTTCTCTTTAAACTTTTAAAGGTTTCTAATTTATGAATAGAACTTAATTCACTTCAAAGTATTTCTGTTCTATTTTATAGTAAAACTTACCTCATTTTGCCATTGTGTTAACATATGGCATGGTACTATAGTAAGATCATGTCTTTTGGACACTACTATGAACATAAAATCATGGTATTTTTATGTACCTTAAAGTAACATGTACATACCGTTGTATATGAATATATTAATCATACAGTTCTATGATACATATCAAGGTTTTGTCGTCTGATGTATTACAGTAATATCACAGAACATGAGAAAATGTAATTATAGAATATAGATTTTAAAAATTGAAAAACAAATGATAAAAAAAGCAGCACAAAAAGTTTTTAAAATTGTAATTATAAACATTTATTTTTATAAATCATTAATTATTTTAATATTGTATTTCATTTTAGGAGTTTACATTCATTTGTTATAATTGACAGATGTGATGATCAGTGGGCTTGAGTTTTTACCTCCATCATTAGTGCATGGACTAAATAATGGATAGAGTTTTTCAGTGAAAGACTGAGCAGTGAAAGAGTAGATATGAGAGCTGGACTCCACATCATAAAAGGAGACCAGACCCTCCTCATAATCCACAAACACACCGACCCGCTGCGGCTTCACTCTCAGAGACAGAGAGACACGAGGTTCCTCACAGGCTTTATATTCATCTCCATTCCTCAGCCACACGGTCCATTGTCCATCACTGGGTCTTGCTGTGATCGTTCCCTTCCTGTTAATGGATTCTCTGGCCACTCCTAAATCCCATTTAGTTTTTCCCTTCATCTGCACCTCAAAATAAAATCTCCCTGAGGAGAATCTCTCCTTCCCCAAGACACAGGGACATGTATCAAATCTCTCTGGTTTGTCTGGGAGTTTCTGTCTAATGTCTCCATCTCTCACTTGTTTTCCATCATCAGACAGAATGAGATCAGGATGAGCTGTATCAGGATCCAGAGTCACATCCACTGAGAAAACACAGAATATCAATCACAACTTCACAATACACAGATTCTGTGATGCTGATATTTTTAATGTTTAATCCAGTGTTTAATCAGATTGTAGTGCAGTAATGAAGCTGTGAGTGTATGAATGTAAACTAGTGTAGTGCAGACAGCACACTGTACCTGCATACTGCTGCATCCACTTCAGCTCTGTAGAGACACATGACAATAAAACATAATCAGACCTGAAGGTTAGGGTAGAGTGGGTGTTTTTCCCAAAATAACCACAAGATAAAGTCAAGATACATTTTTATTGTAAATATGGACTACGTTGACGAGAGTGATGTAGTAGTTTTCATCATGAAGCTCACACTGGTGATGTATCGGAGAGAAAACAGATTTCACTGTAAATGATCTAATTATAAACAGTAAGAAAGTGTTTTAAAGCTTGTTTTGTAGAACATCACAGTTATATATGATATGAGAACAGTAGACCTGTAGATAGTGAATACGTGTTATTTAATACAAATATAATTATATTTTCAGAATGACATAATTTTTTTCTCAAACATAGTCAGTAAAACGCCCCCCAGGGAGCAATGAACAATTACTGTAGTTATTCTGTTCTGAACATCAAATCCTTTGTTTTTCCATCAAATGAAGCCTATTCTAACTAGGTTGAATAAAATATTTAGATTTTATATTTAAAAATTACCTCAAGTTAGCATCAGGTAGCTAATTAGCTAACGAGTTAAAGGTATAGTTCACCTAAAAATGAAAATGTGATGTTTATCTGCTTACTCCCAGGGCATCCAAGATGTAGGTGACTGTTTCTTCATTAGAACACTAAATCTTTGAGAGAAAAAAAAACATGCACAGACAAATTCAAATTAAACCTTGCAGCTCGTGACGATACATTGATGTACTAAGACACGAAACGATCGGTTTCTGCGAGAAACTGAACAGCATTTATATAATTTCCGACTGTCACAACATCCGGCACGTGACGCGTCAACCTGCTCTGGCACATAGATATGTATAAATATATACATAGATGCCTCATTAGCGACTGTTTCTATGGGCTGCGATACGCAAGGTTCTATGTATATATCTATGTATATATGTGTCTATGTTCCAGAGCCGTTGACGCGTCACGTGCCGGATGTTGTGGAAGAGCTCAGGAGAGTTGGACATTGCCTGTATCAGAGGTAAAAAATTATATAAATGCTGTTCAGTTTCTCACACAAACTGATCATTTCGTGTCTTAGGACATCAATGTATCGTCACGAGCCGCAAGGTTTAATTTGGATTTGTGTGTGCATGTTTTTTTTTTTTCTCTCAAAGATTGTGTGCCCATTGACTTGCATTATATGACTGACAGACTGCAATGGTTTGAGTTAAAAATCTTCGTTTGTGTTTTACTGAAGAAACAAAGTCACCTACATCTTGGATGCCCTGGGGGTAAGCAGATAGACATCACAATTTTCATATTTGGGTGTAATTCTTGTAATTCTTAATTATTGATTATATTCTTTTTTATTTTAAGCAAAAACTCTGTCTGTATCTGATTTTGCTGTAATTGTTTGAAGCAAATTGCTCTGAAACACTGGGGGGCATTGTACTCCACCCATGGGGGCGTTTTGCCTCATACAGTAGGTGGAGTAAAACACCCCCTTAGTACAAATTTTTTTTTTTTTTTTTTTTTTTAAATCTAATAACATGAAAATGCTGGACATGTTTCATACTTTGTTTATAATTTGTGTCATTGTCACTAAAACTATGATAACTTTTCTGAACACATTTAACTTTTGTTTCACAGAAAAAAATGACACAGTCCTTAAGAGAGGCGTTTTCTCCCACTCTACCGTATATTTAAAGAATTGAGTAAATCATCATGTTTCTATCTGATCAGTGTATGTATTGATGTACCAGTTTGTGTGAGTTTGTCATCTATAGTGTCCTTCAGTTGGTTCAGAGCTCTCCTCAGAGTCTCCAGACTCTCATGAGTCTTCATACTGATCTCAGGCCAGTTCCTGGTGTTTCTAGGGCTGCACAGGGATGAGTGAATCTACAGCAGGAGAGAGGAGAAATCCTTCAGCATGGGGAGTGTTATGGTGTCATATACTGCATTATCATTGATCAGAGAGATCATGTTGACTGACCTGTAGGAGGTGGAGGTGATCTTCAGTGTGTGAGAGCTGCTCCAGCTCAGTGTTTCTCATCTTTAGCTCAGTGATCTCCTGCTCCAGCTCTTCAATCAGCTCTTGCTCCTGTTTCTCTGCTGCTTTCCGCTGCTCCTCCATCATCTCCAGCAGTTCAGTCTGACATCTCTCAATGGAGCGGATGAGATCAGTGAAGAGCTCGACACGGGCTGCTTTCTCCTTCACTGTGTTTCTCTGGTCAACCAGGACAGTCAACTAATTATTAGTGGTGCTTACTAAGAGAAGAATCTGTGTTACTATTGCTCATACATTTTTTTTTTCACATACATACATGTGTTTTTAAGGGGTTTCAGAATCCCTCAACTGAAGAATAAACTTCATCCTGCACCGTTTGCACTGAATGATTCTCAAATCATGTGTTTTTCAATAATGTTGAGGAGAAGTGTGCTATTACTTTACTAAGTGATCAGATAATCACAGCCATGATGATATTCAGACCAACAGTGTGATTGCAAGTGTACAACAATAAAATAAATAAGATGTTAAGTAACTTACATTTTAGACAAATTATTGTCAGTTGTTTGTATTTGCTCTGATTCCTGAATAATATTCTAGTTTCAAACAAAGCTGCAGCAAACTGTAGTTTTGATTCATTCCTGTTTTTGAATGAATCATTTGAGTGAATAAATCAAAATCAATGACTCAATCATGAAGATGTTTACTTGTCACCAACTACTGGTGTAACAATGTAACCTACAGAAAGAGTCGCTGTAAAATCCCCAACACTAATACACCGAGTGCTCATCAAAACTCAAATGAATGTTTCCTCATTTCCTCCGTCCTTCAGTCCATGACCCAGAAACTGATCAAAGTCAGTCATCTTGAAGGACATTTCAGTTCTTTAATTGTGTGGAACGAGGAGTGAGGAAGCGTTCAGAGGAGCTACAGTATATGAGAGGATAAACAGATGTGTTCAATGCCGAAGTCTTTCTTTTCAAAAAATATGGTGCACATATAAATTCTCCTCCCACATCTGTCACAATAATTTTAACTTATGTTTTCCCTTTGCAGTTAAATAAATCATATATGTTACTTATCTTAACAGGGCATCTTGCTTTAATTATATTTATTATGGATGTTTTATATAACCAAACTTCAGCACATAATGGCAGATCACGTAAATGCAGATGATGATGCTCTGAAGTGATGCTCCAGTGATCAAGAATATTTCAATACATGAGTTTTCCATCGATTTCTCCTTCGTTGGATCCTTCCTACGCATCTTAAGGTGGTGGAGTTAATGGCAGGTTCACACTGAACAATTTTTGTTGTAAAATGACGAAAAAGTGTTTATAAGGAACTGGTTTTGGTCCCCTACACCCTTCATTCCTTCAAAGCTCTCACTCTCGAGGGTAAACCCTTAAAAGGCATTAGGGCACAGGGATGAGCCCTTCAGAATAGAAAACAACCACCCAACTATACATCTACAACAAAATTATATATAATATTTAAATGTATTTTATTATTTCATTATTTTAAACTCACTTTTCTGACTTCTGCTGAGTGTTTGATGTCTTGAATCTTCTTGATTCTGTTCTGGATCGTCTGCTGCACGTCTTTCTGTGTCTTCATCAGTTCAGACTATAGAGAGAACAACAGACTCGTTGATCATAACACAGATTAAATTTACAATATGTTTTCATAATGAGATTTTATTTCACAACATGAAATACTATCTGATTCCTTATTATATGAGCCTTTTAAAAGCAGTTTTTGGTAACTTACCTTATTCTGCTCACTCTCCTCTTCTATAGGAACAGTGTTGTGGTTCTTGTGGTCTTTAACGATGCAGATTGAACACACACACGTCTGATCATCTCTACAGAACAGATCCAGAGGTCTCTCATGTTTCTGACATATATAGTCCTCCAGATTACTCACAGGATCCATCAGTTTGTGTTTCTTCAAACCTGTCACTCTCAAATGAGGCTCCAGATGAGTTTCACAGTAAGAGCTCTGACACACCAGACACGACTTCAGGGCTTTCAGCTTTCTTTCCTCACAGACGTCACACAGAACTTCAGCTGTTTTCTCAGGACTTTTCTTCTTATAGTGATCTACGAGCTCTCGGAGTGGGGTATTAATCTTGAGATCAGGTCTTTGCTTGAAGGTTTCTTTACAGTATGGACAGCTGCAGGTCTGGCTGTTGTTCCAGCACTTATTCAGACAGATCTTGCAGAAGTTGTGTCCACATGGAGTCGTGACTGGATCAGTGAACACCTCCAGACATATCGAGCACCGAATCTCCTCAGTCAGTGAACTAATGGAGGATGACATTACTGGAAAGAGATTATTTAGGATCAGTGTGCATGTAAACTCCAGTAATGTTTATAAAGAAGCCCATGATGCAGGTGCAGCTGGTTGAATGTAAAGAGCGTCTAGAGACAAATATGTACAAGATCATATACAGTCAGCTGATCATTATTGCAAAATGAACCCTGGAAAAAAGCTGATCAGAACCCGAATGTGAAGCTCATTACACGACCACTTACCTAATACATGAATATATGAACAATATTGAGACATATTTCAGAGTTAAGCTGAAAATATTGAATTATCTTCTTTACTCATTAAATATTATATAAGAAGAGTAAAAGTCATTCATAAACTTACTGTTTTTCTGGTTTATTAACTTACTTGGAGGATCATGTTCAATACTCTGTATCCTGTTTTTTCTTGCTTTTGTTGATGTTGGTGAAGATTCTGCCATCGTTTTTATCTCTTCAAGACTTTTCAAGAAAAAATAATTTTGTATTATACAGTATAAGTTATTTTCTCTTTTTCAGACTTGACTCATGGCCATTTGACAATTTGACTCATGGCCATTTATTTAATATTTACATTAAAGTGTTTAAATCTCATGTAAGAAGTGATAGTGATGGAAACACAATTATTCATTTGAAACACAGCGAGTGAATCATAAACTCACTGAACAATCTGAACTATGACCTGCTGTTTAGATTGAAGACAGTACAAAGAACAAGTGATACATTTTCCAACAAACATACATATATATCTCTTTATAGAAAATTAGACACATCTCTCCACAAAAGATATTGCACAGTCAAGAGTAATCCCTCATCCTGTTTAATATTAAAGGGGACCTATTATGCTCCTTTTTACAAGATGTAAAATAAGTCACTAATATCCCCAGAGTGTGTATGTGAAGTTTTAGCTCAAAATACCCGACAGATTATTTTTTTTATAGCTTGTTAAAATTGCCACTTTTAGGGTATGAGCCAAATGTGCTGAATTTGAGTATGTTGCTTTAAATGCAAATGAGCTGTTGCTCCCGGAGAAGAGGGCAGAGCTTCAAGAGCTCAAGCTCCGCATTAGCAGTGCTAGCCTTTGCAAATAAACATTCCCCTATTAGTACAAGCCTGTTATCTTTACAGAAAACATACTCTGTTTAAAAGTTAGTCATCTGATTGTAACGTTACTGTGCATAATAAATTCGCGTTTATGAATTACACAGACAGGGAGCACAGCACGATAACAATAACAACATAGCTGGTCTCATGCTATCACAAACTTTATAAGTCCCACGCGTGATTATGAGCTCAAAAAAACCCTCAAGCGATCGACTCACATTGCTTTCATATGCAACTTTTAACCACCACGTTCCTATTCACGATCATTCATGAAGGCAGCACCAGTGAAAACAGGCAGAGACGATGGTAGCTTTAGCATCATTAGCCTCACAGAGTGCCGAGAGGCTCTTTCAGAAGGGCAATTTGGAAAACAAACCTGTGATACTAACTTTGTCTGGAGCTGACGTTCGCGCACGAAGTGTTGGTATTAATCCCTACACGTATTGGGGACTTTTATTGGGGATTTTTTCCAGGACATTTCCTTAGACAATGAAATTTAACCACAGTGTCCTCAGCGGCTCAGATGGAGAGAGTCTATGGAGATTCCTATGTTCGTTAGTGCGTCCCAAATCACAACACTTGAAATGCCTCTTTGATGCTGACATCTCCAGCAGCTACAGCAAGTAATCAGTAATGGCGGAGGCGGACCGCAGCTTCTCACTCAGGGCTGTGTCTATGCTGATAGGACAGCGTCACAAATTGGCGGGTCTTTTTCCCCTCGGTGACATGAACAGAGGGAGAATCTGAAACTGCTCGTTCTGAGAGACTGTTTATGATTTTTTTAGATTATAAAAAAATGAGTGGGTGGATTTTTACCATTATAGGCTGGTTGTTTTCACACACTGCTGCCACACAACTGTGTTCAAACACCTTATAAAAGTGATTTTATATATATCATATTTCATATGATGTGATTTCAAGTTTTCCTTTCTTTTTGGAGTGTTACAAGCTGATTGTGCATAGATGAGATCCCTGAAGTTGCAAAGACTAAAGTCTCAAAACCAAAGAGATATTCTTTATCAAAGTTAAGACTCTGCCACGCCCCTCTAAAACGGCTCATTCAAACACGCCCCCACATGTCTACGTCACTGTGTGGAAATATTTGTGTAATGTCACCCAAATGTTCACGCAAAGAAAGAAGGTGTGGTTTCAATAACAGCAGTAGTGTTGATGCAGCCATGTCAGGGAGATGCCGTGTGTTTCTATGCGAAAGCAAAAGCACTTTATTTGGCCTTCCGAAAGTAGATGCATTTAGGAATCATTAAGATTACTTACAACAGAACAGCAACGCATTTTATGGACGACCGTTTCGTGAACCTAGGAGAGGAGGTAATTCTGACTTTGCTATGACAATCAGGGCTTCTGAATCAGCGAGTGTAAGTATGTTTTGTTATTAGTTTAAGTATTTGCTATTGACTGTTCAAATGCAGAGTTTTGCGCATTGTGTGTATGTGTGTGCGTGCGTGCGTGTGTGTGTGCGAGAGAGAGAGAGACACACAGGGTCACATCACAGTGGAGTTAGCTGTCTTAATCGTGGCTTGTGTGCAAACACATAAGTGCTTCATCACTGTGTCTGTCACGTGACTCTGTTCCACGTTCGGGCTTGAACTGATGGTAAAACTAAGGACATTATTAACTGTATTTACATTTCTTTTGAAAGATGAAGCTCGCGATTATGGTAAGGGGTGTTACATTTCCGACTAGTGCTTGCGGTGTTCGGCCAATCACAAAGCACTGTGCCAGCTGGCCAATCAGAGCAGACTGCGCTTGTCGGAAGAAAACGATGCGTTTGAGAGAGGCGGGGCATAGAGGAACTACAATAATGTACAGTATTTGAAAAATAATGTGTTTTTTGAACATTAAAGCATGTCAACATATTCTGTATACACAAAATAATGATCTTTAAAAAAGCATCATGTGACCCCTTTAAAGTGATTTTTCAGCTGCAGTTCTAGCAGGTTTGTGATCAGTTTATCTGCAGGTCATTTACTTCCTGTTTCTTTAGTCTTTAATGTAATGTGGCAAAATGACAGAAACACCAAACTTTGATTTACAACCAATCAAATGACATACTTTTAATACAATAATGATAGCATTTCAGTGCAGTAAACATCTAAAGCAGCTGAGTATTTGACGCTTAAACCTGCTTCTGTTCAGCTTATTCCAGTCTGACATAAACCCTACTAAACCAGACCACTGCCATCAGAAACCTGTTCAGGACAATCTCTCTTATATTTCTTATATTTCACTTACCTGTGAGCATCAGATGTGTCCACAAGTGCCTTTAAACGACTAAATATTCTGTTGTTTATAGAGTTTGTTAGTTCCAGGCGTCCATATTGTTGCTGATCAAGTTTCACTTTCACTTTCTCTGAACTACAGTGATGTCAGAGCTCCTCCTGTATTCAGTGTTGGTTCATGTGTGTCTGTTTGTACTGAGACTGATGTTTCTGTCAGCCAGTGATAAAGAGATTTCAGCAGACTTACAGTCCTGCTCACCATTATTGGAACCCATGAAGTTTAAGTACATAATGTGGAATATCTCCTGAAAAAAAGTAAATAAAGTGAAACAGCTTTTTTTCTATAGAGAACTTGTGTTTGATACATAAGAGCAAATGATAAACAACAATTTAAAAAAAAAAACAGCAATGGGAAATACTTCAAGCTGTGACACTGGTATTGGCACCCTTTACTATAAATCAGTATGGAAATACATTTTGACTCACCTGTGCTAAATCACAAATGAGAATCACCTGTGATAAATTGCCAGTGCTCATGTGACATGAATTAGCCACTGAATGATGACTTCAGTGTTTTAAAAAGCCACACGTTACTCCCTGTGGTGTATTCCAGAACGCACGGTTAACTTACCTTCAGCTAAACCCTGAACTTTGGGTTGATTAACCCCAAACCTTGCTTACTCGAGGTATCTGGTTCCAAAAATGCGTCAGGGAGTAAGTTCATTCAACTCAGAGTATGTTCCTGGTTAAGACTCGAGACATTCTCAACAGAGCGACGAATCGACGAGTCGCTATGGAAATGGACGCTAAGAAAAAGCGCACCTTGCTGTTTCTTTCGTCTTCTTTTGTTCTATGGTCATTTAAATGCTTAGTGCATACCGCCACCTAATTGATGGTTGTGCAATCATTTCTGTTTTTTTTTTTTCCAGTTTAATCTTTAATCCTTGAGATTGAATATGAATTATATTGTTTGTTTGATGCTAATTATATATTATCATATCAGATATTTATTTTTATTCTAGAAATACATTATAGAAAATGCCGATCCATGTGTGAGATGATAATATAAAATGTAATAAATATAATATAATAAATTAAACATTACCTTGTCATAGTGTTTTATAGTTTATACAGATAACTGTTATGCCAATAAAATGAATATAATAAGATATATTAGAATAATATATTACCTTATTTATTACTTAGGCCTATATTATATGGAATTAGATTTGTGCCAAATAAAATGAATGTAATTTTTCAAGAAACTTATGAAAATATCAAGTGAAACTAAATAAAATGTCTTTGAAACTAAAAAATAAATAAATTACAGGCAAAATCTTTGACCTCGTTTTTAATACATTGCAGGTTTTGCAACTGTTTTCTCATCTTTCATTCGTTGATCTGTACTTACAAATGCACTTCCAGAGTTTTCATTTACGCTTCTAAAGTTTTCGTTTACGATTCTGAAGATTTCATTTACGCTTCTGAAGTTTTTGTTCGCCATTCTGACACAAAGCTCTCGTGGGGGCGGGGTTAACAGCGGTGTGTTCTCATTGGCTACTGAGTTTTTGATTGACAGCTTCTTGACCTGGAAGTGAAGGCGTCAGTATCGTTGCGCCTGTGTGGATGTGAGCGTCTGTTAGCGGCTTCCTATTTAATTTTAATGATATAAAGTTAGGAGTTTTGTTTTGAATTCAATCTGTATTCATCTGTTGCTACTACTCTGTCAACATAAGCTTTTAGGAGCATGAGAAACGCGAGAGAAAAAGGTCATATTGAGGTTTAATTATTAAAGTACTGTAATACTGGAAATATCGTATAATGTCCAGTGTTCTCTTATTATATGTGTTTATTGCTCTTGATTCTTTTGCATTATAGGGTCTAATTAGGTTGAGCTGTTACATTTGAAATACAATACTATACTGTGATATTCAGACGTCAAGAAAGTCTCACTCCAACCAGGCAATCAAGCTCATTTTATTACATATCCCACACAAACAATGTTCTTGCTGCCAATTGTTTTTATCATGCTGATCATTTTGTTTAGTTATTTTATTTAGTTAACATCATCTAACATTTAAAATTGGAAATACATTTTTAACAATCAACTCTTTCAAGTGTGACTTTTATAAACCAGTTGAATGAATGTAAATGAAAATATGAATTAATTCAAATAAATTGACATTCTTTATTGTCACTATAGCATATACACAAGTATCAAAGTGAAAGTCTTGGATGCAATTATGTTGTGACAGGAAAGACCAGAATCCACAAAACACTAACTGCATATATACATAATGCACAGTACTATTATATTTTACATTACCACACAAAATGCACAAGAACATAACATACAGAATGTTTAAAATTCATATGTTTTAAACACTGCAATGATCCTTTCAACAGTTCCTGTTACAGTATAAGTTACAAAACAGTGAATGAGTATGTAATGTACTGAGTGCAATATCAGTCTTTACGGGATAGTCCACGCCAAAAAGAAAATTCTTTCATTTACTCACTTTCATGCTATTCCAGATGTATATAACTTTCTTTCTTGACACAAAGATTTTTAAGAAAATAATCCATTTCTGAGAATCCACATAACACAAGTGAACTGTAACCCATGCACATTTGACAGTTGAGTGGAAGTGATAATTAATAGTCAAAAGTTTATATTATTAGTGTTTTTCTTATCTGTTGTTTCACTTCAAAAGATACTGATTTAAAAACTAAGGTCAGATGGATTACGGTCATGGTCGCTGTGTGTGGTTTTTAAAGCATCTTTAGGACTCAGAGATTAATTATTTGCCTAAAAATCTTAACTTGTGTTTACCTGTCCAGTAGAAAGAAAGTACAGTAATATGCATTTGAGACAGCATGAGGGTGAGTAAAATTCAAAATATATATATTTTTTATTTTTGAACTATCCCCTTAACAATCACATGCTGTTGGTATGCCAATTCAAGATCAGCATAGACTAATAAGAATAAAGTGCAACCTCTTGTGTACTTGTGAACAGTGTTTGTTTTATCTAGAGCTCCAAAGAAGTAAAGATATTTGCATAATATCAGGTGTCTGAAGATCAAGATCCCAGTCATTCAAAGGTGATGTGTCTGAACACAATAAGATTCTTGTCTGATGAGGGCTCTCTGGTACTATCACTACATCCTCTGGGTCAGCATCAGAAGTTTATGGAAGAGTTGCTCTTCTCTCTGGAAACAGAGAAAGGACATGTATCATAGTCTAACAATACAAACTGCTTTGAACTCCCATGGCACATTTCAAACTTAAAATATTTCAAACAAATAAATACACAATATAATTATTTATATATATATATATATTAGTATTAACTTGGTACTAAAATACCTCAAAGTTATGTACCATTAATCATCTGTAATACCGCTGTGTAACCATTAGATGGCTCTGTATAGCCCTATATAATCATGACTGTGTATACCCTAGTTGCTGGAAACTGTTTTCAGTCATAATTATTTGCATGTATTAGGTTTTGCATTTGGATATATATTTAGGCATTATTTGTCAAAGTTTGTTTGTAAAAGGCTTACCTTGCTAAAGTTGACAGCGCAGTGATTGACAGCAGGCTTGTAAAATAGCATTGGTTATTGTCAGATACAGTAAATTTAGTACTGTACAATCTATGTGCTGGGGGAAAATATGAACTAATCGAAGCAAATATGATCTAATTGAAGACTGTAACTGTGTGTAGATAACCAGGTCCTGTGATTGGACTAAATCAAGAACACTTACTGTGAGTATCCTGAGAACAACGATGATTGATGATCATGATGATTATATCATTCATCTGTGCTATTCCTAAGAAATCATCTCAATGTAGTGTAGCAGCAGAAAAATACTGATAAAATAATAATAAAAAATCTTTATATATCATTTTATATCATTAAAATGAAATAGGAAGCCGCTAACAGACGCTCACATCCACACAGGCGCAACGATACTGACGCCTTCACTTCCAGGTCAAGAAGCTGTCAATCAAAAACTCAGTAGCCAATGAGAACACACCGCTGTTAACCCCGCCCCCACGAGAGCTGTGTGTCAGAATGGCGAACGAAATCTTCAGAATCGTAAACGAAAACTTTAGAAGCGTAAATTAAAACTCTGGCAGTGCATTTGTAAGTACAGATCAACGAATGAAAGATGAGAAAACAGTTGCAAAACCTGCAGTGTATTAAAAACGAGGTCAAAGATTTTGCCTGTAATTTATTTATTTTTTAGTTTCAAAGACATTTTATTCAGTTTCACTTGATGTTTTCATACATTTCTTTAAAAATTACATTCATTTTATTTGGCACAAATCTAATTCCATAATATTAGCTCTTAATCATTAACATCATATATATATATATATATAATAGGCTATATTACATAATCTAATATTATATAATGTTGTACGCTATCTGTCACACCCACTGAAGGCTCGTCAGTAGATCACGTGAACGCTGATAGCGCTGAAGTGAACTAATCCTGGACCATAACCTGCTTATCTTCAGAGAGCAAGTTACTATGGTTACTTACACACCCTGAAAGTAACCTCTGATTTTGGAATCAGAAAGTGGAGGTTATCCGCTCACTTATCCTCACATAACCTGCTTTCTAGAATTGTAATGATACAGAAGCAGGAACTGCCAGACTATAAACTGAAATCTTGAACCTTAGCAGGACTAGAACCCATATCTTCTGGACACAGAGCTGGTGTTCTTCCTAAGTGAGCTAACCTAAGTTGAGGATTTTGAGACCCAAGTGCAGAGGAATCACAATTGGGAGACGAGAGGTATAACTTCAAGTGGCTTTACTTGTAGAAGGTCAAAAAAAGGCAAGAAACAAAGTACAAACAAAACCAGAAGCAAAGCTTCCAATAGTTACAAAAAGGGAAAACAAAACAAGCACGATTGCTTACAAAGACTCACGGTCTGCAACAGGATACACAGGTAGGTAGGCTCAAGATTGAACAAAAAACAATGGCTAAAGGCAACTTAAATAGAGCCCTACACAGGCGAGTATCATCAACAATAATTGCTAGGCACAGAGTTCTTGCTAATGGTTGCCCCCTGGCAACTGGGAGGAAGATTGCAGGCAACAGACATCCTGCGCCCCCTTGTGGCTGGGAGCAATACTGCTCATCATGGCAGAAGTATGACCCCTAGTGGTTGGAGGAAGTATTGCTGGCTAAAGTCTTACAGGAATACACCCCTGTTCCTTTGTCATAATGGTGTTTACACATACAGTTTGTTTGCAGACAACGCAATGAAGCTTATAATGAAAAGAACACCCTACCAACAATTAAGCATGGTGGAGGATCCATAATGCTGTGGGGCTGCTTTGCTGCGTCTGGTACTGGTACTTGACCGTATCACAGGTCTCATAAAATCAGAGAATTACCAAGAGATTTTAGAGTGAAATGTCCTACCTAGTGTAAGAAAACTTGGTTTGAGTCGAAGATCATGGGTCCTCCAGCAAGACAAAGACCCAAAGCACACATCCAAAAGCATGCAGGAATGGTTGAAAAGGAAAAAATGGACTGTTTTAAAATGGCCAGCAATGAGTCCTGTGGTGTATTCCAGAAAGCACGGTCAGATAAATAAACCCTGAACTTTCGGTTGATTAACCCCAAACCTTGCTTAATCGAAGTATGTGGTTACAAAAACGTGTCCGGGAGTAAGTTCATTCAACTCAGAGTATGTTCCTGGTTAAGACTCAAGACATTCTCAACAGAGCGACGAATCGACGAGTCACTATGGAAACGGACGCTAAGAATAAGCGTGCCATACTGCTTCTTTCTTCTTCTTCTGTTCAAAGGTCATGTAGGCCTTATGCTTAGTGCATATCGCCACCTAATTGATGGTTTTGCAATCATTTTTATTTATTTTTTCCATTTAATATTTAATCCTTGAGAATAAGAATTATATTGTTTATTTGATGCTAATTATATATTAAGTCATATCAGATGTGTATTTTTTTTATAGAAATACATTATAGAAAATACCGATCCATGTGTGAGATGATAATATAAAATGTAATAAATATATATAGGCTAATATAATAAATTAAACATTACATTTTCATAATAGTGTTTTATAATTTATACAGATAACTGTTATATATGCTAATAAAATATAATAACCATATTAGAGCAATATATAGGCTAACCTTATTTATTACTTATATTATCTGTCACGCCCACTGAAGGCTCGTCAGTAGATCATACATGCTCTGATAGCGCTGAAGTGAACTAACCCTGGAACATAACCTGCTCCGGAGTAGGTTATCTTCAGAGAGCAAGTTGCTATGGTTATTTACTTACCCTGAAAGTAACCTCCGATTTTGGAACCGAAAGCTGAGGTTATCCGCTCACTTATCCTCAAACATACCTGGGCATGTCACATAACCTGCTTTCTGGAATACACCCCTGATCTCAATCCCATTGAAAATCTTTGGGGTGAGCTGAAATCTGCCATTAGGGAAAAGAACCCTGCAAATGCTCAAGAGCTTGAACAAATTGCAAAGGAAGAGTGGGAGAAAATAACAGCAGAGAAATGCAAGAAGCCTATAGATGGCTTCAAGAAGCGTTTGGAGGCTGTCATTGCTGCGAAAGGGTGTGCAACCAAATATTAAGGAAGGGTGCCTTTATTTCTGCCCGTGCCATTTTTTTCCTGTTTCTTCTTTGAAATTACTACATGCAAGTTGAAAAACAATGTTCTTTGTTTAATTACTTTGGACCTCCAATTAAAAAATCCCGATGATATAATTTTGGTACATTTTTATTTATTGCTGAATATATTGTACAGATATTGAATATATTAATACTCTGTTCACAAATAGATTTGAATAGCATGCTAAACAATAATAATTCGTTTCTCAGATATAAAATATCCTTTTTATAGTACAAAACATGCTACAGAATCAGATCACAGGCTACTATAAAATTGTACATACTAGGCTATATGGCATAGTTGGGTTTTCCCCAAACTATAATTCCTGACTACAATGTTTGAAATTGAGTAAAACATTTTGAATATGAAAGGCAATTCATTGTATTTAAATTTCTTACGGCGCGATGATGTTTTCATGCTTTATATAAAACAATAATAAAAGTAATATGAGTGTACACTGTAATATGATGGATGCTACGAGTCCAAGTATGTTTAGAACATGTTCATTATTAATAGCCTACTCTGTTCCAAAATAGATTTTAATAACGTGCTAAACAATAATAATAGTTTCTCAGATATAAAATCTTTTTTTTTAATTTTTTACAATAGTACAAAGCATGCGTGAGTCTATGGCTACAAAACATATATATATATATATATATATATATACACACACAGATGCTCCTGATATTAACATGCTCCTAAATTTTTTATTTGCTTTTTTTGGTTGTTTGTATTTTATTGAATCAGATACCTGCACCACAGATGCATCCTGATGACGTTCTTCAAACGGTTTTCTTCTGAGTGCGCTGTACCAACATCAGATGTTCAACTACACTGATATGGTAAAACAAGCTCCTTGACTACTGATTGTTTTTTTCTTCTTGAATCCATGGAAAGTAGCAGAAACACTGAAATAACACACGTAAATATCAGGTACAGTAGGTAGTCAACCAGAATGCCTATTACCGCCGCAGTAATGCCGCAGCAGCAAATACAAATCACTCAGACGTGAAAGTCGCAAAATCACCACCAGGTGGCGCAAAGGGATGGTTGACACGCTGGGGTTTTTTTGTCCTTCACCCACCTGCTCCCGCTATTCACTCTTTGTTCACCCGCTGTCCGCTTAATTAGAATAATTTCTTCCTGACCCGACCGTTCTCACTAAATTTAGATCTCGTTTAAAGAATCTCACATTTAAATTTCCGCTACTGAAAGAGAGATATAGGCTACCGAATAAAAGTGTAGCCTGCACAAAATTGTATTTGTTATTTTATTCGTCTTGTCATTCGTTTAATATTTACAACACAATAGGAAAAAGTGTCGCAGAGAGAGAAAAAAAGTTTGTACAAAAAAAGTTGTACAACTTACTTTTTGTAGTTGTTACGTCAGAAACGAGGATACAATTGCAAGTAAAACTCTTTATTTAAAGTCAGAACAGATGATGATGATGATGATAATAGATCCGGGTGAAGCAGGCGGTGGCACAGGGACTTTGATGGTCAGACGTGGCGTGATGGATGAAGTGCAGCATGCTCTGATGACGGATGACGGGAACCAGACACATAGACGATCCAACAAGACGTGAAACCGGAACACAGGAACTGAAGACGGGACACGAGGCACGGAAACAGGATCAGACAACATAGACTTCATGAAACGATCTGACAAAGGAGATGAGAAGGTGGTAAGTATTTATAGGAGGTGAGATGAGTGGCAGCTGGTGATGAAGAGTGATAGCAGCTGGATACTGATCAACGGTAACGATCCGGACACACCCACTCACACACATGTAAACAACAAAGCACGAGACTAGAGAGAGACATTGGATCTATGAACCGTGACAGTAGTAAGTTGAACAAAAATAGCCTTTTATTAATCTTGTCAAAATACTAAATTCGTTTGACATTTTTCCATTAACACGGTAGGAAAAGTGTCGCAGATAAAAATAAATAAATAGGACATCTGTCATTAAAAACGATAGGTTAAGCAAAATATAAACAAAACCGAGTTGATCGTCCTTCAAGGACAGCGCATCATCCACACTTTGCTCCACACTTACTCCCCATATCGTTTTTTTTATGCCCCATATCTTGTTTATTTGAGAAGGCTAAACTGATCAAACATATGCTCAACTCACTGTCTGGCGCTGGCCGCATGGTATTTAAAAAGATAATAAATACAACTTGAAATTAAAAAACATAAAATGTTCCAATCATGTTTCTAAATTAACTTAATAAAGAAACGAAACGAAATATCATCACTTTGCCATTAAAAACCAAAACTGAACTCTTTTTAATGGCCTTGGATTCACCTTGGTTTCACATGGGCTAAAGAGTGGGCATGGGCTCAAAATAGGCATTTTATCTGGGGCCCACATGGGTGAACCCATGAACAACTTTCTCACGAGATCCCATCCCCCGCGACATCAAACTACCGCGAGATGCAGCCCTGCCTCGAGCTGCAAGCAGGGTGGATCCCGCGAGAATTCATTCAGCATTTCCCATCCCCCACGCGGCACGCACTGCATCGCGCCGACGCCATTACTGCTCAATGACTTGTCACGTTTCATTTAATCTGTTCGTAAACAATGACGTGTGCAAACAGAGAGAGTTCAGTGCGCTGGCGTCCAGGTGCGGGTTAACAAATTAAACATTGATTTAATGTTATACACAGTAATTGTTATGGTTACATATACATAAACGTAATTTTTTGAGGTGCATTACGCCTTTATTATTATGAAGTGAAATTAATGACTAACCATTCTCTTGCGTTGCGGACACAAAACCAAAGTTAATTCGTCCAGTTGTGGTCAGCAGGATCAGTGGCACGGAAAAACTTGAAATAAGATCTTTATCAGACGTGTATGTATTCTGCAGCTGAAAACACACTGCTTAATGTTACACATTATAATTATTTTTGTTTTAGATAGAACATGTCTATATTATGTTAAGCAAAAAATAAAAATAAAAAATAGCCTCCAGCAGTGTGACTGAATTTTCATTTGTGTAATTCCAGTTGAAGGTTGGGGTTTGGGAGAGTTGAGCTCCGAAGTAGGGGCTGCAAAGTAGATCTGCATTAACTGCATTAACGCAATAACTGCAGGACCGACCAGATTTCTTGCGCCGCGGGAATAACGCGGTAGCGGTCGGTAACATGTATTTTGTTTGTGGGGTCTGTGCGCAGTGATGCTCAGACCAGGCTACCGATGGTGATATACGGCCCTCAGACAGAACAGGAAGGTCGATCAGTGACAGCAGAATAAGGATGGAGCAAAGCGTGGATGATGCGCTGTCCTTGAAGGATGGACTCGGTTTTGTTTATATTTTGCTTAACCTATA
This sequence comes from Onychostoma macrolepis, assembly GCF_012432095.1. Lineage (NCBI taxonomy): Eukaryota > Metazoa > Chordata > Actinopteri > Cypriniformes > Cyprinidae > Onychostoma > Onychostoma macrolepis. Next base: position 2,049,311 of record NC_081160.1, on the reverse strand, counting down.
ATTTTAAATGACAGATGTCCTATTTATTTATTTTTCTCTGCGACACTTTTCCTACTGTATTAACAGAAAAATGTCAAACGAATTTATAGTATTTTGACAAGACGAATAAAAATAGCAAACAGGCTTTTTTGTACAACTCTTTTTCTCTCTCTGCGACACTTTTTCCTATTGTGTTGTAAATGTTTTGTTAAAAACGAATTGTATCCTGACGAATAAAAATAAATACAATTTGGTGCCCTTTATTAATTTTTATATTACAAATACTATTTCGTTATATAATGTATTTGTTGAATAATGAAAGAACTTGTGAGTTTAAAATTACAGACGTTTTATTAATTTGTCCGGTATAGGCTATTTTGTTTAATTGTTTTGGCTAAATCCTGGCCAGGTTTTATTTATTCGTTTCTTGTTTAATAATGGGAATTAAATAATACAATGTGCTCACATTTTCACTAAAATTAAGGAAGGAATTAATAAAAATAAAAAAAATTCTACGATTTCCTAATTCGGGCATGTCATGTGCAGGAGTTGTCTAATGTAGCTAGTTCCTGTTAAATAAGGACAGATAACAAAATAGGTCCGTGACATGTAGAAACTGTAACGTTTATTGTACGAATTAAATGTAGATTTTAAACATTTGTATTTGTGAGAAGTAACCAATTTCGGCAGAGTGCTATGCAAAACGCGAGGGAATGTGCTCCAACGCGTTCAAATTCTTACTTTTCAAAGTCTGTGTTTAAAGCGCCACTTAGCGGTAAAAGGCAGCAAATACACTTTTTAAATGTTACCACCGCGGGAACGTATGCTTCGATTATACTGTGTTGTAAATAAAATACGAATAATTAAAAAAAAACATTTTTTCAATCTCCTCACATTCTCTGTTACCTGCCTCAAAGTCACAGTCACACTGATGGGCCATTAGGGGCCATTAGGGGAGGGCCCTTTGTCTCTTTGGTGAGAATCACTTAATATTCAAGGCCATTGCCACTCCCTCGCATACAGGCTTTCGATCACAAAACATGTCTTTAAAAATTTAAATCAATATATTGTTTTCTATGAAGGAGTAAGCAGAATGATTTTCACATAATTTTGAAGTAAATATTCTAGCCCACAAGACTGATTACTCAAAAGTCTTGTTCAGAACTATTTAGTGTGGGTTTTATGGCTTTATTTTTAGCTAATTCCCCCCCCCCCCAAAAAAACTCACTAACCACGCATCATTTTTTATCTTTTTTTTTTCGAAAAATGAAAACATGTACATTGATCTTGGTCACATATTATTGTAGCACAGTTTGCGCTGAATACAAAAAAATAAAAAATACATATTGGTTAATAGTATGTTTTAGAAAAAAAAAAACACTTTTTGTTATGAGTATGCAGGCGCAGCTCGCTTAAAGGTATTATAACCACTCTGCATCCTCTGAGTAAGTTCAGAACTGACGAGTTTGTGTCCGTGGGTTCACTATCGGCCGAAGTGTAATTCCTGCGATACCTGGTCCCTAATGAACGAATAATTGAAATTATGGGATTTCCAGAATAATCAAATATCTAAATTAATATACAATCGATATCTGTCATCAGTTTTTAATTAAGAATATTGCCTAAATTTAATGATCGCTTGAAATTGGCGTCAGATTGAACGCGGAGCTAGACTAAAATTGAAACTAAATCCAGATAAATTCAGAGACGCAAGTAAAAGACCGAACATGCATTAAACCTTCGACCAGACCGCTGGATTCTGCTGTTTGTGCTGGCGGGTGGATCCTTACAACAGACAGTTTCTGGATGATGAAGGCATTGATGGCATTGACTGACCCTTATGTTCCCCAGACCTGAATCCAACTGAGAACCTCTGAGACGTTATGGTTGAATGAGTCTAATTTAAATATTTTAAATTTCCACATTACACAACGTATATAAGTAATCATTTTCAACATAATTATTTTGCTAATTACCTCTGAAAATATTATTTTGATTAATTTCAAGTGCAATAAATCACACAACAACATTTTAATTTAACAAATTGATAAATGAATATGCATGTAATATAGGAAGCATTTCTATAAAAGCGTAAAACAGATGTTCAGAATACTACTCTGACACTTTAACACTATTAATTTGATTATTTACACAATGATAACAAAATGAACAGGACATTCATTAAGAAATAAAATCAACTTTAAGTTATAATTTTCATATTATTCATCAACATATTTTGAATCAAGCTGATTTGTCATTTGATCCAAAAAAGATGAATGTTTTCCAGAGACACAAACCAACTAACAAATATCAGAAATATCAGAATTAAAAAAATGATGTTACAGATGATGTGCTGCTGTTTTCCCTCCATAATGGATGTCACTTCCTGTTGGGTGATGCCATTAAGTAAGGCTTTTGCTAAATGAATAGTTCACCCAAAAATGAAAATGTGCTGAAGATGTGCTCACCCTCAGTCCATCCAAGATGTAGATGAGTTTGTTTCTTCATCAGATTTGGAGAAATGCAGCATTGCATCAGTGTCTCAGCAATGGATGCTCTGCAGTGAATGGGTGCCCTCAGAATGAGAGTCCAAACAGCTGATAAAAAAATCACAATAATCCACAAGTAATCCAAGGCAAGGCAAGGCAAGGCAAGTTCATTTATATAGCACATTTCATACACAATGGTAATTCAAAGTGCTTTACATAAAAGGAAGTGAAATAGTCATTAAAAATAATAAGAGATTAAAAATAATAAAAATCACAACAATAAAAACAAAGTGATTTAAAAATTGATTTTAAAAGAATTTAAAACATTTAAGAATAGAAAGTGATTATACATAGTGCAATCAGTTCGGATGTAGCACAGTGCTCATTCAACAAATGCACAGCTAAACAGATGAGTTTTGAGTCTGGATTTAAAAGTGGCTAATGTTTTAGCACATCTGATCTCTTCTGGAAGCTGGTTCCAACTGCGGGCGGCATAATAGCTAAAAGCAGACTCCCCTTGTTTTGTGTGAACCCTTGGTATTTCTAACTGACTCGATCCTAATGATCTGAGTGGTCTGTTAGGTTTATATTCAGTGAGCATATCTCCAATGTATTTAGGTCCTAGGCCATTTAGAGATTTATAAACGAGTAAAAGTACTTTAAAATCAATCCTAAATGTAACTGGAAGCCAGTGTAAGGACCTGAGGACTGGTGTAATATGCTCAGATTTTCTGGTTCTAGTCAGAATCCTGGCAGCAGCATTCTGGATGAGCTGCAGCTGTCTAATGATCTTCGTTGGAAGGCCGGTGAGGAGACCATTACAATAATCCACCCTGCTGGTGATAAAGGCATGAACCAGTTTCTCCAAGTCTGGAAACAAAACATCTAATTCTTGCAATGTTTTTGAGATGATAGTATGCTGATTTAGTTACTGCTTTGACATGACTACTAAAACTAAGGTCTGTCTCCAGAAACACCCCAAGATTTTTGACTTGGTTTTTAGTTGATTGACCCCTAGAGTCAAGGTATGCATTCACCTTGATAACTTCATCTTTGTTTCCAAATGCAATGACTTCAGTTTTCTCCTTATTTAACTGAAGAAAGTTCTGGGACATCCAACAGTTTATTTCATCAATGCATTAGCAGAGGGAGTCAATGGGGCTGTAGTCATTTGAGATAAGGCTAGGTAAATCTGCGTATCATCAGCATAGCTGTGATAGGCAATTTGGTTCTTTCTCATTATTTGACTTAGTGGGAGCATATACAGGCTAAACAAGAGCGGTGCAAGAATTGAGCCTTGTGGGACTCCGCATGTCATGGACGTCCACTTAGACTTATGCTCTCCTATACTCACATAATAACCTCTCCCTTCTAAGTATGACCTGAACCATTTGAGTACCATCCCAGAAAGCCCGATCCAGTTTTCCAGTCTCTCTAGAAGTATGTTATGATCAACAGTGTCAAACGCAGCACTAAGATCTAGTAGTACCAGCACTGATATTTTGCCAGAATCAGAATTGAAGCGAATATCATTTATTATCTTAATGAGTGCTGTCTCTGTGCTATGATGTGCTCAGAAACCAGATTGAAAATTGTCCAGGTATCCATTTAAGTTTAAGTGGTTGTTCAGCTGATTAAAAACTACCTTTTCAATAATCTTACCTATGAACGGAAGATTTGATATTGGTCTATAGTTGCTCAACATTGTGTTATCAAGATTGCGCTTTTTCAGAAGGGGCTTAACCCTCTGGGGTCGACAAACGCATATATGCGTTTTGAGGCAGATTTTCCTGATAAGGCCGAAATGAGCTTGAATTACTCTGCCCTTTTTGATCGTACAGATAAAAGCAATACACCATTCGAATCTGTAAGGGGTCTACTTTTATTTGTATACACTCATAATGACAACTAAACTTTGTGCTTCTGAAGAATAAAGAAAACAAACAGGGTGTGCTCTCTGTCTTCTCCGTCTCCGCGAACTGTTTTTAGAAACGCGTCACTAAAATTAACTGTAACTCAGCAAATACTTCACACAGAGACATGGGAGTTATATCTATAGAAAGCTTGAAGTGTCTACTTTGAAATGAAGCAAGTCTTATCGAAAAACATTCTGTGATGAAGTAATCCATATGAAACCAACACGATGTTCAGTCTGTCCCGTCTGACTCATTATCGCTAATGTGACCCTGCCCCCGCGCGGCTCGCGCTGTTCATATGTAAATAGCCACGTGGTAAGTGCGGCGTGCAAACGCCAACAACACAAACAAAGAGGAGGTCCTTCATCGCGGCTACTGTTCGTTTCTGGAAGAAGACGCGCTGAGTAAAAGCAGGATTTCCCTCCAAAGAAGAACACGATTTCATCCAGCAGAGGAGATGAGTAAGTAATGTTTCTTTTTTACATTAGTTAACGTTTTATTGTGACATAAACTTGAACAGATCTACTAACAGTTAGCTGGGTTTTCCCCCAAACGACAACATGATGAATGCTACGCGTCTAAGAATGTTTAGACCATGTTTATTATTAATACTCTGTTCACAAATATATTTTAATAGCGTGCTAAACAATAATAATTAGTTTCTCAGATATAAAATATCATTTTTTTATAGTACAAAGTACATCCTTTTATTGTACAAAGCATGCTTGAGTCTGTGGCTACAGAATCTTATCATAGGCTACTATAAAATCATACATACTAGACTATATGACTGCAAAATCATAGTTGGGTTTTTCCCAAACTATAATTCCTGACTACAATGTTTGAAATCGTGTAAAACATTTTGAATATGACGGGCAATTCACTGTATTTAATTTTATTTACTTCTTACAGCGCTATGATGTTTTCATGCTCTATATAAAACAATAAAAGTAATATGAGTGTACACTGTAACATGATGAATGCTACGAGTCTAAGTATGTTTAGTACATGTTTATTATTAATAGCCTACTCTGTTCAGAAATAGATTTTAATAACGTGCTAAACAATAATAATTAGTTCCTCAGATATAAGATTTCTTTCTCTATTTTATGATAGTGATATATATGATATTTATGATATATATACAGATGTTCCTGACATTAACATGCTCACAAATGTTTTTTTGTTTGTATTTTATTGAATCAGATACCAGCACCAGATGAATCCTGATGTCTCTTCAAACTGTTTTCCTCTGAGAGCGCTGTACCAACATCAGATGTTCAACTACACTGATATTCTATGTCAAAACAAGCTCCTTCTCTACTGATTATGTTTTTTTCTTCTTGAATCCATGGAAAGAAGTAGAAACACTTAAATAACACACGTAAATATCAGGTATGATTTACTTGTTTCACTTGTTGAACAGAATCTGTTGCAGGAATGACTCAAAGTCTGTTCACATCTCTGTGGTTAGATCAGTGTGCACAATAATGTGTCTTTGACCTTCATTATGTATGTTTTGATTATACTGTGTTGTAAATAAAATACAAATAATTTAAAAAACCCTTTTTTTCAATCTCCTCACATTCTCTCTTACCTGCCTCACAGTCACAGTCACACTGATGGGCCATTAGGGGCCCATAGGGGAGGGCCCTTTGTCTCTCAGGTGAAAATCACTTAATATTCATGGCCATTGCCACTCCCTCGCATATAGACCCTCGACCACAAAACATGTCTTGAACATTTTAAATCAATATATTGTTTTCTGTGAATGAGTAAGCAGAATGATTTTCACATAATTTTGAAGTAAATATTCTAGCCTACAAGACTGATTACTCAAAAGTCTTGGTCAGGACTATTTAGTGTGGGTTTTATGGCCTTATTTCAGCTACATTTTTTTCCCAAAACTTACAAACCACGCATAATATTTTTTTTCTAAAAAATGCAAACATGTACATCCATCTTGGTCACATATTATTGTAGCACAGTTTGTGCTGAATACAAAAAAAATTACATGTTGGTCAATAGTATGTTTTAAGTAGCTGAAATAAGCACAAATATCAGGGCATGTCAAAACATCTCAAGGGCCCCAAAATGACCTCAGACCCCAGAGGGTTAACAACTGCAGTTTTCAGGGAGTTTGGAAAAGTCCTAGAAAGAAGTGAGGCATTCACCACTTCTAAGAGATCTGCTTCTAAACAGTTAAGCACACTTTTGAAAAAAGATGTGGGAAGTGTGTCAAGATAGCAGGTTGATGATTTAAGGTGCTGTACTATTTCTTTCAATATTTTGCAATCAATTGCTTCAAAAACAGACATAGTCACTTCTTTTTGAAATTGTGGTCGAATCTGTGTGACCTCTGCAAAAGTAGATATGCCAATCTCCTTTCTGATATTATTGATCTTCTCAGAAAAGAAGGAAGCAAACTCATTGCATTTACTGTTGGAGAGCATTTCACTGGGAATCTGACTTGGGGGGTTCGTTAGTCTCTCCACAGTAGCAAAAAGAGTGCGAGAGTTGTTTAAGTTACTGTTTATAAGGTTTGAGAAGAAGGTCTGTCTAGCTGTGGCTAGTTCCACATTGAAAGCATGAAGGCTGTCTTTATAGATGCTATAGTGAATTTCAAGTTTTGTCTTCCGCCACATCCGCTCAGCTTTTCTGCATTGTCTTTTCATACTCTGAACTGCTGTTGATTTTCTCCATGGTGATTTTTGTCTGCCATTCTTCTTGCAGACCCTTGTCGGAGCAATATCATCAATAACATTCTTAACTTTTGAGTTAAAAGAATCCAGGAGAAGATCAACAGAGTCTGCAGAAATGTTTGGTTTTAAAGATATAGCCTTCATAAATAGCGCACTAGTTTTCTCATTAATGCATCTCTTTCTGACAGAGACAGATCTAGATTCAGTGGTAACAGAGATCAATATATCAAAGAAAATACAGAAGTGATCAGATAGTGCTACATCCTTAACAACAATGGATGAAATGTTTAGACCTTTACTGATGAGTAAATCTAGAGTGTGTCCACGATTGTGTGTGGGTTCATGCACATGCTGGATCAGATCAAAAGTGTTTAAAACAGTAATAATTTCTTTTGCAGTTTTGATTTCTGCATTATCTATGTGAATATTAAAATCCCCTGCAATAGTAAAACAGTCAAACTCTGAGGAAATCATTGATAACAGTTCTGTGAACTCTTCAACAAAGGCTGGAGAGTATTTTGGAGGCCTGTAAATAATGATAAACAGAATGCGTGGAGCACCTTTCAGCACAATACCTAGATATTCAAAGGACAAATACTGACCAAATGACACTTGCTTGCATTGATAAACATCTTTAAATAGAGCAGCTACACCTCCACCTCTCCTAACAGTCCTGCAGACACTTGTAAAGTTAAAGTTAGGAGGGGCTGTTTCATTGAGGACTGTTGCACTGCAGCTGTCTTCAAGCCATGTTTCATTTAGAAACATAAAATCCAGGTTGTTTGTGGTTATAAAATCATTGATCAGAAATTATTTATTTTTTAGTGAGGGAATGTTTAAAAATGCTAACTTAATGGAATTACATTTTGTCTCTACAGCAATCTTAGATTGACGCATTACAGGCCGCAGATTAGATGGGTCAGCCGTACGGCTTGAGAAGGCCTTAGATTTTCTATCACGTGATAAAACAGAAATATAGAAATATAGAAAGCTATATAGAAACAGAAATATAGAAAGCTTGTTCTGTGAACATTTGTGAGTGTTGCTGCTAATATAGCGGGGACCCGACACACATCACTGAGAGCTGTTATCAGTTGTTTTTGGTTCACCTACAGCCGATGGAGGAGGGTTTGGGCCCTGGCGTTGTGGCAGCGGACGGAGAGCTCTCACAGGAGGAGGAGGGAGAGCTGGGCCTGAAGTCTTTGGTGGTTGTGGGGCCCGCCGTTTTTTAGTTGATATCTGGGGGCTTGCAGCGAACGAGTGGGAGAGTTTGGTCCCAGCATACACCAGTTCCTCCATTTTCTGTGAGAAGCTTAGAAGTGGAGATTCTGGAGAGAGGATAGTGTGTCTGGCGAGCGGGCTCTGGCTCTGGTGTTTCCGTGGCTGTGATATGTTGTCCTGGCTTCCTGGCTGTTTTCCAGATAGTTGTCCTTGGGTGCTGAGTCTTGGAGCTGATGTAGTACGTCACAGTCTGTTTGTGATGAGCTGTGTGGGCAGGGCTCAGCCGGGATAGTCTCAGTGAGGAAAGTTTGTTTTGGCTGCGTGGTGTTATCAGTGTCCTTGTGGGATGTGTCAACCATAAGATGACTCTGAGGCTGACATGAAGTCCTGTGGTCACTCATATTCTGTCCAGGTGTGTGTGTGCCATTGAGGCCGAGTGGATTGGCACACACCACTGAAGGATGACGGAGGGAGAAATAGATATTGTCCTTTAGCACTCTCACACCAAGTTTGTTTGGGTGGAAGCCGTCCAGTTTAAACAGTTGTCTATGGCCCCAGAAAATATTGAAGTTGTCGATGAAGTTGACTTCTTTTGTACTGCAGGTTCTTTGTAGCCATGTATTCAGCCCAAGCAGCCGTGAAAACATGTTAGTTCCCCTTGCTGGGAGTGGTCCACTGATGAACGACTGAACTTCAAGTCTTTGAAGTGTTTCAAAGAGTTCACTGAAATCCTTCTTAAGCAGTTCTGACTGCTCTTTCCGAATATCGTTCTTCCCCACATGGATGATGATTCGATTTGCAGTCTTGTGCTTCATCAGAATGTTCCGAAGTTCCTTGTTCACATTAGAGACGGTTGCTTGAGGAAAGCAGCATGTAGTTGTAGTCCTGCTACTGATGTTTCTGATAATAGAGTCACCCACTATCAGAGTCCTGGGCTCGGCTGCGCTCTGAGCTGAGTGCCGCTGTCTGCTCGACCTCGAGCGCCTGTTAGTAGCGATGTTAGCTGCTAGCTGATATGATCCATGTTTTGTCACATTTGGGGATTCCTCACCCACATTCATTAATGCTTCGAATCGGTTCTCAAGATGTATAGGGGGTTGTAAAATGCCAGTGTTTACAAGTCTTGTCATAGCTGTATCTGGGGTAGAGGATGCTACCGCAGCAATACGAGATACTCGTGACAATCTGATGTCTCGAGTGCCTTTGGGTCTCGCTCCCTGTTTGTGCCATCGATTAGTCTGTCGATCAGCTTGTTCTTCTACACTTTGTATAAACTGTTGAGATTCACTAGATTCATAGGACTCACCGGCTGTATGCCGCGGGGGTCCGTGATGACGATCTGCTGTGTGTTCCACCTGTTTTGGAGGTCCAGCAAGTAACTTTGTTTCAAGAACCGCAATCCTTTGTAGAAGTCTGTGGCAGTTCATGCAGCAAGTAGATTCCACAAGGGGCATTTTCTTTCCCGTCTGTTTGAATGTAGGCAGCTGTGTTTTCCCGTCTCCAGAATGTAAACTGCTGGCAGAGGGAGGCAAAGAGTCTTCCTTTTCTAAAAACTGTGTTGTTTGAGCACTGTGCTGATATGCTGAAGTTAAAATCTTAGAGAAATCTGAGAAAAGTGCATAAATATGGAGCGAAGCGCTGAGCAATAAGCAGGAGCATCCGAACAGTAGCGAACCTGGAAGCAGGATCCACACCACTCCAGTCCATCAGTTAACATCTGGAGTAGACAAAAGCTGTGTGCTTGTAAGAGACAAATCCATTATTAACATGTTTTTAAAACAGACACTGCTGGCTAAAATGAGTCCATAATCCGTGAAACATGAAGGAAAGTGACACTGAGTGTCATCATAAATTTAATATTTTATCCATTAAATGATGACTGAATGCATGGCCAATATATAGGCAGATAAGCAGGGAACTGTGGGCCAGTGCATGTCTTTTGCTCTCTAGAAACCATGTCAGTTTCAGTTGAAATTATTTTAAGTTCAAGTGTTAGCATTATAAACACTGAATTAATACCAACATATGAAATTAAATTAATGACAGAAAAATTAGGAATGTTGGACAATAAATAGCCTTTATAACAGGAATATAACAGCTTGACAGTAAACTGTTTTTGCAGTATTGTCTTATATTAATGTCCGTTAAAGGAAGACTGTAAAGCTTTTGTATGTAAAAATGTACATATACAGGAACACATTTCTGTATTTATAGTGAATGTGATAAAATAAATGAAAGCGAAGACATTCTAAAGACATGTAATTAGAAAGTGATCATCAGTATAAAACTGTTTTTGAATAGAATGGCAATGTTTTTGGATTAAGTCTGAGTCACAGGTCTCTGTTTCATCTGTTAAATTAATCTACAATAAGTCAGAATTTATTTATTGAACATCTTAATTCTGGGATCAGTATACTGTATAAGGATCTTAATGAAATGAACTCTATAAATATTACATTTTCTCAAATGGACAAACAAAACCAGCAATGAGTCCTATGCTGGTTAGATAAGCTAATTAAGATATAAGTATAATAGCATTTCATGTGATAGGTTAATGAGAGGGCCAAGGCTTGCATTAATTAATAGAATTAAGATTGATTTACTTGTTTACTCCCAAGAATGAAAGGATTATCATATTTACTGCTGATTTGAACACTCATAATAAACCCACAAATGTCCTTTAAAACAGTAAATATGGTCATTCTGGATTTCATGCTGATATTGAATTTAGCATGCAAGTCATATTCCACCATTTGTGTTACAGACATACTTTCTCTTCAAACTTTTAAAGGTTTCAAATTTATGAATATAATTTAATTTGCTTCTAAGTAATTGTGTTCTATTTTTATAGTAAAACTTACCTCATTTTGACATTGTGTTAATATGTGGCATGGTACTACGGTAAGATCATGTATTTTGGACACTACTATGAACATAATATCATGGTATTTTTATTTACCTTAAAGTAACATGCTGTCACGCTCCCCATGTGTGCCCTGTGACCCAGTTTCTGTTTCCCTTTGATTGTTTAATTGATTCCAGGTGTGTCTCCTTAGTTCCTTGATTGTCTTGTCTTTATAAGCCCCAGTCCTTTCAGTTAGTGTGGGTCGGTCTTCAAGTGTCTACCCTACCTGTGATCTGTGTTCCTGTCTATATATTAAACCCCCGTGTTATTAATTCCTCGTCTCCTGGTTCCCGTGCTCCCCGTGAGCTGTGACAGAAAGACCGACCCCAAAAACAATAACCTCTGTATTTATACCCTCCGTTTTGTTTCTGCTTTTTTTCCCAGTGGGTTTTCTTTCCGTTGTGTTCTATGGATCCCCATGTCCGGCCCGAATTCCTCCTCCTCCTGCTGGAGCAGGGGGACAGATCTCTCGAGGACCACACCAGACTGTTCCTGATGATAGCTAATGCCACCAGCTACCCGGATGGCGCGCTCTGCTCATTCTACAACGCAAGTTTGAACACCGCGTGCAGAGCGCTGTCATCCGAGGATGGTCCTCGAGAGGATTTCGCCGCCTTTGTGGAGTGGATTCTGGTGAGAAACGGATCACCCCTCACCGTCTCTCCCGAGGATGATCTCGCCAGATCCATTCCAGACCCAGAGCCCAGCCCACCAACTCCCAGCTGTGCGGAGCATCAGCCCGAGGCCCACTGATGACGGAGAGCCATTCCCCGCCGCGATCTGCGAGCCAGCGCGAAGCCGAGCGACTGAGCGGAAGATCGCCCCGGAAGTTGAGCCCAACACGTCAGATCAGGTGCGAGAGCTGGCGACAGTGCCCATCGCGAGGGAGCCAGCCGTGGACGGTGTGAGCGCAGAGTGGAGCTCCGCCCCCTGCACCGTGGCTAAGGGTGAGTGGATTATCCATCTGGGGCTGCTGGACATGGAGGAGGATTTAATTGACTGGGAAACGGAACTGGAATTCGAACTGCCCCCTCTCCTTTCTCCGTCGTCCCCGCTGGTCCCGTCCAGCCCTCCTTCGTCCTGGGTTCCCTTGTTCAGTCCTGAGGGGGCTCCAGATCTTCCAGTGCCCGCTCCTCGAAAATGCCTTCCAGTGCCCGCTCCTCGAAAATGCCCTCCAGTGCCTGCTCCTCAAAAATGCCCTCCAGTGCCCGCTCCTCGAAAATGCCCACCCTCCCACCCGCTCCTGCCTCCTCCACCGCTGTCGTCTGGCAGCCCCTCTGCTCGCCCTCAGCCCACCATCAACGCGATGCGAGCCCCACGGGACTGCCATCCTCCAGCGTCGCCGGGTGCTGGAGTATCCCTCACCTCCGCCTCCAACCTCCTCGGCCCGGACTCTGCCTCGGCCCGTTGACCCAGTGGCTCCACCTCGGCTCCTAGCTCCCTCGCCTCCACCGTCACCCGTCGATCCTCCAGCTCCACCGGGATCCCTCGTCCCTCCGGCTCCGCCTTGGTCGGGCGTCGACCCGCCATCGCCTCAGGACTCCGCTCCTCCGGCTGCACCTCGTCGCTCCGTCCCACCGGCTCAGTTGGGCTCCTTCCTCCCGCCAGCTCCACCTTGGTCCTCAGTCGCTCTGGCTTCGCCGCGGATCTCCGGAGCTCCGCCTTCACCTCGGTCGCCAGAGCACTCGGCTCCACCTTGGCCCCCCGGATCCTCGGCATCCCCCTGGCTCGTCGGCTCTCCGTCTCCGCCTCGGGCTCCTCCACCACCTGCTCCGCCGCCGTTGGTTGGCCCCCTGGAGTCGGAGGCTATTCCTCCTCCATGGCTCCTCCCTCCGTCGGCTCCACCGTGGGCCATCATCGTGGCTGTGGCCTGGGTCCTGCCAGGCTCCTCCTGCTCCCGGTCCCTCCTGTCTCCTCCCTGGCTCCTCCCTCCTTCGTCGCCTCCCTGGTCTCTGTCTGCCGGCCCCCTCCCGGTTGTTCGTCCTCCTCCTGGGCCTCCACCATTGTTCCCACCCGTTTCCCGCCCCCCTCTGTTGTTCCACGGTGCGAGGACGCACCTTCCGGGAGGGGGGAGTAATGTCACACTGTCTTGTGTGTTTTGCTCCCCATGTGTGCCCTGTGACCCAGTTTCTGTCTCCCTTTGATTGTTTAATTGATTCCAGGTGTGTCTCCTTAGTTCCTTGATTGTCTTGTCTTTATAAGCCCCAGTCCTTTCAGTTAGTGTTTGTCGGTCTTCAAGTGTCTACCCTACCTGTGATCTGTGTTCCTGTCTATATATTAAACCCCCGTGTTATTAATTCCTCGTCTCCTCGTTCCTGGTTCCCGTGCTCCCCGTGAGCTGTGACACATGCACATACCGTTGTATATGAATATAGTAATCATACAGTTCTATGATACATATCAAGGTTTCACCATCTGATGTATCACAGTAATATCACAGAACATGAGAGAATGTAATTATAGCATATAGATTTTAAAAATTGAAAAACAAATGATAAAAATGGTCGAATTAGAAACATTTATTTTTTATGAATTATAAATGATTTTAATCTTGTATTTCATATTAGGAGTGTAAATTCATTTACTATAATTGACAGGTGTGATGATCAGTGGGCTTGAGTTTTTACCTCCATCACTAAAGCATGGGCTAAATAATGGATAGAGTTCTTCAGTGAAAGACTGAGCAGTGAAAGAGTAGATATGAGAGCTGTACTCCACATCATAAAAGGAGACCAGACCCTCCTCATAATCCACAAACACACCGACCCGCTGCGGCTTCACTCTCAGAGACAGATAGACACGAGGATCATCACAGGCTTTATATTCATCTCCATTCCTCAGAATCACAGTCCAGTATCCATCACTGGGACTCAGTGTGATCGTTCCCTTCCTGTTAATGGATTCTCTGGCCACTCCTAAAATCCATTCAGTCTTTCCCTTCACCTGCACCTCAAAATAAAATCTTCCTGAGGAGAATCCCTCCTTTCCCATGACATATACACCTGTATCAAATCTCTCTGGTTTGTCTGAGAGTTTCTGTTTAATGTCTCCATGTCTCACTTGTTTTCCATCATCAGACAGAATGAGATTAGGATGAGCTGTATCAGGATCCAGAGTCACATCCACTGAGAAAACACAGAATATCAATCACAACTTTAAAAACATAGCATCACAGAATCTGTGTATTGTGATTATTAATCCAGTGTTTAATCAGATTGTAGTGCAGTAATGAAGCTGTGAGTGTATGAATGTAAACTAGTGTAGTGCAGACAGCACACTGTACCTGCATACTGCTGCATCCACTTCAGCTCTGTAGAGACTAATGATAATAAATCATAATCAGACCTGAAGGTTAGGGTAGAGTGGGTGTTTTCCCCAAAATAACCACAAGATAAAGTAAAGATACATTTTTATTGTAACTATGGACTACGTTGGCGAGAGTGATGTAGAAGTTTTCATCATGAAGCTCACACTGGTGATGTATCGGAGAGAAAACAGATTTCACTGTAAATAATCTAATTATCAGCAATAAGAAAGTGTTTTAAAGCTTGTTGTTTTGTAGAACATCACAGTTATATATACCCCCTCCAGGGTACAATGAACAATTACTGTAGTTATTCTGTTCTGAACATCAAATCCTTTGTTTTTTCATCAAATGTAGCCTATTCTAACTAGGTTAAATAAAAAATATTTGGATTTTATATTTAAAAATTACCTCAAGTTAGCATCAAGTAGCCAGTTAACATCGACTAACAAAATGTTTCAAATAGCTATTATAATTTTGTAATTCTAAATATTGATTATATTCTTTTTAATTTTTAAGCAAAAACTCTGTCTGTATCTGATTTTGCTGTAATTGTTTAAAGTAAATTGCTCTGAAACACTATGGGGCATTGTATACCACCCAGGGGGCCTTTTGCCTCATACAGTAGGTGGAGTAAAACACCCCCTTAGTACAAATTTAATTTTTGTTAAAAATCTAATAACATGAAAACTCTGGACATTTTTCATACTTTGTTTATAATTTGTGTCATTGTCACTAAAACTATGATAACTTTTCTGAACACATTTAACTTTTGTTTCACAGAAAAAAACTTACACAGTCCTTAAGAGAGGCGTTTTCTCCCACTCTACCGTATATTTAAAGAATTGAGCAAATCATCATGTTTCTATCTGATCAGTGTATGTACTGATATACCAGTTTGTGTGAGTTTGTCATCTATAGTGTCCTTCAGTTGGTTCAGAGCTCTCCTCAGAGTCTCCAGACTCTCATGAGTCTTCATACTGATCTCAGGCCAGTTCCTGTTGTTTCTAGGGCTGCACAGGGATGAGTGAATCTACAGCAGGAGAGAGGAGAAATCCTTCAGCATGGGGAGTGTTATGGTGTCATATACTGCATTATCATTGATCAGAGAGATCATGTTGACTGACCTGTAGGAGGTGGAGGTGATCTTCAGTGTGTGAGAGCTGCTCCAGCTCAGTGTTTCTCATCTTTAGCTCAGTGATCTCCTGCTCCAGCTCTTCAATCAGCTCTTGCTCCTGTTTCTCTGCTGCTTTCTGCTGCTCCTCCATCATCTCCAGCAGTTCAGTATAGAATCCCTGTTGCAAGAATCAGTGTTATTATTGCTCATACATCAGTGTTTTTAAGGGGATTTCAAATACCTCAACAGAAGAATAAACTCCTGCACCGTTTGCACTGATTGATTCTCAAATCATGTGTTTAGATGAGGAGAGTTGTGATATTACTGTACTATAAGGTGACCAGACGTGCCACTTCCCAGGGAGATGTTCTGCACCTGGTCTCACAGAATTCCGTGTAATGACAATGGACCCTTAACTCTGAATCTGTGGTGGTGTTAAGGGGCTGACGAGATGTGAGACGTGCGGATCCATATGCAGACTTTTATTAAAGAGAGATGTGGTCATAACAGGCAGGGTCGAACAATGGCAGACAGGTATAACATGGGCGAGACAGAGTAAACTAAGACAAGCGTGGGTCGATGATCGGCGAACAGTGGAGCGGAGGCAGAACAGGGGGAGGAATGGAGGGCCAGGTCCTTGTGGAAGCGGAGTGATCTGGGACCGAGGTAGAGATGGCAGAGCAGGAAGCCAGGGCAGAGTGGACGGGACTGGAGCCCACCACGGCGGAGCAGACGGAGCAGGCGGGGCAGAAGACCACCAGAGATCAGGAACCCACAGCAGGGACTGGGACCTAGGAAGAATGGAGACACAAGGAGGAGACAGAACATGCACAGACACAAGGACTGAGGTAGGGAACCCAGGAAGTTCATAGTTAGTTTCCATAGCGGTGACAGGACAGAACGAGAGTTCATTGACGGCCTCCATAGCCGTGACAGAACAGAACGAGAGTTCATTGACGGCCTCCATAACCGTGACAGGACAGAACGAGAGTTCATTGACGCCCTCCATAGCCGTGACAGGACAGAACGAGAGTTCATTGACTGCCTCTATACCCGTGACAGGACAGAACGAGAGTTCATTGACGGCCTACATAGCCGTGACAGGACAGAACGAGAGTTCATTGACGGATACCGCTGACACCTCTGGAGGTTCTGCGGCGGTTGCCGCCACCTCTGGAGGTTCTACAGTGGTAAACACAGGACACAGGGAGAGTTCAGTAATGGTCTCTTCGACCGCAACACAACAGGCTGAGAGTTCATTGCTGGGTGCCACCACCATACAAGGGGCCGACGCGAGCCCCGCCGCTTCTGGAGGTTCTGCAGCGTGGACCGCTACCTCTGGAGAAGCTACAGCGGGCGTCGCCACCTCGGGCAGTTCTGCGGTGGTGTACGCAGCCCAAACACAACACAAAGCGATTCCCATGAGGGGAAGTGCCTCAGACAGGGGAATCAGTTCAGGAACAGGAGGGCTAGAGTGAGTGGGTTTGGGGATACCAGCTGTGTGCAGATACCAGCTGTGCGTGCAGACACCAGCGGTGAATCCCTCACATTGGATATCAGACTGGGATAATGAAAGACTGACCTTGATGATCTGGGTGTGTCAGCCCGGACGTGACCCGACTCTGGACGGTCAGCGGAGACGTGACGTGACTCTGGACGAACAGCTGTGACGTGCTGCTGTGACTCTGGACAAGCAGCTGAGACGTGAAGTGATTCTGGACGGTCAGCGGAGACGTGCTGTGACTCTGGACGAACAGCGGGGACGTGACGTGACTCTGGACGGTCAGTGGAGACGTGACGTGACTCTGGACGGTCAGCCGTGACGTACTGCTGTGACTCTGGACGAACAGCCATGACGTGCTGCCGTGACGTGCTGCTGTGACTCTGGACGAACAGCCGTGACGTGCTGCTGTGACTCTGGACGAACAGCCGTGACGTGACTTGACTTTAGGAGATCAGCTGAGACGTGAAGTGACTCTGGATGATCAGCTGAGACGTGACTCGGTTGATGACGACCAACTGTGACTTGGCTTGACTCTCTGACATCAACCGTGACTTGACTTGGTTCTTGAAGATCAGCTTTGACTTGACTTGATTCGTGACGATCTACGGTGACTTGACTTAGCTTGTGAAGATCAGCTTTGACTTGTCTTGACTTGATTCGTGAAGAGAAGCTGTGAATTGGCCTGACTCACAAAGAGAAGCTGTGACTCGGCTTGACTCACAAAGAGAAGCTGTGACTTGGCTAGACTCATGACGATCAGCGGTAGCTTGACTGGATTCATGAAAATCAACGGTGACTTGACTTAGCTCTTTAAGATCGACTGTGACTTGACCTGGCTCATTACTGGCAGCAAGAACATGACGGGGTGTTGTTGTGGCCGCCATTTTGTGAACGGGTTCCGCTGGCACCGCCATTTTGTGAGCGTGCTCCTGCGCGGTTGTGATCATACAATTGAATGCGGTGTCGCGTTCCTCCGCGACACCCACAGTGAACGATGAACCCACAATCAATAGAGCATAATCCATAAAATCCATTAGAGACGAACGGGGACCTTCAAGGGTTAATACTGATTTGAGCGGCTGGTTAATGCCCTCACAAAAGAAATTAATGAGCACACAGTCCGGCAGATCAGAAAAATATGCGAGCTCTAAGTACTCCTGTACATAATCCTCGAGCGATCGCAAGCCCTGCTCGAGGGTTAATAACAGTCTCGCAGTGTCCATACCTGGCCAATGTCTGGATCCTTGTGCGGCCGAGTATTCTGTTACGGGGCTGACGGGACGTGAGACGTGCGGATCCATATGCAGACTTTTATTGAAGAGAGACATGGTCATAACAGGCAGGGTCGAACAATGGCAGACAGGTATAACATGGGCGAGACAAAAAGTAAACTAAGACAAGCGTGGGTCGATGATCGGCGAACAGTTTCCAAAGGGGCGAGACAGGAGAGGTAGTCCAAAACGTCAGCGATAGTCCAGGCAGGGGAAAACACAATCCAACAAAGGCAAGGCTAGGCAAGGCAAGGAAAACTAACGGGGCTCTGTAGGGCAGCGATAATGCATACAATACTCGGCGACGAGGAAGAGAAAGTTCATGGCTTAAATAGAGTGTGTGATTGGTTACAGCTGTGTCCGTGTGATCAGTGCAAAGAGTGATTGGTGACAGCTGTGATCAGTAATGGATGATGGGAAATGTAGTTAGATGGTGAAGTGCAAGAGTCCATGTGATGAGCGGGTGACCTCTAGTGGTGAGTGAACGGAAGTGCACAGACCAGATTCGTGACAGGTGGCATCAGGTATTTATTGCAAAAACTGACCATAAACAAGCAGTATAAAATCATTACAAATAAGTCATGTTGCATTCCAAGTCTTCTGAAGACATACAAAGTCTTTATGTGAAGAAGAGAGTAAAACACAAGGTTTTAATCGCTGAAAATGATCCCGCTCCATTAACATGCTCACATCTCATTCAAAAAGATACTCCCGTCCTGTAGCACGAGACATACAAGAGCCAATAGCCTGTTACAACAGCAAGAGCCAATAGGTGTGTTTGAGATGCACTATACTAGCCTGCCACCGGCTGGCGACAGCAGCCGCTTGCAGTCGGGGCGGAATTAAAAGCGGAGATGTCAAGTCGGACACTTTCTGCTCCCGGTAGTGACGCTCTCACGTTGTTTGCATAGTCTTATCACAGATTAAGTAAATTAAATGCTATATTTTTCAAATACACAAACGTTTTCATGAGCAACAGAAACACTTTTTATATACTGCTTAATACAGCGCCATCTGTTCATGAATAAAGTTCAACATTAACATATACTATTTAAATACCAATAAAGTGGGGTTTTATCAGTGTTTTATTGATAAAGGTGATTCAATATAACAGTGTGACTACGCTAAAAATGCTTTTACTGTTAAAGGGGTCATATAATGGTACATGCACTTTTACAAGTTGACTGTACTGAAATGTGTGTTAGCAGTGCCTGTACACAACCATCATAAAATGATAAAAATCCATCCAGTGTTTTTTTTTTAATCTCCTTATTTGTTTTACCCTGTCTCAAATCGAGCCGTTCAACCGTGTGACGCCACACGGTCGGACGCCCCTCCCACGATGGTTGATTGACAGCAGTGTTTCAACACAGACCCGCCCTTGCTCGTGAGCGAGCTGTCAATCATAGTCCGCGCGTCATTGTTGATATACGCTGGAGCTGTCTATGAGCAGAATGGTGTCTAAGCGATTGTGGTGTTCTGTTCTCGGGTGCAATAATGAACACAGCAGTCATTTTGATGTTCCTAAGTCCGAACCGCTGAAGACACATGGCTGAGTTTTGCTTTTGAAGGGAATATTCCCCACGAGCAACGTCAATGTTTTCATGTTTGCGCGAATCATTTTTTTAAAAACACACGCACTACAACGGTGTGCTGAAAACAGAGCTGTTTTTGAGCAGGTAAAATGAGTGTTTTCTTACAATACTAATGAGAATTTTTAATTAAAGTATATTACAAACTTTCAATTTAGACCCTAAAGAATCATATTAGCTTGTACAAAAATGGCATTATATGACCCCTTTAAAAAAACACAGATTTGTGAGCATTATTGGAATTGAATTGTTACAATAAACACACAACACACCTTGTGCTTGTCATCACAGAATCAACCTGATCTCACAGAATTCCGTGTAATGACCACGGACCCTTAATTCCGAATCTGTGGTGGCATCACGGAATCGCCGGAAATTCCGTGATGGGCTCACAGAAGTGATACCAATGCAAGTCAGTGACAGGCATCAGCCGTGGTCCATGCGTGGATCCACTGGTTCAACACCAGCACTGCCTCAATTGACGTGGACCATGTAAAAAGAGTGACTCCGATGCATTTATATTTGTATATAAATTTATACTTTCACTGGAGCACCTAACCCACCCCTACCCTAAACCCAGAGGTGGACAGTAACGAAGTACATTAACTTGAGTATTGTACTTAAGTACACTGTTGTGTTCATGAGTAACATTGCATTGTGACTACTACTTTGAAATAGTAAGTCCTGAACTGTTGTATCTCTACGGATGTGATGTAATGACGTGAGCGTGAGTTGGAAGTGGAGTAAACATGCTGAGTGTTCGCTACTCCTGTCTCGTCTGCTTTACTTTTCAATTATACTGCCAGATACCACAAATTGGCGACGAGGATTAAGATTTTTTTTTTCTTTCCGCTATTTTTGGTCGCAAAGATGGCTGTTGCCAAAATGCCTTTCCCGAGTTTTTTCCTGCCTTGCCCCGGCGAGCCTGCTATGCCATTCTGCACATGGCTGCGGATCTTTGAAAACTACCTACGAGTGATTGACGCAACAGGGGACTCCTGGCCGGATGAAAGATAGAGAGCTGTACTGCTTCACTGCCTCGGCACAGAGGGACAGCGAATTTTCTACTCATTGCCTAACATAGGTACGACGTACAAGGATGCAGAAGCTGCACTAAAAGCCTACTTTGTGCCAAAAGCTAACATAGTAGCTGAACGTCACGCCTTTCGTAAACACTGCCAGGCTCCTCACGTTATACAATACGTTGCTGCTTTGCATGAACTTGTTGTTACATGTGAATTCGGTGCCTGTGCTGACGAGATGATTCGCGATCAGTTAGTAGAAAATGTGCTTAGCCCACGAATAAGTGAGAGACTTTTACTCGAAACTGATCTCACATTGGACAGAGCTGTCACAATAGCGAGTCAGATTGAATCAGCTTCTGATCAGGCTAAATCCATTTCAAATTCCTGCCAAGTTACCACCCCCGTACAAGCAGTGCAGCACATAGTAAAGTGCAGGAGAGGAAAACCTTCACATGCACCTCCTAATTCTGTTCACGTGGGGAAAACGTGTGGCTGATTTCGCTGTGGCTCGGAGACACACTTAGCTGACGCTGCAAACTGCCCTGCTGCAACTGCAACATGCAGAAAGTGTAAAAAGACTGGACATTATGCTAAAGTGTGCTGATCCGCACAATCAATTACGCGCGAGGTTCATGAAATTGAGTTACCAGAAGTTACTGTTCTGTACACAGAAGATCCAGCCCGCCCGCCCAGCATCACAAGTACAGTAACCATATCTACCTCTGCCGATCGAGCCTTTATGGTGAATTTGGTGGTTGACATCGGGTCTTCTGTATCTATCTTGCCTTATAGTACTTATGCATGCCATTTTAGTAATGTTGCACTGTCACAACCAACAGCCAGGCTTGTGACTTACGCAAAAGCTCAAATTCCGGTAGTTGGGTGTTTGTCAGCGAACGTCTCGTTACATGACCACACAGTACCTGCTGCGTTCTTCATTGTGGAAAAAGGCACACCACTAATGGGGAGGGACCTCATGTCTGCACTGCATGTGAGGATTGAGAACAGTCAAGTACTGCCTTCTAGTGCCCTTTCTGACCTTGCTCCTCCTGTACCAGTGTTACAGTGCACTGTTGCTGATTTAACAGAGTTCGGATGTGCTAAAAACTTCGTACACCGGGTAAAGCTGGATGAAACAGTCACACCTGTGCGCCAAAAACTTCGCTGCCTGCCACTCTCTTTTCGCAGTGCTGTGTCAGAGGAATTAAATCGCTTACAAGCAGCTGGGGTGATAGAACGCAAAGATGCGTCTGCATGGGTTTCACCAATTGTTGTTACACAGAAAAAATCAGGAAAAATCAGGATGTGTGTTGACCTCAAAGGGCCAAATAAAGCAGTAATCGTTGACCCTTTTCCGTTGCCACACATGGATGAACTGCTCGCTGCTCTTAAAGGTTCTGCTGTCTTCACTACTATTGATCTGACTAATGCTTACTACCAAGTACCGCTGCACGAGGACAGTCGCGATCTCACAGCCTTTATTACCCATGATGGACTGTACCGATTCTGCCGTGTTCCCTATGGATTGGCTTCAGCGCCTGCAGCATTCCAGAAAATGATGACTATCATTCTGGCTGGCTTGTCAGGGGTTGAAAATGATCTGGATGATATTATCATCCACGGACGTGACATGGATTCGCATGGCAAAACACTTTAAGCGGTGTTACAGCGTCTAGAAGCCGCTGGCTTACAACTCAATAAAGACAAGTGTCGTTTCCAGAAAACCAGCCTGCTGTTTTTGGGACATACAGTGTCAGCAGAGGGCCTTTGACCTGATGAGTCACGAGTACAGGCAATACTCAATGCTCCTGCACCTTCTGATGCATCTACTTTGTGCTCCTTACTTGGACTTATGTCGTGGTACAGTAAGTTCCTTCCTGATTTTGCCACTGTTGTAGCTCCAGTGCGTGCATGCTAACAAGCTCCAAATGGATTCAGCTGGTCAAAAGAGGCTGAACAAAGTTTGACCGAAGTAAAACATTTGCTAGCAAACAGCCCTTCTTTGGTGTTATTTGACCCTGCAATGCACACCATTGTCTCCACAGACGCTTCTGACTATGGTCTGGGCGCCATACTTTCCCAGGTCGGCCGAGATGGCATTGAACATACTGTAGCTTTTTCTTCCCGCACGCTGTCGGCTGCCGAGCGTAAATATGCCACAGTAGAAAAGGAAGCATTAGCATGTGTGTGGGCTGTTGAGAGGTGGCATACTAATCTATGGGGCCGCCGTTTCACTCTACGTACAGATCACCAGGCTCTGACAACCCTGCTTACCACTAAAGGAGTTGGCTGTGCTGGACTTTGTGTAGCAAGGTGGTCTGCACGCCTCATGTCATTTAATTATGATGTGGTATATCACCCAGGTTCCCAAAATGCTCCTGCTGATTATCTGTCACGTGTGCCCTTACCTGCTTCTTCCACAGACAATGCGGTTGCTTTAGCTCAGGATGATGATGATGTGGATGAGGAGTTTGTTGCTTTTCTGTCAGCCACCTATAATTTTCTGTCCGCTGCTGATGTTGATGCTGCATGTGCTTCTTGTCCTGCACTAACCAAACTTCGTACACAGATTTCTAATGGTTGACCTCCCTCACCCAAGCAGTGGCGGTTCTACATTGAATTACTCCCCGGGCGAGACCCCCTCTGAGCGCCCATCCCCCCCCCCCCATTCGAGAAAATTTTTTTTTTAGGTTTTTTTGCTAAGAAATTTTGCACAAACAGTTTTACTATAACAATATAAGTGTAAGACAAGCTTATATTTCTCAATTGCACAAATCCTTCAACATGAAAAACACAATTCTGTACAAAACAGTATAAGTTATCAGAACTTAAATAAATATACTCTATATACATAATAAACACTCTGTGTTTATTTGGCACTCGACAATCAACAGATTTCCCATCCCCCAACACTGTCACTCACGACCAGAAGTCAAGACTAAACCACAAAGTGAAAATAGCAGTATTCTTTAGTGATATGTTATTTACACAGTGCAAATAGCTTTAGATTCTATTTATTCTATGTTAAAATAAAATAAAAACATGGCGAAAAACATTATTAGAGAAAAACATTACTTATTGCAAAAATAGTGGCAATTATCTGCACTTCTGCATTGTAATACATTATAAAATAGTATGCAATAACTTATTGAGTGTAATTTTTAAATTTTATTTCTAATTATTAAATGGATGCCACCTTATTGGGACAAAAGCCCTCTCTACACCTACCCTAACCCTACCCGATACTTTATGTTCAACTCTTTGATTATTTCCTTCATTTTTATTAAAAAATAAATGCTTTTCTGATGTGATGTGATTTGAAATTTAAAATGGGAGAAAAAAAGTTCGCCAAAAGGCAGACTCGAACCCTGGTCGATCGTGTCGAAAGAAGTGTAACGCAAATTTTACCATCTGCACCACTGAATCTGACAGCTAGTAACCGTCTTTTGCATATTTGACTATCCCAATCATACATTTGTGGGTGGAGTTAATCTAAACGGCTGCACCCCCTCCCCTTTCCACTTCTCACACAGCTTCTGTGCTCGGTACCTTCTCAACAAGCAGGGGCGCCAATTTGCCAATTCCCCGCACAGTTATATGATAGATAATATGATAGATAATAGAAAACCGCTTAGCGTCGCAGATGATTTTTTTTTTTCCAAGTGCTTGTGCCGCCCCCCACGTGTCATGAAAAAATGCCGCCCCGGGCGGCTGGCCCGTTCGCCCATGCCTAAAACCGCCACTGCACCCAAGGGACTGGATGTTGAATTGTTGCCGTACTATCAGCTGCGACTGGAACTGTCTGTTAATGACAAATTCATCTTCCGAGGCTCACGACTGATTGCACCTGTTGCTCTTCGCTCTACACTGGTCTCCATAGCGCACGAAGACACCAAGGGGAGGTGAGAACTAAACAGCGCCTCCGTGACCTCTATTGGTGGCCAGGGATGGATGCTCAAGTTCACGATGCTGTCCGTTCCTGTCATGTATGTCAACTTAATGACAAAACTGTGAAGTCACATCCTGCTCCTCTTCAGCCGGTGCCGCTGCCAGATGGACCATGGCAGAAAGTTACATTGACCAATTATTACAGCAAATGGCCTGAGGTCTCCTTTACACACACCGTCACTACGGACTCTGTGGTTTCGTTTCTGTCATCGGTATTCAGTCGCCATGGCAATCCACTGAGCATAGTTACTGACAACAGTGTTTAGTTTACATCTGCTGCCTTCGCTGCTTTTCTGGAAAAACAGAATATTCGTCACCATCGTTCCTCTCTCTACTATCCAGCAGCTAATGATGCTGTAGAGAGATTTAACCGTGTGCTCAAACACACTGTCCAAACGGCCATCCAGCAACATCTTCTGTGGAAACCTGTTGTAACTGACTTCTTGCAGGTGTACCGTGCCACTCCACATGCTGCAACTGGTAAATCACCTTTTCAGCTCCTCTATGGCAGACAAATGCGCACAAGGCTGTCTATTCTGCCATCTCCTCCTGTGTGCTCACCCACTGATATGACTGTTCGCCAAAGGGTTGCACGGCTGCAACATAAAACGAAACTGTATACTGATGCCAAGCGCGGTGCACACACTCCTTGCTTCCAGGAGGGGGATAAGTGAGAGTTTGGAACCATCTGCATGTTCCTAAGGAACACAGGAAGTTCACAGACCCTCTCAAAGTTAACAAAAAACTGGGGGTGGGTACATTTGTTCTGAGTGATGGAAAAACTTGGAATGCTTCCAATCTCACTGCATTCCCATGCACAACAACAACTCCTGCTGAGAACGCTGGTCATTGTACCAGTACTCATACTCTTAGACCCAAACGTAACGCTCATAAACCTAGTTGGTTAAATGATTATGTTCCTTAGATCTGATGTATCGCATGCACTGTGCCTGCATTGCTTATGCTACCAAGTTGTGCTATCCTGACTCAATAAGTTCTAATAATACAGAATTGTTACAATCTGTACCACTCCTGTTTCCAAATATGTTACAGTGTTATGTACTAGAGATTTAAAGGTTGGTTAAATGTACAAGATGACTCTGCTCTCAGATTAATAATTAATAGATTAAGCGATTAATCTTGCTGTATAGTTACCCCAAAGTATGTTCTTTAAAAAGGGAGGAAATGTTGTGTTCATGAGTAACATTGCATTGTGACTACTATTTTGAAATAGTAAGTACTGAACTGTTGTATCTCTACGGATGTGATGTAATGACGTGAGCGTGAGTTGGAAGTGGAGTAAACATGCTGAGTGTTCGCTACTCCTGTCTCGTCTGCTTTACTTTTCAATTATACTGCAAGATACCACATACACTTTTTGAGTATCTGTACTTTACTTGAGTTTTATTTTTTCAGGAAACTTATGACTTTAACTTCACTACATTTGAAACACAAATATCGTACTTTTCACTCCACTACATTTCTATCAAGGCCCTCGAAGTAGAAAGTCGTTACTATGTAGCAGCTTTAAAGTCAGTGGATGATTTTTTATTCTCTAAATGTGATTGGTGGTTTTACAGGTGATAGACAGCCTATCAGTAATCGCTCTTGAAGGGTCATGTGAAATTCAATAATCCTCCTGACAAAGACAATTGATGACAAAATGGAAGAAGACGTCTCCTCAGTGCAGTTTGTGCATCCATGGCCATACTTAGAAAGTATGTTTCAGTTTTGTGAAAAGATTAAAAACTTGTTCGTTTCAAATGTTTGCTTTGTTTGCCAAAAACGAACCATATCACAGCCTTCAAAAACTCACCGTCCAACCTGCGGAAGCATGTTGAGGTGTGTAAACTTTTAATTTCTGGTAAACATTTGAAATGGAAACTGTGCTTTTAGAGCTAATGTTTCAGTATGAAGTATATAGTTAGTCAAATTATTTTTTTTTATGGATTTTCCCACCAAATTACCGCTAACGCAATGTCAGTTAGCATGAAAAAATGTAATTCGGGCTGGCATTAAATTTTAGTATGATTTTAACTTTGAAAGAGATTTGTAACTTTTAAATAAGCATTTAAATTAGTTAAGTAGTCATTTGCTAGCATGTCGGATGGAGCATTGCTTAACCACCATGGCACAGTGTGCGTTTATGTGAATAAATGTAAAAGCATTTATGTTTCTGTCTTGTACATTTTATTGTTTTTGTATAATTACTATAGTTACATGTTATTTACCACAAGTTTTATGCTGCTTGGTTGTACCGCTAGCTTAAACAGTCTACTGTACCAGTATGGTTGTAATGCTATCTTAATAACAGCCTATGGTAAGAGCTTGTCATCTTAAATAACGTTATGGTTATTGGGTAAATGAGAAGTGTCCTTCTTTTACTCCTACAACTAACTACCTGTAATGTCAATATATTTGAATGTGCTTTTAATGCCAATCTGAGATTATTTGGGGCCTTTTAACTAAAAGTACTCTGATGTCTATGTTTTTTTGTTGTTTATTTTACAGAGGAAGCACTGATGTCACTTGAAGAAATATAGTGAACTGACTACAGCTGCCTGTAAGAGAAGATATGAGGCTGGGACATCTTCATCTTACTCAAATTTTAAACAGATGAAGTTTGAAGAAACAAAGCAGGTGTCTCAAAAATCTGTTGACAATGCTATACTCAACTTCATAGTTCAAGGTCTCCAGCCCTTTTCTCTTGTTGAACAGCCTTCATTCCAAAACCTTGTTCGGTATTTACAACAAAACAGCACAGTCATGTCTCGAACTACTGTGCGCAAGATTGATTCAGCCATAATAACAATGAAAGAGCAGGTGAAAGAAGCAATGAGGAAAGCTGCATACATTGCCACAACAACTGATTGTTGGACTGCAAGGAGGAGGAGTTTTATTGGTATTACAGCACACTGGCTGGATCCTTGCAGTTTTGAGAGGCATTCTGTTGCTCTTGCATTCAAACAGTTGAAGGGCTCACATACATTTGATCTCTTGGCATGTGCATGACATACACACAGAATATGGAATCTGTGCAAAAATAGTCAGAACCACAACAGACAATGGTTCAAATTTTATTAAGGCATTTCATGTGTTTGGACCAGATGAAAACAACAATGTCACTACTGAAGAGGTAACTGAGAAAGTAACAACTCAAGAAGAAGGAGAAGATGATGATGGAAGATGGAATTCATCAATGTTGCAGCCATTTTGGATGAGGATGATGGCCTTCAGTACCAACTGCCAAAAAAACTGCCATCACCGGTGCGCTTGCCATTTGCTCAATTTGGATGTCAATAATGCAAATAGGACAGAGTCCTACAAGAAGCTGTCAAGGTCAGCCTTCTCTAAGTGTCAGGCTCTCTGGAACAAGACTTCAAGGTCCACTATTGCTGCAGAGGTTGTTGAAGAGCACTGTAAGCTGCAGCTGTTACAGCCTAATGCAACAAGATGGAACTCCTTTTATTTGGCTGTGGAGCGTATTGTGAGAACCTTTAAAGATCAAGGAGAAGGGGCAATGAGAGCTATCTGTGCTGTACTCAAAGTTCCTATTGTAAGTAGTTAGTCTGGAATTGTGTTTTTTTTTCTGATTTTCTACAACCCTTTTGTTTGTGAATAGTGGTTGTTACTGTTTTCTTTTGCTTGTGTTAGGTACAGTCCAGCAGAAATGACCTTTTTGGGAGAATATACCACCACTATGAATCCCGTTGCGAAGGCGACAAACATATTACAAGGAGATTCCAACATTCAGATGGGATGGCTCCTCCCTACTATTACCACCCTCATAACAAAACTTGAGAAAATAAGAGCATCGCTGAGCCACTGGTTGATGCCCTCTTAGATGGTCTGACAAAACGGTTTGGGAACATGATGTCTGAACCCGAGCTAGTTGCTGCAGCCATTATTCATCCAAAGTTCAAAACATCCTGGTCCAGTGATGAAGACATCCTCAAATTTGGTAAGATAAATTTTGTAACTGGCCATTATTTCCTCATTTACCTTTTTTTTTTTTACTTTGAACTTATACACATGTGTAAAACTTGTCATAATGAAAAGATTATAAAAAAATAATAACAAACCTATAATTGTTTCTTATTTAGGCCTCCATTATATCGAGGAAAATCTTCCTCATCATGATGAGAGTCTTGAGCCTGTTGACAACTCCTCAAGCACTTCAGATGAAGAGGATTTCTTCTCTAATATCAAGCATACACACACACAGGAGACATCCAAACAACTGGATGCATATCAGGAACAGCTGAAGGTATGACTTTGTTGACATCTTATCCAGCCCTAGCCAACCTGTCGCTCAAGCTGAACACAGCCCTCCCTGCCTCGGCAGCCTGCAAAAGGCTAGTGCTGCTGGACTGATCTTCACCCCAAGAAGGGGAGCAATTAATTCACATAACTTTGAGAACCAGCTTCTCCTTAAGATGAATAAAGACTTTTTCAGCTTTGACTAATTTGACCATAGTCAAGATTTCTGTCTTCTGTCATAATTACTATTGACCTGTAAAAGACAGTATCATTGTTTTCAAAACAAAATGAAAAAAATCAGTTTTCAAATGTCAAACACGGTTTGCTGTTTTGCCTTTCTTTTAATTATTATTATTTTTTTTTACACATAAAGCAATGTTGTTGTTGGGCAGTTATATAGCTATGGTTGTGTAGTTGGGTTAGCAGGTTAGAGTATTTGTTTTGTTTTTTGTGATTACCGAAATTTCACTGTCCACTTGATTCAAATGTGGATGAATAGGCCCTTTTGCACCGCAGGAACCTTTTCATAGTACCCGAACTAAATGTGGAACTACCCACTTTTTGGCATGTTCACACCACGGGAACTAGGAACTGTTTACTTTAGTACTGTACTTTTAGTTCTGGAACTAAAGCGGTGTGAAAGGGGCTAATGAATACACTTTGATGTGTGTACACACTCCTACAGCTCTGTGAGAACACTACAATGCTGCTTTTGTGATGGTGTGTAGGAGTGTTAAATAAAGAAAATGATTATGACTGTCCCAAAGTCATTTTTCCCCAAAGATGTTCAGTTGTTTCATTTCTACTGTTTTTTAACATTCTTAAAAGCTCTTTATTCCACAGATATTACAAACTAGTCTGTGTATTCAGTAAGTTGCTTCAGAGGCATAAGGTATTGCAAGTATAACATACAATAATGAAACTATGCATTGACAAAGGAAATTTACTCATAATACTTAAGTACTTTTAAAAGCAAGTACTTCTATACTTTTACTGAAGTAAAAATTTGTGTTTACAACTTTAACTTGTAATGGAGTAATATTTGACCAGTAGTATCTATACTTTCACTAGTAATGGATTTGTGTACTTTGTCCGCCTCTGCCTAAACCTACCCACTTCTGAACAATATAAAACACACACAGGCAAATATAAGTGCAGTCACAGGTATTTATTGCAAAATGACCATAAACAAGCAGTATAAAACCATTACAAACAAGTCATGTTGCATTCCAAGTCTTCTGAAACCATACAAAGTCTTTATGAAGAAGAGAGTAAAACACAAGGTTTTAATCGCTGAAAATGATCCCACTCCGTTAACGCGCTCACATCTCATTCAAAAAGATACTTCCGTCCCGCAGCATGACGCAATCGGTCACGAGACATACAAGAACCAATGGCATTTCACAACCAAAGCTGACGTAAGGCTTCTTCTGGCGGCATTTTTTGAATTTACGCACAGAGACTGCAACACATAGGAGGAGCTTTATGGCGGACGGAGACGGCGATCGCGTCTATTCCTCACAAATCAATCGTTTTGCCTCGGAAGGCTTGGAACATTAATACTTTTTGAATCAATTATGACGGTAGTTGTGTCTATCTGTTATATCTTCTGTTTTATTGACAAATGGTAGGTTTAAGGGCAGGGGTTGGGTTACGTGCTCAAATGTGTAATGTAACATAAATAAAACAGTTGTGGCTGTTTACATTGAAAAATCACACCCCAACATATATGCAATAATGGCAATATTGTTACCCAATATATAATTTAATTATGACGATAAAATTCCCAGTATCGCGTCGGCATATTGACGCTAAGGCTACATTCACAGTGTCAGTTTTTGGGATTGACAACCGCATTTACTTTACAGGTTGTCAAGAATACTGTCTGTATGAACGTGCAACGGGAATCAAGCCCGTATTCCTTACCAGTAACCATAGCGACAGTGACCAAAGTAAAATCAAAGATGGCGACGTCCATAAAACTGAAAGTCTTATCACTTTCTGACACGACAAGAGTCCAATCGAGCCGCGAGTTCTTCGTCAAATCTTCATTAACTGACAGCATCTTTTAAATTTGGGCATTTAAGAACACAAAACTGACGGGAGCGGCTCCGGTGGAAAACTGACTGGATCTAAAACTTTCAGATGACATGCAGCTCATTTCTCCGTCACTGTAAGTTACCGAAAACACATGAAAACATGTAACACACGGTAGACACGTGTTTGTGCAGCAGAGCGGCTCTCTGTCGCACTGTATGATGTGACAACTAGTTGTCCAGTCCTGTTCCATTCACACAACGCGTGTGTTCCGAGAATGTGGTTGTGAGTCCTGAAAATTTACAGGTGTGAGTTCGGTTACAGAACTGTGTGTGAACGTAACTGCATTAAGGACTCAAATACAGGACTGACAACCGTATTCTGCTGCTGTGTGAACGTGGTGGGTTTCCTATTTAAAGCAATGGAGGACTAGCCTGACTACGTCAGACTTCGTACTTCCGCTCAATTTCAGCTCGCTTCTGTACTCAGTCTGATATAGCAAACCAGCTCCCAGATTATCTCCAGCTCCGCAGCAGCCGTCCAACCAACGAACAGAGGGTGGGCTGAGAGCCGTGACGTAGATACTATGTGCCGAATTTAAGATTGTAGTTTAGGTTAGAGAAATCTAAAACGACAGCGGACTTGGAGGCATGGGATGCTATTCGCTCTGTTGTGGAGAATATTCCCGGCATTTGCCAACTGAAGCCTAAACAAGAAGAGTGTTTGCTTCACATTTTGAATGGAGGTGATGTTGTGGCCCTACTCCCGACAGGTTTTGGGAAAAGTTTAATATATCAACTGTTACCGATCGTCAGTGAGAAACTGGGGAGGCTAAAGTCCAGCAAGGCGATAATTGTGATTGTGTCCTCCTTGGTTGCCCTCATTCACTCCGGTATTTCGCTCGATGGTTTTGTTTTCGCCGCATACCTGTGTTTACAGCGGAAGTTCGAGACGGCTGAGCCGGCACATAACATACGTCATAATCAAATGTAATTGGCTTACGGGTACACCAATGATTTTAAACTTCAGACAAGTGCCTCCCACGAGAAAGTAAACGCTTGTCAATTATGCCCTTCCAGACTCTGTCTACAAAGCAAATCGAAGTAGCAGAGTTTGGTATTACCAGGCTAATGGAGAACACTGCAAGTCGAAAAATTACGCTAAAGGGGTACCTTGAACGTCAAAAAGCGATGCCAAAGGGGTCCTGACCAAGCTTCAGTATGTGGCGAGTTGGGAGTGAGAACGTGTTGGTGACACTTACATTGGTATCACTTCTGTTATTTTCAGCGATTCCGTGATGCCACCACAGATTCGGAGTTAAGGGTCTGTGGTCATTACACGAATTCTGTGAGACCAGGTTGTTCTGCAAAGGATTTCTAAATTGCCTAAAATAAGCAGGTGTTGGTTGTTTGCACTGCTCTGATCGATTGTTGTATGACATCAAAGCACTGCGAGAGTGATTTGAAAGCATGGAGTCGTCTGCTCTGCTCTCTGTAGCTCTCGCCATACTTTGATGTCATACCTTTTCCATCTCAAAATGGAGACGTCTGCATTGGTCTTCTTCTTCTTGAAATTTTATTGGCGGTTGACAAACAACAAAATGGTGTATTTCCGACCACTACTGGTTGTCACGGATCGGCCAGGCCCGACCTTCCACCAATCACAACGCTCCACCTCACCTGAATACTGATCACGTCCACCTGCACCTCATCAACTCATCACCAGCACTCAAGATAAAAACACCATCCCCACACACACTCACCGTCCGATCTCGTCGACACGACCTGGACTCCTCTTCAACTACCTGTTGAGACAAAGAACAATATCCTTTATATTATACCTACCTCGAAAGTCTTACCTTCTGTGTCTGCTCCTTGTGTTCCTCTCATCCTCCTAGATCGTTCTCCCCTGGATCCGTCTGTCTGTCAAGCCCCAGTCTCCGTTCCTGGAACAAGATATAGTGTGTGTGGATTCAAGACCATCTCTACCTCCTTGCCTTTCCCTCTGAAACACATTGTGTCTAATAAATCTATTTTATATACTCATCCCGTGTCCGACCCATACTGTGACAGAAGATCGGACCAACACAGCTTCACAGACAGGATGAGTGCACCGGATCCCTTCCAGGAGCTGGTGGATTCCCTCAAGAGAGTCTTGCTGCAATCACCCAAACCACCAGTGCCATCAGCTCCACCATCTTCACCCACTCACACCACCTCTGACACTTCTTCTCCGATTGTCTTCGCCAGCCCCATGGCCAGGCCAGCGCCCTTCTCTGGTGCGGCGGAGGAATGCAATGGCTTTCTCTTACAATGTAACCTCACCATTGACTTACATCCGCAGATGTTCCCGAATGATCAGTCCAAGATAGCCTTCATAGTCACCTCCCTAACTGGACCGGCACGTTGGGCTGAGACCATTTTGCACCAGGCGGGACCCGCTACACAAACGTTCCAGAACTTCCTGCACCACTTCCGAGAGGTGTTCAGCAGCTCCCTGGAGACTCGACTGTGGGTGAGCAATTATATCGATTACGTCAGGGTACAACACCCATTCATGCATATGCTCTCCAATTTCGCACTCTCGCAGCAGCCAGCGGATGGAACGAGCCCTCTCTCCTAACCGCCGACAAGGGCTTAATCCTCTCTTCGCTTGCACCTCTCTGCATATGACGACACTTATGGCCTGGAAAAATTTATCCAACTGGCTATTCGATGCTCTAATCGCATTCAATCCTGCAGTAATGAGACTGCCTATGCCATTGCATCTCCTCCTCCGCAACCGCCAGAAACCAGTGACCCTCCAGAACCGATGCAAACTGACTCAAATCGTCTATCGATGAAAGAGAGACAGAGGAGAATCACTCAAGGGTTGTGCCTGTATTGTGGCGAGAGCGGGCACAGGATCCTGGAGTGCCCACTTCGACCCCCGCGAGCCGTGGTGAGTACCATCCGTCCTCACATACCTAAACTGAATCCTCTATCCACAATCGTACAACTTACTGCCGGCTCCTGTATATTTTCAGTATCCGCCTCCTCGACTCCGGCTCAGCGGGAATTTCATCTCCGGATCCCTCGTCCATCAGCTCGGGCTCTCGACCTCGACTACGGAGAACGCCTATGAGGTCCAATCAATAACTGGACAACCGCTAACAAGACGTTGCGTCCGTCAGAGTGTTGGCCCAATTGGTCTACAAATCGGTCAGTTGCATCAAGAAGAAATACATCTGTTGGTTCTGGAGGGTTCCACTGCGGACGTCATCCTTGGGCGCCCGTGGCTGGTGCAGCACAACCCTCATCTATCTTGGAGGACAGGAGAAGTCTTAAAGTGGGGTGACCGTTGCTTCCCTCACTGTTTCCCCAGACGTCCATCACCGGTTTCCGACGACCCAATTCACATTCCAGTTCACTCAACATCCATCGAGAGCCCGATAGAGAAGCAATCCGTGGACATCCCCGCGTGCTACTCCCACTTTAATGACGTCTTCTGTCCGAAGAAAGCTGCCCAGCTACCACCACACCGGCCATGGGACTGCGCCATCGACCTCCTACCGGGTGAACCAGTACCACACGGGAGAATCTATCCACTTTCACCACCAGAGCACAAGGCCATGGAGGAGTACATTGAGGAGGCGTTGAAACAAGGTTACATAGTCCCATCAACCTCCCTGCTGCTTCCAGTTTCTTCTTCGTGGCCAAAGATGGCGGCCTCCGGCCATGCATCGACTACCGGAAACTAAATGAGATCACAGTTAAATTCGATATCCTCTTCCCTTGTCCCCACAGCATTGGAACAACTCGCGGTGCCACCATCTTCACTAAATTGGACCTCCAGCGCCTACAACCTCATTCGCATCAGAAAAGGAGATGAATGGAAGACCGCATTTGTCACTCCTACTGGACATTATGAATATAGGGTCATGCCGTACGGGCTGGTCAATGCTCCTTCAGTCTTCCAAGGCTTCATGCATGAGGTGCTCCGGGAGTTCCTTCATCGTTTTGTGGTTGTGTATATAGACGACATCCTCATTTACTCCCGGAGCCTGGCCGAACATCGCCAACACGTTGCGGAGGTCCTACAGCGCCTCCGCCAGTACCATCTCTTCCTCAAAGCTGAGAAATGCACTTTCCATCAGTCTACCGTCCATTTCCTCGGATACATCATCAGCAGTGGTGGCACTCGCATGGACAAGGGGAAGGTGGAAGCCATCACCTCTTGGCCCCAACCCAACACCATTAAAGAACTCCAAAGGTTCCTAGGATTTTCCAACTTTTATCGCCGGTTCATCTCAAACTACAGTACCATCACCAGTCCCCTCACCGATCTCCTAAAAGGTAACCCCAGAACACTATCATGGAACTCCAATGCCCAGAAAGCCTTCGACACCTTGAAAATAGCATTCACCAACACACCACTCCTGGTCCACCCTAATCCCAACATACCCTTCACAGTTGAAGTCGATGCATCCACCACCGGGGTCGGGGCCATCCTATCACAGCAGCAGGGGACGCCTCCCAAACTCCATCCATGCGCCTACTTTTCCCGGAAACTCAGCCCGGCGGAAAGAAATTATGATATCGGCAACAGGGAACTTCTAGCCATCAAACTTGCCCTAGAAGAGTGGAGGCACTGGTTGGAGGGGGCTGCTCATCCATTCCTGGTATTAACTGACCACAAAAACCTCCAGTATCTTCGTGACGCCAAAAGATTGAACCCCAGGCAAGCCCGTTGGGCTTTATTCTTCACTAGATTCAATTTCAAGATCTCCTACCGTCCAGGACCCAAGAATGTAAAAGCAGACGCCCTATCCCGCCTACACAACCCCGAAGAAGACCCCGAATCTCCGGAAACCATTCTACCCACAGAAATAATCAGCAGCCCCATCCAATGGACCTCTCCTCCAGTCGCCTCCACCAATCCTCCTCCCAATCCGCCGGGCTTCCCACCTGACCACCAATACGTCCCACGTACCCAACGAATCCCTCTCATTCACACTACTCACACCTCCCTAGGTACTGGTCACCCAGGGGCCAAAGCCACCCTCTCGCTGCTACAAGACCGTTTCTGGTGGCCCAACATGGCCAGGGACGTGAGAAGGTTCGACGGGCTGCCCGGATTGCGCCATCTCAAAAAGCACCCGTCATCTTCCAACCGGCAAACTCCTCCCACTCCCTATACCACACCGTCCTTGGTCACACCTAGGAGTAGACTTCATTACAGATCTCCCCATCTCCGACGGTAACACCTGCATCTTCGTCATTGTCGACCGATTCTCAAAGTTCTGTCACCTCATACCTCTCCCAGGCCTTCCCACTGCGCTACAGACAGCAGAGATGTTATTTAATCAGATTTTCCGGTATTACGGCATTCCAGAAGATATAGTATCCGACAGAGGACCACAGTTCATCTCCCGAGTATGGAAGGCATTCTTCTCTCTCCTAGGTGTGACCGTCAGCCTCTCATCTGGGTACCATCCGCAATCCAACGGGCAAACCGAACGTAAGATACAGGAAATAGGGCGTTACGAACCTTCTGCCATGGCCGCCAGAACTCTTGGAACCAGTTCCTGGGCTGGGCCGAGTACGCCCAAAATTCCTTGCGTCAAGGCTCCACTGGACTCACGCCCTTCCAGTGCGTACTCGGTTTCCAGCCTCCCTGTTTCCCTGGTCAGGAGAACCATCTGAGGTACCCACCATCGACTACTGGTTCCAAGAGAGCGAGAGGGTCTGGGACACAGCACACCACCAACTCCAGCAGGCAGTGCGCAGACAACGAATGGCTGCGGACGTCCAAGAACCGCCAATCCTCTTACCAACCGGGACAAAAGGTCTGGCTCTCCACCAGGGACATCAGACTGCGCCTGCCTAGCCGGAAACTCAGTCCCAGATTCGTTGGCCCTTCACCATCCTGGAGCAAATCAACCCAGTCACTTACATATTACAACTGCCACCACAATACAAAATTCACCCAACCTTCCACGTATCACTCCTAAAACCCTTCTCTCCTCCTCTCTCCCCAGGGCCTGGCCAAGCGGAGGAACCCCTCTCCTCTCATCGTGGAAGACGGAACCATCTACAGGGTGAAGGAAATCCTGAATTCTCGGCGCCGTGGTGGTAAGCTAGAATATCTCGTGGACTGGGAGGGCTACGGTCCGGAAGAACGCTCATGGGTGCCAAGAGAGGACATTCTCGATCCCACACTCCTGGAGGAATTCCACCTAGCACACCCGGATCAGCCAGCACCCCGGGGCCGGGGCAGACCACCACGACGCCGAGGGCGTGGAGAGGGGGGTACTGTCACGGATCGGCCAGGCCCGACCTTCCACCAATCACAACGCTCCACCTCACCTGAATACTGATCACGTCCACCTGCACCTCATCAACTCATCACCAGCACTCAAGATAAAAACACCATCCCCACACACACTCACCGTCCGATCTCGTCGACACGACCTGGACTCCTCTTCAACTACCTGTTGAGACAAAGAACAATATCCTTTATATTATACCTACCTCGAAAGTCTTACCTTCTGTGTCTGCTCCTTGTGTTCCTCTCATCCTCCTAGATCGTTCTCCCCTGGATCCGTCTGTCTGTCAAGCCCCAGTCTCCGTTCCTGGAACAAGATATAGTGTGTGTGGATTCAAGACCATCTCTACCTCCTTGCCTTTCCCTCTGAAACTCATTGTGTCTAATAAATCTATTTTATATACTCATCCCGTGTCCGACCCATACTGTGACACTGGTATGGAGTGTGGATCAAAATGACTTACTACCTTTTTTTATATTCTCTCCCACAAATTTGTTATTTCAAGGTACTGAAAAATAAAACTATAGCATTAATTTCTCAAGTTATTTTGTAATATATCTCTCAATTTAAATTGCATTTTTATTTTTTCTAAATTATGCATTAGAATCCTTCTTTCAGTTTCGTATTTCTGACAGTAGAGAATAACATGTTCCACTGATTCTTCTTGCCCACAAAATTCACACCTTCCCGTATCATGTTTACCCATTTTATAAAGTGTACTGTTTAATTTTGTGTGTCCAAATCTCATCCTTGATATTACGATTTCATCTCTCCTGTTTTTCCCTGCACTTCTCATCTCTCCCACTTTCCTTTGAATTCTGTAAAATCATAAAACTTTTTTCTCCTTATCCCATTGTTTTTGCCACCTTTCCTTCAGTCTTTTTAAATAATACTCTTGATTTCACTCTTACTTTGATTAACAATTCAGTTAATGTTGTTTTTTTTAACTGCTTCTTTTGCTTCTTTATCTGCAGTTTCATTTCCTTGGATACCAATATGTGCAGGCACCCATAAAAATACCACTGTAATACCCATCATTTGAATTCTGTATAACATTTGCATTATTTCCATTAAAATGTCTGGTCTACTTTCCGAGTGACTGTATAATAAACTAGGCAATGATGCACATGAATCTGAACAAATAACTGATTTCAAAGGTCTTATCTCTTCTATCCACTGTATTGCTAATAATAGTGCGTCTGCATTGGTCAATCCACCAGGGAACGTAAACAATGCTGATTAGTCAAATACGTTATTGGGTACTCTCCAAAATGGCGGAAGAAGTAACTCGGGGGAGAAGAATGGTTGAGTAAATTGTTATTTTTGTTTTATTTGCGCCAAAAAAAAGTATTCTTGTAGCATCGCAAAACTGAAGTTGAGCCACTGATGTCACATGGACTGTTTTACCGATGTTTTTACTATGTTTCTGGACCTGGGAACATTTCAGTTGTGTTGCTTTCTATGAAGGGTCAAAAGCTCTCCGATCAAAAATATCTTAATTTGTGTTCCGAAGATGAATGAAGGTCTTACGGGTTTGGAACGACATGAGGGTGAATAATTAATGACAGAACTTTCATTTTGGGGTGAACTGACCCTTTAACACCCCGGAGCCGTGTGGAGTTGTTTTATGGTGGATGGATACTTTTTTTTCGGATTCAGGAACAGGGGCACCATTCACTGCAATTATACAGATTGGACCAGACAGGACAATGTGGAATATAACTCCGAATGTGTTCATCTGAAAGAGGAATATCAGACATGCCTAGGATGCCCTGAGGGTGAGTAAATCTTGTGTTTCTAAGTTTTGACCCCTTTTATTAAGGTGATTTTTATTGATTTTGAACTAATGGTTCACTGATTTTTAATACTACCAGTTTTTATTCTCTCTCTTTTTTATTCTACTTCATTGTGTATGTATGTGTTTTGCTTAGTTTAGTTTAGTTTAGTTGTATGTTACTTATAGTATCATTTATTATAGTGTTTGCTGCTAACAGATCAGAGTCACTAAAACATTGATCTTGCTTCAAGTTAAAGGTCCCATGGCATGAAAAGGTTTTTAACATTAATATGAGTTCCCCTAGCCTGCCTATGGTCCCCCAGTGGCTAGAAATGGCGATAGGTGTAAACCGAGCCCTGCGTATCCTGCTTCACCTTTGAGAAAATGAAAGCTCAGATGGCCCAATCTGGAATCTTCCCTTTATGTCGTCATACGGGGAAAGGTTACCTCCCCTTTCTCTGCTTTGCCCGCCCATGAGAAAATGAGCTACTACCACGCGAGGCGAGCGCAAATTTTTTTTTTTCCTCGAGAGACATCATGGCTTGCAAACGAGCGAAGCATGGCAGTTGCTCAGTGTTGGATGTACAAATGAACACTGAATCATGGGTTATGTGTAACATGACTTCAATATACGTGGACATGGGCAACTTTGTCATTAAAAAATTATCCAGAGTACAGTCTTCTCTAAACTACAAAGATTACTGATATAGATGCTAATACAGCTTTAGAACGATATCAAATCAGAGCAACATGAAAAGCCAACAACGTAGGCTAGTATTAGCTACATGATAATAACTGTAACAGCATACATAAACAAACCAACTAAAGTACCGTATCCAGACACAGTATTTTAAACGAACCATTCAGAGACGTCCTGCTGTAGCCGCTGAGTTGCAACTTCTTCATCAGGTGCTTCTCCATCCGGATCAGATTCTGGGTGTTACGTTCCACGTGTGTTTTGTTTTGTTTTCACTATCTGTATACATGGGGTAATTTGCACGTGTTGGCCATTATGTTCATTTGCTTCTCTTTCGTCCCTAGCTCATTATCTCTGCTTGCAGGATTGCTGTGATTGGCTGAGCCGGACAGGAATTTTGAGGGGCAGTTGCTCTGACCTAAAAAAAGGGCACTCGCCTACCAACACCCCCCCCCCCCCCCCCAAAAAAAACAACAACAACTCACAGGCTATATGAAGGATTGAGAATAACAGGGTCTTTATTAAAATATATATACACAAAGTAGTAAAACACTGAAATACAGCACTAAATCACCTTAACTACTACTAATAATAACATAGAAAATCCTGACTTGAGTCATGAAAATCCCTACATCAATATCCCTAACAATACCCTATCAAGTCACTGATAGGTTTCTCCAAATTTACATACTAAACATGCAAAGCTTCAAAGGAGAAGCCGCCTATTAGGGCCATTTCAACAAAAATCTTCAGAACTTCTTTCTTGTCGATTCCTGTGTCCTTCTCTATGGCCAGCAGGAGGAGGTCTGACAGCCGCTCTTGACCACACTGATTTCTGAGCCTTGATTTGACCAGCTTAGTGGTATTTATGTTCTGCTCAGGCAAGATCTTTGAAATGACCTCTAAAATAGCCTATGTTTTTAGATTACAATTATTTAGTATGCAGCTCTTTAACCCTGTACTTTCTAGCATGGTCCTCTCATCTCATATTTGGTGATCATCACTTAGGCCTACCTGATCTATGTGCCTCCTCCTGGTCCACATTTTCCTCACATAGACTGGAGGCTTGTGACTGCTCCTCCTCATCTTAAATGGAATGTAATTATAAAACATTGCCATTAGTAGGCTAAAATATGAGTCTGACTAATTAATCAATTCACATACACAGTGTCATGTCATCTTTATCACAGTGCAAAGTCTCTGTCTCACCTGCTGGTTGGCTTTATCGCAGCCAACCCTGCAGTGATGTGCTGCCC